>NC_047135.1:21520754-22120754 GCF_009829125.3 Periophthalmus magnuspinnatus | reverse complement strand
TTCTTGCAGTTATTTGTTTACAGGTGTTTATTGCAATTACTACCTTGGAAACATGCATTCTTACGGTGAGCAGGGTCACGTCTTCACACATTACATTGCCTGTTTGTACGCATGGAGATATATAAGTTTACAGTAATGTAAGACATTCCAGGCAAAGCAATAAAACCTAGCTGCAAACTTTCAACTACGTATTTCAAAGCCATTACGAACATATGCATTTCAAACATCCTAATTCACCACGATGACTTTATAATTGTTTTTTACAACTTTCAGAGGCCAAAGCAGGTAAAGGTAACAGCGGCTAGCATGTTAACAGTGCACTTCCTGATTCTCTGACAACAAAATGTTTCATAATTAGATGCAGGCAAAACTGAGACTACCCAAGTACGTAGTATGTAGTGTGTATAACATGGCTGTTTTCTTTTCAAAATACACCTAAAAGACACCTAAAACGTGGTAAAATGCTTTTATATAGCAGTTAATACAGTTTCAGAAACAAACTGGGTTCCATAGTCTGACAGAATAATAAATATGCCAAATCCGTGGTCTGAGTTTTGAACCAGGGACCTCCTTGCTGTGAGGCTAACCACTGTACTTTATATTGCTCTTGGGTCACTCTTCTCCTGGTTATTTGTGCTGAAGAGAACACTTAGCATATAGGCTATAACCCCTCTGGCTCCTATATCACTAGATAAACAATGTTTATGAAATGCATAAAAGCTTTACGTATGCGCTAAGGGACCATATGAGAGCTAGCGCTCAAGTGCATGTGTCATATTGGATCTCTCCATCACTGATCAGCAGCCCATCGCACTGTCACTTCATGGGATCAAGTGTCATGCTCTCACGCCCACCAAGGCTAAATTTAACTTGGCGCTATTCTAACTCGGACGCATGGTTAGGTGCTGTGCTCCAATTCCCCGAGTGTTCCATGTTGATTTGAAAAGTGTGTATCTTGGTAAATGTCCATTAACTACACAACGCCACTCTTTATTTAGAAAAAAATATATTGACATTACATTGATGCAGATGTTTCCATTTTGCGTTGCAGCAACCTCACTGTTAGCATCACTATTTCCTGTTGAATTTTATCTCTATGAGGTTTATGTAGAGTTACACTAACATGAATAAATATTTAAAGATGCGGCAGTGGACAGGGAGCTGCGGGTGGATTTCACTTGCAACATGTTAAAAACTGGTGAAGTATTAATTTTATTCATGCAAAGAGATGTTTGTGTCTCAATGCTAATGCTAATGCAAATTTTGAAGCATAATAAATATTAACACAATGCCACAAAATGAACTTTTCTACATATAAAAATGATTGGGTAGTGGTTATTTTAATAAGAAAAGTGACTGTTAGCTTTGAGACACAGCGAGCTAGCATACAGTCTTACCTTGCTTACCCATTATAATGAAGAACAGTTCTCATTGGTTTATAGAAAATGTATAGTTTATACTGTAGTCCAACTAAGCTAAAGGTTATTGTCTACGCTAAATTTAACCTGGTGCTATGATAATGTGGACAGCGTGCACAATAAATCACATGGTTAGCTGCTGTGATCTAATTCCTCGTTGTCATTCCATGTTGACTCAAAGGTTTTAACCTTTACTTCTGCCATACTGTGGAAGATTATGGTCAAAGGAACAACATTTCCATGGAAAAAGTGTCAGGTTTGTGGAGATGCAAGCCCACTCACAGTAAGGACGCATGTTTTTTTAGTGCAAAACATACTGTAGCTTTAACCACATAACACAAATCTCAAACTAGATAGAATAATGTGCTAACTCTGACCACGTGCACAATTGGTCACATGATTAGTTATCTTGGGGAATGTACTTAATTATACAACATAAATTTTTATCTAGATTAAAAAATATGTTCATGCTACATTTATGCTGTATTTTATGTTTCTTTTTTGTTTCTAAATATATTAACGTGAATATTTTCGCAACCCTACCTTACAGTTCTATATATATATAGTAATTACCTAGCTATTGTAAAATATCAGGCTTATAGAAAATGTATGTTCTTGTGCTCTCCAGCCCACCTAGGCTAAATTTAACCCAGCGCTATGCTAACACCACCGTATACAATAGGCCGCTGCTGTGCTCTAGTTCCTCAAGTGTCATTGTGCGGTGATTTACCTATAGACTCACCGATCAATGGCCTGTTTGCCTCTTCAGAAATGTGTTGGAGAGTTACTGAGTAGATAATAGACGCTGCTGTAGCCTATGGAAGATAATACCACCAATCATACACTCACAGATAACATAACTTGCCCAAGGACACAACAATAGTATCCTATTTCCACATTCATTCACCAAAACAAAATATATTTAATTAAACAGGCAATGTTGAAATGGAGATTAGGAATGCAAAGGTTAAAGGGGGACATATTATTGTAAAATAAGGGTGTTCACTTATCATTAACTTTCACACAACTGTATTTTCAATTGCATATTTCTAAGTAATTCTGTACTGTTCTGCATTTGAGGCTTGTGTGCTCAAAAAAATTTGTTTTCAAATGCCATCTATCCATGCCCACTGGACTGTACATTGTTGCAAATATTGGCAAAAAAAAACAAAACAGAAAGAAATAAGTTAAAAAAAACAACATCATAGTGGTCTATTATTAAGCTGTTTTGCATGAATCTTGATGTTTATAATGATATATATGTTATAGCTTAATAATTTAGTTTAAATACAAGGGTATGCGGGGTGTGTGTATATATATATATATATATATATATATATATATCACACACACACACACATACATATATGGGAAAACACAGAACAACGGAAAATGTTAAAGGGCGGCGGTGCAGTGACTTAAAACCGTCTGTAATTAGATTGGCCTTCGAGCCCTTGTCGTATTCTCACATAACACCACGAGATGCTATCTACCTCACTGTTGATAGTGAGCCAGCTTTCGCCTGACAGAAGACCAGCAAGAACAGGTGAGCCTGAACAAAGGCCAGGGGAGGGGAAAGAGGAGGATGAACAGGTTTCACCAAAAAATTGCTTTAAGTATTGATTCCCTGCCAGATTTGACTCATAGTAAAACGGCAGGTTGGAAAAAAAAACATCTATCTTACAATGTCAGTCAGATTACCATACGGTTGGTTTGCTTTGAAGAACCCTGGTGAAAAATTAAGGTTGGCAAGTGGCTACTGCAAAGTGTGCATAATGCCTTGTTAGACCTCTAAATTCTCATTTCTAAATTTCACTGGGCACCAATGAATGAAACGTTTCTCAAAATTTCTGGTTTGGGGAAACTAAGACCTCAATAGCTATGCAGCCTCACCAAACCAACCCTGCATTGTGTGAATGGGGTGTCTGCTGCTGCATGCTAATGAGACAGCCTTATCGAGGTTTAGCGGTGAGCCGAGTGAGGGATGGCCATTAGGAGACCATCGGGCACAAGTGCACCGCTTAATTGGTTCGTTTCATCACAGCCGCGGAGCTTTAATTGGGCGACACACAGAAAGATGGATGGAAGAGGAGCAGGGAGAAATCAGGTGCAGAGTGTACCGTGTATTGAAAGTTAGCTTGTAAGAGTAGTGAGGGCTGATACCAGTAATACAAGATCTAGTATTGATTCAATTTTGATACCGATGAAGTTTGTATGAAATTCACTGAATGTGCTCTGCCATAGAATTTTGATAGAGGTAGAGGGGCTATATCTTCTCTTGTGCCTCTCACTGCAAGGAGTTCTATGTAATAAACAATCTAACTATTTAAATTGTGACGGAAAATTTAAATATAAATATTAATTTGATTCAAAACTGATTTTTTTGAGACATGCAAGTATTGATATTTTGTATGGTGGGCAATGCTTTTACATACATCACTTGTATCGAAATATCAATATTTTGGCATCTTCACAACTCTTTATTCTAAAATGTGTTGTTTTCCTGAGAGATAGCAGCTATTGTGCCTCATTCATGAATATACATTTGCACACTGCCTATGCCAGGAAATGGTACTGCCAATTACAGACATCCATCAATAATGCTAATAGGTAGCTGCTATGTTGTTAAATCTTATTTAGTATATGTTCCAGTCCATGAATTCTCTGCTGGAAACAAAGGCATGAAATTGGGTACTAATTTTGACACGTTCATTTGACAAATAATTTTATGTAGAAAAAGAAAATTCAAATCTGTCAACTGGACAAATGTTTTCAAGTGAAGACGTTTCTTTGCTAATCCAAACCGTTTCTTCATTTCTGGTCAGATTACTGGTGGACACTGAAATTTATCTGAACGGAGGAGCTAACTTCCCTGAAACAACACACCTGCTTGTTTACAACTTTGTTTTCTGTTTGTTGGGTCGGTCTATTAAACTATACTAAGTGTGAACTGTCGCAGAGTCATATTTTGCATAATCATTCAGGCCTCAAATGGGTGATCTTACACCTTTTAGTATAGTGGCTATCCCTATTAGAGTTATAAATGGGTGATAAATGGTGTCTAAGCTCCCCATTTCTGTTCAGAGCTGGATGGTCTTTCGAGGACTATAAAGTGCACTCGTTCACAAAGCCATTTGGACACAAATTTTTCCTCAGCACAGGTCACGTCACTCTAGTAAAAACGGATTTCTGTAATAAATATTCAAGTATATATGGGCTAATATTAATCCTACAAGTTTTAGTCAAAATGGATCCCACATGAAATGACAAAATAGACAGCTTTTTTTTTTGAAATTATCGATTATTGAACTGCACAAGCTAAGGTAGTCAGCTAACACTAAAACTTCACACTGTCGTACTTTATTTAATAGTGGTTTATTCATATTATTCTATCTGCTTTCATTGGTACATGTTAAAGACCTATCACTGTCTTTTTTTTCCTTTTCTTCCAGTGCTTTGTGGTCTATTTTGAAATTTCTAGTGACCATCGCTATCAAGAACTGGATAAGACGTTATCCCCTCTCTTCCGGGGCGAGATTAATTAGTGGCAGCTCCATAGGTACTGCATGGGCCCTAGAGAAACTCCCATAGAGCACGATGCATTTTTTGGGGATTCAGACTGCTCGTGTTCGGCTGACAGGGCATCCACAGCTTTCACAAAGGTCAGATTTTGTAGACGTGAACATTTAAAAGTTGTAAATCCTCAAAGCGCCTAAAAGTTAACTTTCTAAGATTTAGCCCCGCTCAGAGCCTGTGCTAGCCCTGTTTTCGTCACGTGATGGGAGGTGCTAGCCCGTATTGAGGAAGTAATGTATATGATGAGCTGATGAGGACAGGCCTCTGAAGTCAATACGATGCCAGCTTGGTTTCACCTTGCAGATTTTATTATACTTCCATGATCGCTGTACACTACTTTCCAAGGTGCATTATGGGAAACCTGTTCACCTGCTAGGCGTAGGACAGCACTAAAAATGGCATGATCCCTCTTTAGTGCGCTAGATAGGCAATACTGTTGACATTCGAATGCAGCACATGAGTCCTACCAATTTCTGCAAGTGAGGTTATAATGGGGACAGATGCTGAGGAGAAGCCTTACACCACCTGTCAGCGCAGTGCTGTTTTTATGACTGCTTGTGATCCCCGGGGGCATGTTATGTGTGTAATTTTAGCCTGTTTTTTCACACTTGCACATGTGGTAAAAGACTGCTTAACAATGGACATGTTTAACAGCAGGCCATTGTTATAATAAAAGCCCAAATGACAAGGTTAAGGCCAATTGACATGTGGTAATCTGGAATGATGGCAACATGTTGATTGGTGATTCTGTTCTTTTCTCTACTTGGCACAGTGAAATTGCACCTTATAATAGTGTCCCACTTTGTAATATTTATGCAACAGTTGTGTAGTTTTACTCAATATAAAATACATAACCTCCTAATATCTTAAAGGTGCTGTACCTGATTCTTACTTAAAAACGTGAAAAACTGAACTAGTTCTCTTTACATGGTTTGCTCCAAAGTTGTTCCTCACTTACCTTATGCATTCTGAGCACCTTAATTATTCACTGCGAGTTTATACGCGCTTTTCACATCCTCACAACACAGCAAACTTGACTGTGACTCTCATCACTGTAACAACATGGTATGCTAACAGCACACCATTGTTACTTCAGGGTGCATGGGTAATAAAAACACTTCACGATTAGTCTCATGTTTAGATTTTTACATGAAAAATGGAAAATAAAAAAAGATAAGTATAGCCACTTAAGGAGCTAAAAGATAGGTATAGCTCCTTAAAAAGATAGGTATAGTAGAAAAAACATCCAACATTGTTGTTTTTCTGCTTCATTCATAGGTAAAGTGCTTTATATTCAGGAACCACTCATTGATATTTGTATGTCAAGAGCGGGATTTGAGCCGTCAACCATCGGGGCAGTGGACAAATACTCTGAGCTACAGTAACAGATGTGAAAGCAGACAAGTTACATAAACAACAGGAATAATGAAACAAAGGAATTTATGATCATAGGAGGTTCTGTTTTCTATCAATTCTATTCAAGGGTTTAAGCTTCCTGTTATATGCAACATTTTGAGCACTTTTTACACTTCAAAATATTTCATATTTTGTTTTAAATTGGTCTTGATGACCTTATCAGTGATTTATTTACTTGGATTTACTAATTTTGGATTAGCTCAATGCATTCCAGACTTACTATACAGATTTTCATGTCTTTTTCTAATTGGTTAGAGTTTGTTCGGTGTGATAGTACCTGTACTAAATATTTATCCTAGTTTTACATCAGTTAAGGGATACTTTAAGGCAGGCATACTCAAAATCCGGCCAATTTCCACTGGCTCTCAGCATCTGGAATAAAAATAATTATGTGTGGCCCATCAGCACTGTTGACCAGTGTAAAATACACATGTTCAAGCTCACTGACTTTTATTGCCAACTGGATAAAGACAAGTTTAAAGAAATTCAAAAATTGGCTAAGAAAATGCTGAGTTTGTTTGGTTATATTTGTGTGAGAAGACATTCTTGGTTATGAACTTTAACAACAACTGTGTGAGGACAAATCTAACAGACTCTAACCTGTGTGACACTTTGCGCATCAAAACCACTGTCTCTGAGCCAGACCTGGTTTATTTACTACAGTCCAGATCTCAGTTTCACCCTTCACATTAGTGCAGGCCAGTTACTTGTTCTCCTTCTGAGCTGAATAAATCCTAAAATCTCAGTCAATTTGTTTTATTGTGATTATCAAAACCACAGTTTAAATGTTTAATTTTTTACATTAAATTTGTTTTTGAAAGGTGAAAGCCATTTGCAATAAAAAGAAAAAAACAATTAAATAATTAATTTGCAGTTAATATTAATGGTTCAAAGAATGATCAAGCCAAATGGTCGGCCCCCAAACACTTTCACCTCACCAAATCCGGCCCTCTTTGTAAAAAGATTGGACACCCCTGCTTTAAGGAGAAAAGTACAAAACTTTAATTTAAATTCAAGGTAGGAGGTAGGAGGCATTTTTCTGTTCATCTTTCATTTATTTTTGTGAATCTAATCATAACTATTGTGCCATTTGGACCCTTAACATCATGGTTGCTAGGCAGCAGTTGGAATTACCTCTATTGATTTTCGGATTCTATAATGTGATGATGTCATGCTCCCAGATGGGCGCAAGAGCCATATTTTCCAATTGATTACATTGTATTTTCATAAGAAATATTCATAAAGTTCACAAATGTTGAACCCATAGACTGTATATATAAATGGACATACATAGCTAACCTCGTAGCCACCGTGTACCAAATAGCAAGTGAGCATGGACGCACTTCTGGCTTTGTCTATTCTGGCTCCAATTCGCTTTACACTGGAAAACTGTCACCCTTCTCTCTGTAACTGCTGCTGTCAGGCTCATCGAATTTCAATATTGTGTCCGTACCTCAAGATATGAACATTAATAACAGACAAATCATGCGCCTTCTTTACCTGAGGTCGCTCTCACTAGCAACAGATTTGATTGACAGCATTGCTAAGTGCCGGCTCCACGCTAAACCAGTGGTGTGGGCGGGAAGAGGCGTCACCTTCAACAGCTTTGCTCCAGGTTGTCTCTTTAGTTGCTATGATACTCGCAGTCAGATTTCCAAATATGCAACTTGGCTCCAAGTTCGACGCTATAACTGCTAGCCTCGATGAGCGTTATTTGACTGGAGCGGAACGCTATGGGTGGAGTCACGCTCCCTTAGTCCACATCTTTATACAGTCTATGGTTGAACCTGATCATTTATATTTGTGACTAGACCCAAGAACACTCTATATTCTGCATTTGGATTTGAACAATATTCATTTTAGCTGCCCCTCATCTATATTAAATATTATTGACCTAATAGGATGTTGTGATGTCATCTGAAACCCAACAGTGGAAGTCATCTGTTGCCCATGTCCAACCAGGAACCAAGAAAAAAAACTACACAAGATTTTTTAAATGAAATCTTAACTCTAATGATGTTAACTATGCTTCAGTGAAATGAGCAGCCAAATATGTCATATCCGGTTTAACCTGAGACTGGCCTTGCTTTGGGAAACATATACACAATACTTTGGGAGTGTTTTGGCATGTTTTCTCCACATTTTACTGCACTGGGAGGACTTGTGCTTATGCCGTATAAAGGAATGACTTGGTCCGCTGGCTTTATGAGTCCCCGTGCCGTGCTCTGAGCTGCGAGTTGCACTGTGGGGTGGAGAGCTGCTGTTTAAGAAGGGCCAATGGAGACCTAAGACAGCACATTATGACAAGGGAAAAAAATGTTGTAGGCCTTGTACCCGATTTTTCCCTTTGTATTTGAGCAAAATTTAGCTTGACCCAGTACAGTATTGTATAAGGACCTCTTAAAGATTTATTATTACACTTCTATGGGGTATTAATTCCTAACACTCATATTCAGATCACCATGTTATTTTTTATTGTTGTGAAAATGCTGTATTTGCCAAAAACAAACTAAGTTTCAGTTTTGTTTTTAATATTCTTGAGTCTTTCCTCCCTTTGCTCTCTTCGCTAAGTCACGCCCCTTCAGAGTGCAGTTACATTACAATCGGCTTACATTTCGCTAATATAGCTACTACACATTGTATCAGGTTTGTGAAGTTGTAGTGTATTGTTTTGCGCCATGTTTTTGTATATTTATGGGAAATTGCCGTACTGAAGCATGGGTGACGTAGGCTTGTGGGCGGAGCATTTGATAGATAGGATTGTACTGCTAACTGTAAGGAGGGTTTGAATAGGGACTGGGAGAGATTACTAAATTACTCTAATAAGCATGGATGGCATATAAAACTTCAGGCATGTTTTTGATGAGGGAACAACATTATAACATGGTAGAAAGCTCCAAAAAAGTCAGTTTTGCATAATGCCCCTGTTTACGGTCAAAATAAGTCCGCTGTGTACTATCTGCATCTTATAATAATGCATTTTATTGTCTGGTAATCACGAGAAGTGAATAGTTAGCATGCTAGTTGTTGTACTACATTCTGGTTTCTAAAATTCGTCGAAAGCGGTTATAAATTAGCCCGGCAATAACAGGATGCTCAGAATGTGTAAGGTAGGTGAGGAATGACTTTGGACCACTGTAAACTGTTTAATATGAACTAGTTCTGTTGCTCACGTGTTTAAGACATGTAAAAATCTGGTACAGTAGCTTCTCACTTATCTCATTATATTTATGTCCCTTGGGCCTTGCCGTAAATGTAATGTGTATTCAGGGTATAGATAGAACATAAAGTATGATCAGGAGCAGAATAACATATGTACAGTAAAGGCCTGTGGGAATTTTACTGGCAGTGCAGGTCATTCAACCACATCTGTTTGTACTGTGAAGAGTTCAGTTTGAATATTACCAGATATGTTGTTTTTTTTTAAGATAATGTATTGTGCTTGAGTCTGCTACATAATAACAATATAAGCTATGATACCTGTGGATCATGACGTTATAATTTACACATTTTAAATAACAATATTCATCTACAACAACTTGGAAAAAATGAAAGACATATTACAGCGTGGTTATTTTCATGGAGCTAACAGATAGATGCTACAGAAGGTACAGTAATTTAAGCAGTCCCCTCAGTTGGCTGTACACAAAGTCCATAATAGATTTTTGTACCACAGCACAGATACTCTTCCCCAACAGCAATCCAATCCAGTTTATTTCTATAGCACATTCTTACAAACAAAGCAGTTTCCAAAGTGCTGCAGTGCTGTGAAATACTAAACTATTAGCACGGACATAAGACAGTCCTAGATATTAGGTTTGAAGTTTGAATCAGAAGAGTTTAAGAAAATCCAAATACAGAGGAGGTGAAGGTAGTTTGACTATGGCTGTATATGAATGGAAATGTTTTGTGAATATAATCATTAATACAAAAATACCAACCTTTTTTCTACTTTCTGCTTGCACAAATTTTGTCAATGCCCATATAATAAAAGTAACACTGTATATATCTGACTATGTGATCAAACAGCCACTATGTTAGCATACAAAAAGAACTCCGAATTAACTAAACAATCAAATTTAAATCATCTTTGCCCCAAAACCTGTCAGACAACTCTTGTCTCAGTCTACAGCAGGTCAAAGAACTGAATAAATGTGACCAGGCTAAAATTTTGCAGCTATCATTGCTAATAAAAATGGCTATCGTGCTGTTTCTTACCTTGTGCAGTTGAATGCCTCTCCCAGCCAACGCCTAATGTTTATCAGATTGTGCTATTCCATCCAGTGGGTATCCTAGTAAGTATCAACTTCCCCAGATGTGTTATTGGGATCTTCAAGAATCGAACCACAACACCTCAATCATAATTCTCAAGTTTACATGCATTTTGAAAAAAAAAGTGTTAAATTGCTTAGCACATTACTTACTGGCAGCAGAGGGAATTACTATTGAAAAATCACCAAACAATTAGGGTTAGCAACATTTTCTGACATGTTAAAAGTCCTGTATTACATCAAATTGACTCTTGTGAGCCTTCAGCCATCTTAGAATGTTGTTACCTCATCAAAAACATACCTGGAGTTGTGTTTTGTTTCATTCAGGCATGTGTGAGTAATCCTTTATTTAGTCTATCTACTTCTCCAAAGCTCGAAATCCTCTGATCAACCTAGTGATGTCATGAAGCAGTAGTTTTCATGTTATCAGCTACCTTTTACCTTTAGTTCAGTTGTAGATTGGCAAGTCGCAGGCAGAGATCATCGCAATGATTCTTGAAACAGTGTGGAGTTTAAAAACATAGTGGTGGAGTTCCTGTATTACCACATGACATCACAAGGTGGAACATAGTGTTTTTCATTTGAAGAACTCAAATGGAAATATGCAGGGTTTGTGTGTTAAACGTGTGAATGAAATGGCGTAGCGTGGACAATGCCTCAATATTCTTCTCGAGTCTTTCGTGGTTAATATTAGAAACTGTCTCATGGCTGACTCGTACTTGCTTTGTAAAACTGGGGTGGTCCAAAAGGCAGTGCGATATTGATTTGTTGGCTGCTGACATTTTCTAAAAAACACACTTTCAATACTGTAGAAAACCTTTATTTTTATCATTTGATGGGATTTTGTGTGGTTCTATAGTAACAGGAACTTAGTAAACAGACACTGGTACATTTAAAGTGGGACTAAACACCTAAACTCCGCCCAGAGTCACATTTCAAAAAGAGTTGATGAACTGGGCAGTACTTGGAGGACTAAAGGGGAACGTAGGGGGGATGAGGGGTGGGGTGAGAAGGAAGGACTAAGGGGTGGAGTGGAAGGGGGTGTGGTCTGGGGGAGTAAAGGGAGAGTGAAGGGAGAGGAGGGGTCTGGAGGACTAAAGGGGAGGAGGGGTGGGGTCTGAAGGACTAATGGGAAGAGTGAAGAGAGAGGAGGGGCGGGGTCTGGAAGACTAAAGTGGAGAGTCAAGGGAGAGGAGGGGAGGGGTTTTGAGGACTAAAGGGGAGAGTGAGGGAAGAGGAGGGGTGGTGTCTGGAGGACTAAAGTGAAGAGTGAAGAGAGAGGAGGGACAGGGTCTGGAGGACTAAAGGGGGGAATGAAAGGGGAGAAAGAAAGGGGCAGGGCTCCTATGTAAACATTCTCTCTCCCCTCTTTCCCTTCTTCCTGCACCTGATTATGCACCAATGACTTCCTCCCCTACGAGACTCAATTTGACCTACTTCCCCCTCCACTGTCAATGAACTTAGAACAATACTGCCAAAGAACGAAAGCGTAGCAGGTCAGTCTCCTCCCTTCTCCTCTCCTCCTTTTCTCTCCTCCTCTCTTTCCCATTTCCTCCTCCTCCTCTTCTTTCCTGTCTCTCCCCTCATCTCCTATCCTCCCATTTACTCTCCTCTCTCTCCTTCTCTCCCCCCCTGCCAGACCTCTCTCCTTACCTCTCTTTCTCCCCTTCCACCCCCTCTACCCTAACCTCTCCTCGTTTCCACTCCTCGCCTTTCTCCTCTCCTCTTTCTCCCTCTCCTCCTTTCTCCTCTTCTCCTCTCCTCCTTTCCACTGTTTTTAATTTCCCCCTGTCTCCCCACACCTGATATCTTGCTGTGAGCGAGGAGACACATACTTGATCAATAATGCATTTTTCAGTCTCCCCATTTAATTTGCTCACAGACACGGGCATCTACTTACCCCCCTCCAAAAAAAAAATAGTACAACTGATACCTGATCTTAACACTGCACCCTCAAGGCACAACCGCACAGTCCCTACTTTGCTATCCACTCCTTGTCCGGACAAATTGATTCCCGAAAAGAAAAGAATTTTAACTTCCAAGGGAGGAAATGGATACGCAGATACATCTTGGATTAGCAGAGCCTTTTGTCCGAATTTGTACTCCGTTTTGGGTCGGTTGGAGCGCTCCGAATTGTTAAAAGGACGGCTAATGCTGGCTTAATGCGCTAGCCGTATCTTAAGAAAGGAATAAGGGGCGACGCTAAGTCAAGCTAACGGCCACTAACAGGTAGGTCACCTGATCTTGTTTTCTGATTTATGTAGGGTTTGTACTTGCGCTTTGAAAGAGGAGACAGAGGCAAAAAGTTCTGCTGTTTACTTTAGTTGTTAATTGACCGGCCACTCTCCCAAGATAGTCAGAATAGTTAAAGTACTGACAAAATATTGAAATATAGTATCGTATCAATTACGTGGAATGCTGAATGTTTCTCAAAACTAAATAATAGATGAAAATTGTAAAATGCAATATAGTGTTGTCACGATACTAAAATTTCAAACTTGATTTCAATACTACGGAATAGGCTTGATACTCAATACCGATTCCAATACTACAATTCTAATAAAAACAGTCTTTCTTTAGATGATAGAATGTGGTTTTCAACATTAAACAATAGTACTTTCTTTTATATTCCATTGTGGCATTATATCTGTCTAATCCCTGGTCGTCCATGTAGGTTCCAGGTAGTGGTCTATGATTCATTTCTGTCCTTTGAATGTAACTCTTTTTAGTATTGATACCTGCTCAAATGAATCTATTTTCGATAGTAGATTTGATTTAGTATCATTTAGTATCTGATTTTCGATGCTTTTGACAACCCTAAAGCAATATGGCTGAGGTATTCACTTAGATTATTAACCTTCTTGTTCAAGTAGTAGTTTAAAAAGGTACAACTGATACCTGATCTTAACACGGCACCCTCAAGGCACAGCCACACAGTCCCTACTTTGCTATCCGCTCCTTGTCCGGACAAATTGATTCCTGAAAACGAAAGAATCTTAACTTCCAAGGGAGGACATGGATACGCGGATACGTCTTGGATTAGCAGAGGCTTTTGTTTGAATTTGTACTCCGTTTTGGGTCGGTTGGAGCGCTCCGAATTGTTAAAAGGGCGGCTAATGCTGGCTTAATGTGCTAGCCGTATCTTAGGAAAGGAATAAGGGGCGACGCTAAGTCAAGCTAACGGTCGGTCAACAGGTAGGTCACCCGATCTTGTTGTGTGATTTATCGAGGGTTTGAAAGGGGAGTCGAGCTGTTTCTTTGCGGTTTTCTTGAGTTGCTAATTGACCGGCCACTCTCCCGAGTTGACTGGAACAGTTAAAGTCTGAAGAGTATAGTTCTGCTCTAGTGAAATGGTGGTTTCAGGTCAAAAGCACAAGTGAGTAGTTTGAGTGAGTCATTCCTGTTGTTTTAAATAGAAGTTCATGTAAATTTAAAAGGGCTTATAGAGGTTAAAGTTGGAATATTTGATAGATTTGGCATTTTTACTGTACTTGTAAATAGGGCTGTGCAGTCAATTATATTAATATCTTCATACTGTAATTGAGATGTCTATAGCTAATCTAGTAAAAAACATGTGGTATTGGAAGAAGTTAGATTTTGTATGTTTTCCAATCCAAGTATATGCTGTTTATGTTCAGGAAATTGATATTGAAAGCCACTGATTTGTTTTTATGAGGCAAAATAAAATAAAATAGATCAATATCAGGAAAAAAAAAAAAGAACTATGGCAGTAGGCATGTCAGAAATGTTCAAAATAACACGAGTTGTCTTTATTACAAAACTCAAATTGAAATGTGGATTTTAAAGTATATGGAGATTTGGAGATGGAAGATATGGAGATTTTTTTATATATATATTATTATTACAGTGGTGCCTTATCCTATTGTTTTACTTACAGTACTTGAACCTAACATAGTTCAAATCTGTTGAGTTGAATGGACACTAGTGTAAATACATTTTTACAAAGTACATATATCTATAGAATGGTATAGTTTCAGGTTTTTTTTCTCTTTCTCATTTCATTTTTTTATCAATGTAAAAAAAAATCTACAACAAATCAGATTTTCCATCGAAATACACAATGTCTTTCGAAAGTATATTATAAAAAACACACGCCATAGCACCATGTTCACAAACCTCACACGGACACTAACACAGACCTGGAATAAATCAATGCTCTAATGATGATTGTTAGAGTGAAAGTGTAACCAGCTGACCTACACCCCCAACTTTCCTTCTGCTCCTCCTGCTCTTGCCGTTACTCCAGATGCCCTGCCATGTGTAGATGGATCATAAATGAGCTCCTGTTCTGTCAGTGTGTTGGTATAATTGCTGGGCTTGTAGTGTTAACCAGCAGACACACATGTATAATGCATGAGTGGGGCTTTGCAGTCATGTATGTGGTGGAAATAATGACATTTTATGTAAGAGGAAACCCTGACAGATTGGAGAGTTACAGGCCGCAGTGCAAAAGATGACGCTAGCTAGCCACATGCAGCTCTTGGGCCCATAGCATGAATTTATAGAAACATTATTTTTGCATTATTTCTATTATTATCAATTTTTATATTTACCAAATGATCCAATGATCTTAAAACTTGTCAGGCTTGTTTGCTATTGTGCATCTCCATGGTAACTCCTGAACATTCTGCCATATACATACATGCTGAACACAAGTATGAATACAGTGACTGTATCCACACTGTATAGAAAATAAATGCAGTAAATATTGAAGTAGCCCAAGTAAAGAATGCTGATGAGGGGCTGGTGTTTTAATGCAGGGGAAGTTTATTTATCATCAACACGAGACCCAGGAACATTAAACCTTAAGACACAGACGTAGTGTTGTCCATTCCAGTCTAGCGCAGTCCAGTCTGGTTATGCTTCCATTGTAGGGAGTATTATACCACTGATGACGTAGGCCAAGATAATAAGCTGGCAATGTGGGGCTGGCACAGCACAGAGATGTTATTCATCTGTCTGTGATCTTCACAGTTTGCAGATATTCACTATTTGCGTAACCTGGTCAGCAAGATGAATCCTCATATTTTTGAGTTCACAACGCTACAGTTGTTGCAATTAGGCCTGGGCCAAAAGTGGTTCAGACCAGTCGCAGAGCAGCATTGTGCTTTGGGGAGAAGCCAAAGGTGAAGTGCCTAAATGAACCAAAACAAACATGGCAACACAAACTGACATACTTCAGCCTATTTTATCATCCATCAACCCCCTGGCCCCTCCCACATGCACAGTCCTGCAGCTCATCTGGGCTCAGTGCCATATGATTTCTCTCTTATTATGTTTGTCTTGTTGTACGCTGAAATAGTCGCTCAGAATTAATAGCTGATTAAAAAAACATTAACCCGTGACACCATTTGCTGCCGTATGATTGCACCGCGACACAGGAGGGAAACAAAATAGTTTGTTGTTTTTTCATTGTTCTAGCGTCTTATTATGAAAAGGGCAGGTGTACAGCAGGACCACACTGGCAGCATATGTGTGTGCACTCTGCTTTGGTTACACGGACTGTCACTTACATTGTTACGGAGGTAATTGAGATGCTTCTAGGTTTATACATCTGTCAGGTAGACTTAAGTAAAGTTTGATATATCCATTTTGTGTTGTTAGTATTGATCATTTAGTGCACTGACTTAAAAAACACTGTGGATGAATAGGAAACCATTTTACTTAGTATGATTTAAAAGTGCACTTTGTATTTTTTTTCTAGTGAAGGGTTGTCACGTGCTTATCTCCATGGAGATGTTATTCCATTACCTGAAATGTCTCACAATGTGGCATTAAACATATAATTTCCATGTATTCCATTACAAGTGTTTTATTGCCTTGATAAACTCACTCTGAACCTGTCTACTGATTTGACCTGTAACTCGGCCTGGTGGTGCTTGTTTCCATGGAGACAGATAAGTTTGACGCCGTACTATGGAACATTCCAGGCAAAGAAACAAGTATGGGGACAAACAGGGGACGGACCTTCCACCTGAAAAGTTACATAACATTTCTGTAAATAAGTCTAATATTAAAAACGCAACAAACTAATCTTATAAGCTTTACATTGTCTTATTCATTTCCTCTTTTTTCAGTTCACTACTGTAGCCACAGCTGCCCTGGGGAGTCGGACGGCAGTAGGGTTGTCAATCTACCCCATCAGCCCCTCCAGTCACCACCAACACTCACACACACGCACCACATTCATACATACAGGTGAAGTGTGAAGTGTGTGCGAAGTTTGGACACCCTATAAATGAACACGTAAAGAATGTAGTAAACAAAAATATTTTCAAGTGAACTCAAAACTTTTGCTTTGAACCCTGGTTTGCACTTTTGGCATGTTTTTGACCCTGACAAGGCACAGCTGTGAAGTGAAAACCATTTCAGGTCACTTTACTGAGAGAGGGCCAAGGGTTTGCAGCGCTGTCAACAAAGGATAGAGTGGTTGTTTTGAGGAATCTGAATCTCAAATATAAACACTATTTTGTTGAGTTATTTAAGTTTGTTTTTTTTCTTTGCAACATCAATCCATACATCTTGCTTATTTATTGTCAAATTGCATATGTTTTGACAAAATTGGCAGAATCAGGTTTAAAATACAATACTTTATTTTTAAATGCAACACAGAGGAGACTTCCAGAGATATATATTAGTGTTTGAAATAACATTTTTTATGAAACCTTGTTATGGGGTACGTTATATTAGGAACACAACACGGCAATTCTGTAGTCTCACTGACACAATTTCGCTCAGATCGCTGCGCCATTTTGATGTTGAACTTTTGCCATGTTCTTTCAGCTGTCCTTGTCTCTCTATTACCAACAACAGTGTAACTATAAAAGCCTTACAGGGCTGTAGTCTATAAAACAGGCCATTCTAAATCATACTTACACACTCGGGGACAAATCTAGTTCTATTTCGTCCATATTCTCATCACTCGGTAACCGGGGAGAGCCGTTACTAGGCGAGACGGTAGGGGCATAACGCGGCATGTTGGAGCCCAGAGAGGCAGTTAGAGGCGGGGGTAAAGCCATCCAGGAGCGGGGGGTATGGTTCGGAGAGGGGGCTCTGATGTGTAACGCAGTT
Source organism: Periophthalmus magnuspinnatus (assembly GCF_009829125.3). Taxonomy (NCBI): domain Eukaryota; kingdom Metazoa; phylum Chordata; class Actinopteri; order Gobiiformes; family Gobiidae; genus Periophthalmus; species Periophthalmus magnuspinnatus. The sequence goes on along the minus strand of NC_047135.1, from coordinate 22,102,981 downwards.
GTCAAAGCAAGTCATTTGAGAAACAAGGTTAGATGATAATTGAGGGGATGCAGGTCTTCCAGAGCAATGCCAGAGCCCGATGGTGGATGAAGTACTCATTTAACTATAAATACTCAAGTGAAAGTACTCAAGTATATGTGTAAAAATGTACTTTCAGAGTAAAAAAATATTTCCAACTCATTTTGAGAACTATCAACGTGTGTAAATGTAGTGATTTGTAAGGCAACGTGCAGATTCTTGCCCACTGGAAGTGACAGATTTGAATGGATTTGAAATTCAATTAAATGTCTTGCTGTTTTTCTATTTTTTATTTTATTTTTTTTGTATATTTTGTTGACCTAATGTTATAAGATGTTACCTCAAATGAACATGCTGAAAATAACAGTGCTGCAGTCTAGTCTTTCTTTCTTTTTTTCTTTCTTATATATAAAACATTAAAAATAATAATAATAATTGCAGATGTGTGTATACAAGTACATTACCAGATTATTAAATTGCGATTGTGTCACCAACATATCCAGTTTTGCTTTTCCTCGAAGGGTATTCCATTTTTGTGAAGTAAAACAGCCAAAAGCCCTCTTTCACGTCTCAGGTTTAGTGCTGTTAGTTCTTTGCCTTATTCAGTCATGTGATCTGCTTTTAAATGTTCCGCCATCAGTGATTAACATGCATTTGAGGTATTTTGGTAGTTTTTGAATTAATCCCTTCTAAATACATTTCATACACTGCTGTTCTCTTCTAACAGACAGCGATGGCCAACCCACTTTTCCATCGAGAACACATTCCAATGACATTATCTTGTATTAATTCAATTGTAGGCATTTTTATTACAACAGACAAACAAATAAATAAATATATAAAATTGTCTTCACAAAGATAGAAAAGTAAACAAAAAAATAAATAAATAGTTGCCATAAAACCAAATCACCAATCTATAAAGATGTAATTAATTGCGCCAGACTAATTAAAAATAAACATGAAAACGTCAAATAAGTTACAGCTCAGAACGCTATCGAGGATCACGATTACTCATTTCAATTTTAACGGCACATATTAAAATAAAAGTGTACATTTCCGGACCGGAGCTCATGATTCAGTTGGCTAGCCCAGACTGTGAAAGTAACCACTGCAATATTGATCCTTCTCACACCCTGCTTTCCAGTAGCACCCACGGGCCCTGAGCGGCTTCCTGTAGCAGTGAGGGTGACAGACAACAGTGACTTACTAAAAGTCTCGAGGCGGGCATGGACAAAGTTGTACTGAGAGAAATAGGAGCGTGGAATGGTCTAACTAACTCTTGGTGGGTATTAGAAAGGACTATGGGGTGTGTAGAAGTAATTTGATTTGAAAACTTTCGAAATATATGTGCCTAAAATACATAGTAAAAGTAAACAACTGAAGAAATTGCTTGTTTTTTTTGTGTTTTTTTAAATCTTGTTCAGAATAACGCCCTTTACATCATGAAGTACGTTGTAATATCCATGCTGGAGAATCTAACCCAGTGTTCATCCACTGATTCGAAGGTTAGCGAATCGATTGCCGCTCTTCACATAAAAAAAAACATTGGTAGAGCGGTTAAATTTGCAGACCCACAGTTTGGCGGTGCGATTTCAGCTCCGACACATGAATGCTGTTCTTGTGTCCTTGGGCAAGACACTTAACCCACCTCGCCCCCAGTGTCTGTGTACACTGGTGTATGACTCTGTGTGTGAATGGGTGAGTGGTCAATAAAACTCCCAGGGACACACATTTTGTCCAATCACGCGCAATGTTGGATGAGAACCATGTGGAACCAACTGCCTGTGCCTACAGTTGTTTGTCTGTATGCTTTAAAATCAGAGTGAGATAATACATTCCAAGTATCCTAATTATTCACTGCGATGAGTTTATGAGTGTGTTATAGTACGAGACTAAAATTGCAAACTCGATTTCGATCCTAAGGAATGGATACACAATATTGATTCTGATACCATGGTGGTAATACAAAAAATAGTATTTATGTAGAAAATAGAATGCCATTTTCAAAACATTTTCAACCATATAATTATGTGGCCTTATATCTGCGTAATCCCTCAGTCGTCCAGGTAGGTTCCATAGCGGTCCATGGGCGTATACAAGTCTAGTCAAGATCATTTTAAAGCTAATAAGGAAAAGTTTAATTTGTGTCCCGCTGATGTGACTTTTTTTACTTTCGATACTTGTTTTTGTATCAATTAGTATCTGATTTTCGATACTTTTGACAACCCTAGCACTTTATAAGCAGCTTTCAGAGCCCAGAGCACAACTCGCTTGCTTACTTCCTGGTTTGCAGACCCAACATAAGTCTCAGAAAATAGAAGATTATTGGCTTTGGTCAGTGGTGTGTAGAACCTTTCTGTCCCCCACTGTATGTTATCACGCAGACCCTAGAATTCCCACTAAGTTCTCGTTTTGAAGTACGATTTACCCTCACCAGCTCTCCAGCCTGCTTGACCTTTCTCCACAGGTTCCAACACAGCCAAACATCTCTGACTGTCCCAGATACTCCATGGGTCAGGGAGAGATGACCAAAGACATGTGGGAGGTAGAGGAGGAGAAGCAAGACACCATATGAAGTCAAAAGCATAGGGCCGTTTTGAATCAGCGATGTGTGGGAAAGCATTAGCATTGGGAACAAATACGTTTATTTATTTTTTTATATGACCTTTCTGTATTTTTTTTTTGTTTGCTCAAAGAAATTTTATTCAGGGTGTTGCCACAAACATGGTAAAAATAACACCTCAAACCATGAAAACTAATTTTATTTTTCAGTCTAGTTTAAAATCTAGTGGAGTAGAAACTACAGATACCTACTCTCACATGTAGTGAAATAAAAGTAAAAAGTATCCACTGTAAAATGTACTTAAGTAAAGTACAGATACCTAAAAAGTCGACTTAAGTACAATACGTTACTACTTTTACTTCATTACCTTCCACTACTGCTCCTTAGCATGAATCAAGCTGAGATCAAGAGAAGGACACTGGGTAAATTTTAAACTTATTTTACTTACTTATTTTTTTCAGACTATGAATTAATAACATATGTCTAGTTATTTTTATTGCTACAAAATTACTTTAAAACATGCATCCATACTGTAAGCAGGCACACCTCTCCATAGACCTGTAAACTGGCTTGGTTGAATCAATATTTTCTTTTCATGGAGATATGTCAAGTTTAATACCATACTGTGGATCATTTCATGCAGAGGAATTACATCTACATGGAGACCATTACAAAAGTTACATAATGCATCATTTGCCTTTGTGTGACACTATACATTTCTTTTGTGGTCACGCATGTATTGGGCTTTCCACTCTCCAGAAGACTCATGATCAGTTCAGTCACATATATCACACATTTATGCATCAGTGTTCACAGATACTGAAGGCAAGATCAGTGAAGTGCCTTGCCCAAGGACTCAGCAGTATGCTGAGAGGGTGCAGGTTTGAATTTAACCAGTGATGAATGTAAGGTAACATAAGTAAAAGTAGTAAAGTATTGCACTTAAATATATATTTTAGGTATCTGTACTTTTATTTAAGTAGATTTTAAAGTGGCTACATTTTACTACATTTGAGAACAGCTATCTGTGCTTTCTACTCCACAATATTTATGAAGTGGAGAGAAAAATAAAAGTATTTTTCATTATTGTTGGAGACCTGCTGAAAAGGCTGAGGGGTTTGTTTTTTAAACACACTTGTAGTTTGAGCAAACCAAAGTATACAAATAAAAATAGCTAGGAAAAAGAAACTATCAAGTCAATTGTTTTTGTTGAACAAAATTCAGCACATATCTTTATTAGAACCAATACATTTGAAGTATCATTAGATCTCAAAATCTGTGCAAAATACTTTTACTTTTTCTCTTTAAAAGTCTTATATTACACAAATGAACTCTTGTGAGCTTTAAGCCATGTTAGAATATTGTTACCTCATCCATTCCTGGAGTTGTGTTTTGTTCATTTATACATTGGACTAATTCTTTATTATTAGTCTGTCCATATCTCCAAACCTCAAAATGCTCTGTTCCACCTTGAATGAAACAAAGCACAACTCCAGGTATGTTTGCGACTAGGAAACAGCATTATAACATAGATCTGTACTTTTACTTAAGTAACAAAATTGAGCACTTCTTCCGCCACTGCATTAACTCCATACAAAGTTCCTATAGTTTTGCTTTGTCCCCTGTAACAAAACTCGACATTGCAAATCCATCCACATCCAAGAGTCACATTGCGCTAGCGTCTATTAGCAGTTAGCAGTTATAAATGAAGGTGGCGGCTAATGGTTTCTTGACATAGCACCACAGGCAGCATTCTCTCTCCTCATCTGTTATTGTTCACACTCAAAATGGCCGCCTGTCACATCAGCTCTGAAGATGTACAGTGGCACCAGGACAGCCTCTGCCTTCATGTATGGAAAGACTGAAGGGAACTAGATAATTGTATAGCTGTGCATTGACAATTTTCAGTATAGAATTTGTCAAATACAGTGATTCTAGTTATAACTCACTTTTATTTACCATGTTACATGTTTTTAATTTGTATGGAGTTTGTCAAAAAATAAATCAAATAAAAAAATTAAGCCTACTTTTAGATTTTTTCAAACTTGCAAGCCATAATATATATATAAAAAAATGACAAAACCTTCATTAATTTCAGCCCTGGACTTTCAAATCACTAATAAACAAAAGCAGCTGTTTACTTGAAAACTACCACTTCATGACATCACAAGGTGGAACAGAGCATTTTGAGCTGGTGAGATGTTGACAGACTAATAATAAAAGATTACTCAAACATGTGTGAATGAAACAAAACACAACTCCAGGGATGTTTTAAAGCGTAGCAACATTCTAACATGGCTTTGAGCTTACAAGAGTCAATTGTGTATAATATATAATATATTTATGTTTCTTTTTCTTTAAGAATAATCTAAAAAAAATATATTATCAGTATTTTTTGTTGAACTTTTTTTTTTTTTCTTTTTTTTTTCTATTCACCTGTAGTATTTATTTTATTTGCAAGTAGTTAAAATAAATGTGTACTTCTAATTCATACTTCCTGGTATAGTGAGGAGGGGTGGCTACAGTGGTGACAATCAATCGGAGCGCTTCATTAGCTTTATGTGCAGAGCTGAACACACCCAGTGCTTTTGGCTGCTTGCTCTTATAGCCTGTTTCCATCATCTAAAGTGCTATCGCTAGTCACGCCTGGCTCGTTGTTTAGCCAAGGAGACGTGCTGAGGCTCCCGTGTGCAATACCGTAATATTAAGGGCAGATGTTCTGTTTTTATGCTATAGTCTGAATTATTTCAATCACTTTTGAACAATTTTGAATGGTATTTAAAATAAAATAAGGTGTATGCATGTGAAATGTGTGTTTTTACTGTAATCTGGCGCTCTCTGCTGTCAAGAGTTGGGAGTAAGCATTTTGTAAAAGTAAATTAGCAGTGTGGCTATAAGTGGTTTTCAGATTCTAGAATATGCATATATCATACTGTTAGATGAGGGACAAGCATAGACTGTATGAAGAAGCATAGACTGTATGAAGAAGCATAGACTGTATGAAGAAGCATAGACTGTATGAAGAAGCATAGACTGTATAAAGAAGCATAGACTGTATAAAGAAGCAGCATAGACTGTATAAAGAAGCAGCATAGACTATATAAAGAAGTTCACACTGAGGCATTGAATTTACATGAAAAATCTATGGTGGGTGCGCGTTTTGGCTGTCCTGCATTTTTGTGGCACGGATCTGGTGTTTATACATGTATTGGACACTCTGTTTGCAAGTCCAAAGTGTTAGATGCTCGAGTTGAAAAAGCTGACCCTTTGGCGTTTCAACATGCAACCAATCAGAGACTACGCTCCAGTGATGTAGCGACGTAATTATCCGGAAAAAGTAGAAAGACAGCACCTACAAACTAGCGGGAACTTAGTTATGCTGGGAGCACTGGCTAGCCATGGACCCAGACACTCCACCGAGCCAATCACCTCCATTGATGGGTTTTATGTAAAAAATACACTTTCTCGACCTGATCTGCTATTGTTCACAAAGACACAGGAAAAATAAAACACAGGCACTTGCAGAGACTGCAACATCACCCATAGCGTTCAGCTCCAGTCAAGGTTAGCAGTTATAGGGGCAAATTTGGAGCAGAGTTCCATATTTGGAGTTGCAGTGGAGTGTCATAGCACCCAAAGAGCCAATCCGGAGCAAGGTTGTTGAAAGTAACGCCCCTTCCTGCCCGCACCACTAGTTTAGCAGGGAGCGGGCTCTTAATAACGCTGTCAATCAAACTTGTTGCTAACGCTAGCTGGACTGACCTTGGGGAAAGAAGGCACCTGATTTCTCTGTTGTATGTCTTGATTTACTGACACAATAGAGAAATAAAAATATCAGGATCACGTAGAGTGGGTTAATATGAACATTTTAAGACTAAAATTACAAGCCTGAGGCTCATAGGCTCTGCTCTGTCTGAGGCTGTTAGATTTAAATCTTAGTTTTGTTTTAACACAATCTGACCACAAAGAATTTATTTAGCTGGATTATAGGTGAGCTGATTCTTTTACAGTTAAACAAGTCCCTCTTAAATAACATTACAATCACAAGCTAGCTAGCATTAAACAACAGTCTTTTTTGTTGAAAATCAAACCCATAAACAGGTCAATGAACGCTTGTATTGACCACGGCTCCTGAAAATGTGTTAAATAAATTTTGTATTTTTTGCTTGAGTTTTCAGACTATCTTAAAACTTTTTGGCTGTTAACTAATGTGTGCATTGCGCCATGTTGGTAACTGCTGAACATTCTGCCATACACATACATGCAGAAACCCCCACCATGATGTCACTGCCAAGAATCAGTTAAAGGTACTGGGGTTTAGGTAGTGAGGATTCAGATTGGAGAGAGTCATTTTACATTTAACTCAACTGGATTTCAGCACTGAAACTCGCAACCCAAATGAGAGACTCATTTTGCTTTCTGGAATTTCCCCACTGTGGGACTAATAAAGGCATATCTTATCTTATCTTATCTTTCTGATTGAATAATAATTCCCCAAATTATAACATGAACAACATTGTTATCAGTAAAAGCTATATTTGATTTGAACATGTTTACCTCGAATCTGGGGACCTAATTAGGTTTATGGAAACTAAAATCTAATTTTCTGGCTATTTTACGTCCCAACTCTTAGCACATCAGACTGTTTTTTTGTCAAGTTTGTCATGTTCACATTATTTCTGTGAATAACCGCGTTAGCTGATAATTAGGGTCAGAACTAGCCAAACTCTCACCATGTCCCTCCTCACATCTACACCAGTGCATCCACTAACACTGAGGGCACGTCAACAAATGGTCCTGGTTTGGTCCTGGTTTAGTTTTGGTCCAGTACACTTTTAGCTGGCTAGCATTAGCCAAGAGTTTTTCAGTTAGTCTCTCACCTTTTTGCTGAAAATCAAACATCTAAACAGGACCATGAACGCTCAGATTGATCATAGGCTCCTGAAAATGTGCTGTTTGTGTGCTTTTGTTTGTTTTTTTTAGCTTTTTATGACAGGGTATAAGGGTGTCGTAACGGGTGAGTGTAGCGGACCAAAGGATGCAGACTCGGGGAATATTTACAGGATTTATTGTAGAATAGGACAAGTACAAACAGCGGGTGATCCGGAGGTGAGCAGGTGAGCAGGTGAGCAGGAACACAGGAAACACAGGGACCGGGGACATGAAGGGACCACAGGACGACAGGCAGACCAGACGGGCGTAGGGCAGAGCAGGCAGGAGACATCCAGGGCCGGAACACGGGAACACGGAACGCAGGGACAGGCAGGAATGCAGGGACACGACAGGGATCTCACACTGAGTCTCTTCTCCCAGCTCCTTTTATGCACAGCAGGTGTGATGATTGCACTGATGGGCTGCAGGTGCGCACGGGAGGAGCCAGGAGCCCAGCCCAGATCTGGCAGGTGAGGGAGGGAAGGAGCAGGACAGGAGTAAAACCAGGAGTGGAACGTGTGGATCATGACAAAGGGTCACTAAAATAAATTATGCGGGTGCTATGAGAATAAAGTCGTAATATTACAAGAATAAAGTCGTAATATTATGATAACAAAGTCGTAATATTATGAGAACAAAGTCGTAATTTTATGAGAATATAGGCTGCTGTTCATGAATGAATGACCAGTGCGTTATGAAGAATTTGGAGCATTTTGTTCAGATGTTGCATTTTCTTCCTAATCTGCATGGTTCGTCCGACTAAACAAACTTAAAAGGTGTCCCTTCATAGTACTTATACTGATGAAAGTGTGGTGATGGTGAGCTAAAAGATACAGTATTTCATCGTGTGTAAACCCCAGGTGAAACTTTATCTGAACAAAATGCTCCAAATTCTCCATAACGCATAACGCACTAGTCATTCACTCATTCACACACAGCAGCACATATTCTCATAAAATTACGACTTTATTCTCATAATATTACAACTTTATGCTCGTAATATTATGACTTTATTCTCATAATATTACAACTTTTTCAGGCTTCGACTTTATTCTCCTAAAATTACGACTTTATGTGCTTATGTGATTAGGTGCTATGAGAATAATTTATTGTATTTAAGTGACCCTTATACTCCGTCGTAGCTTTCAGACTATCTTAAAACTTTTTGGCTGTTTGCTAATGTGTACATTGTGTCTCCATGGTAACTGCTGAACATTCCACCACAGCGATACTTGTAGAACACCCCCAGCGTGATGTCACCGCAAAGTATCAATAGTGTCATAGAAAAATTTGTTCAATTCTGTTGCCACTGCTTGTTATCTTTGAGTTGTTTGCTCATTCTTGGTAAAATATAAAAAAAAAAAAACAAAAACATGATGATTGTTTGATTAAGGGCTGTGATGAAGTATTTTAGACTACACATGTGTTAGACTGTTATTCTCACATTTGTTGGTGTAAAATCATTAAAGTTGTTATAGCCGACAATAAGCAGCAGATGGTATATTAATTTTTTTTTTTTTTTTAAATCTAAAAAAATGTTGTAATGTTTTTCTAAAGTTTTAATGTTGTTTTGAAAATATGGCTATTGTGCAAATTGACTTTCTGGACTTTCTGTGTTCCTATTTCCTATGTTCTATCTTCTATGTTATGACGTTCCCTCATCAAAAACATCCCTGAAGAGGTTTTATATAGCCTTTTATATATAGCATCCATACATCTTTCTGTGATTTAGTGATCTCTCCTGGGCCCTATGTGAACCCTCCTAACAATTAGCGGCACAATCCTGTCCAAGACCCACAAGCCTACGTAACCCAAACAAGACACTACAACTTCACAAACCTGATGTGATGTGCAGTAGTTTCATTAGCAGAATGCATGCTGGTGGTGTTGTGATGGCGCTCTGAAAAGAGAACGACTTAGCATAGAGAGCAAAGAGAGCAACAATTAATACCCCATAGAAGTGGAATATCATCTGTGGTAATGTTTGCAACTTTGTATTGTAGTTTTGGTTATTTTCTGGCCCCAGTACAAACTCTAGTGTTTTACTGATGGTGAAATCTGGTTGGAGGGCCCTAGCAAAGTTCAGTTTGGGAAGCCGTGAAATTTTGCAGTACCGCTGTATAGTACATATCCAGTTGACTTTAACTCCAACTCTGAAAAGTCAAAATTAAAAAAAAATCATACTATGGAATATTCTAGGCAATGCAATATCGTCTTCATGGAGACAAGCAGACCCACCACATATATATATATATATATATATATATATATATATATATATATATATACACCTGGAAAACCTCCTCAAGCAAATCTAGAAAGTGCTCCACAGTGTTTTAAACAGTGGCAGGCCGTGCATTTCACCCTTGGCTCCTACTTACACATTACAACATCACCTCAATATAGGCTAGTCAAGCAACACTTAATTTCAGGAGCATTCAAAACCAATAAGCATGCACTGCATTCACAATTAAGAGAAGGTAACTAAGTTCACAGATACTGTCAAAAATAAACAAATAAAAATGTGATTTAAAGATGCCAAACAAAATGCCACCAAAATAAGCTAAATAAGCAAAATAAGCTATGTGAGCTTGAACTACTGTTCATGGTTGTTCATCCTTGAAATGATGGAGAAACGTTTTTTTCCTGCTGGGGTATGTTAGCTAGCACAGTGCTTGGCCAACCTTTTCTCATAATATCCAGCTTTTCGTGAAAGGCCCGTCTTGAAAATGGCGTGGAAAGTATATCTGCAACCAGATCGATCTCTTCTCCTTTGGCCGTTATAGGTTAAGTTTAGTTCCACATTCTGCAAACTGCCGCCTTTCACGCTGTATCCAATGTGTATGCATTTGTGTATCCAATCACCGGACACATACATGTCCAGTTTGCGTAAGACCTTCTAGCTGGCTGTGGTGTGCAGAATTGAGATCTGATTGGCTATTGAAACTGACTGTGTCTGTGTCTACTTAGAGTGGATGGGGCCTGCTCTGTTTATTCTGAAGGCCCCCAGAAAATGAAATTTCTTATAATTGGATAAACCACAATACCACAATAAACAACACTGGAAGTCACTCAACTAAGTGGATATAATATAACATAAAGAGAACAGACAATATTTATGATTACATATTTATAGTAGTTACATATTTATTTGAAAATAAAATGAAATAAATTCACCTTTCTGAGCATGTTTAGGCCAGCCGAGAAGGCCTTGCTGGCCCTGATGGTCCACTGCTGGTTTTAAAACTGCCTGGCCAAGAAAAAAGTCGCCAACAAAAAGAAAGGTCACACACTCAAATATTTCATTGGACTGCCTTTAGCTTGATTACAGCACACATTCACTGTGGCATTGTTTTGATTTTGCTTCTGCAATGTCACAAGTTTTATATCCATCCAGTGTTACAATAATTTTTCACAAAGAGCTTGCACTGATGATGGTAGAGTCTGACCACTGCGCAAAGACTTCTCCAGCACATCCTAAAGATTCTCAATGGGGTTAAGGGTTAATGTGAAAATGATGCCTCATGCTCCCTGAACCACTCTTTCAAAATTTGAGCCTGATGAATCCTGGCATTGCCATCTTGGAATATGCCCGTGCTTAGTTAAAGCCACGTGGCAACTTTTTTTTTTTTTGGCCAGGCAGTGTATATACACCTTCACTAGACTCATTTGGATGTTTTCAGCCTTGGAATTGCCCATCTCTACTAAACTAAAAATAAAAAAAACTTTGAAAAAAAGAACAAAAAACAAAACTAAACATAAGAACATGGCCGGTTTCTTATCTGCTGCTGAAAATGTTCTTGCAAATCCAGTCTCCAAAGCGTACCTCACTCTCTCCTTACTATGCATCCCTCCATCAAACATCTGTCACTGAAATCCTCTGTGTCCTTGTAAATAAGTATAGAGATAATAAATAGTTATAATCGCATGGGGCAAAAATGGCTTTAAAATATCTTCTGAAGGGACTTAAAGTGTATACGACAGCTCAGATCACCAGTTCCACTAAAATCTTGCCTATTTATTTCTTCTTATCTTTTTAATTTTAGTTTTCTGAACTCAGAACTCAGCCTAAATATGCAGAGTTTATGTGTTAAACATATGTGAATGAAACAAAACACAACTCCGGGTATGTTTGTGATCATGATGGCATAAAAGGTATGTTTGTGTCTCGCCGTTATTCAAATATTAAATAACAAAATCCAATATTTATTTTGTATGCAATATGCCATCAGAATGAACAAGAAATTTAAACTTGGCCTCATCTATTTGTCAGATTCATTCATGTCCAGAATAGTTACATTTTTTTGCCTTTTTATACATAAATTCCCTTAACATGAAAAAGTTACATGATGAAAACCTTGTAATACATTTTTCTACTAATTGTGTAAGCAAACTACAGAAACATTTCAAAGCTATATCTAAACATGTTAAGTATTTGAGCAAAATTTGTCTTGCTCCACTACAGCTATATTGTGTAAACTGCTCTTGAGGTCAAAATAAGTCTGTATATACTGTCTGCACCTGACTGGAGTGCGTGTCAGCATGCTAGTTGTTGTTAGCGTGGTGTTACGGCCACAATTATACCTTTGGATTACTGCAAACCGTTTAAAATGAACTAGTTCACATGTACAGCACCTTAAAGATTTCTTCCTATTCATATACAGTGTTTTGCCTTAAAAAGACAAGAAGGCGTCCCATAGAATATATATTAATCCTCTGTCTCTCCAAATTTACAACGAAACAAATTCATGGAAAGCCTAAGAGGAGATGGATAATGGGCATAATACAGTTTTTATATATCCGGAGACGTGAGTAGGTTTGTAGTAATCCTCTGGAGAAGGCAGCTGATTTTCTGGGTGTCATTAAAATGCGATTTGTCGGAGTTGACACCCACATGATCTGACAAACAGGTGGCCTCCCATCGCACTCCCACTGCGCACCGACGGCGTTAGCAAGGCACTTATAGGAAAGAGACGGCATTCTGCATAATTATATAAGATGTAATTTACAGGAAGGGAATGCATGGAATTGGAGTCAAGAATTATCAGAGAGGCAAGTACTCAACAGTTTATTATTAAAAAGGGGGTATTTTACTTATACTGCTAACACATAATATATTAAGATGGCCATGTGGCCAAAGGTTTTTTTCTGTACTTCTGTTTTAATTTTAGGATGATTATCTGTGATTATTTATGTTTTGATTTGTGTGATTTTAATGTCTTTCTTACTCTGTAAAGCACTTTGAATGACTTTGGGTACAAATAGTGCTATAAAATAAACTTGCCTTGCCATGTTATCTTTTATTGCTTTGAAAAATGCTATATTCGGTAAAAATAACTTATTAACATGTTTTACAAGTTTCACTTCACAAGTCACTTTCAATTCACAGCACCCTAACAACACAATCAGTGTGCTAATGAAACAGCTGCACATCACATAAGGTTTGTCAAGTTGCTGTGTTCATTTTTGTATCGTGTTTTTGTATATTTTTGTAGAATTGTCATATGGGAGCATGAGTGACATAGTCTTTTGGGCTGAGCATTGCACAGAATCGTACAGCTAACCATAAGGAGGGTCCAAATAGGGCCTGGGAGAGACTGCTAAAATACTGAAACATGCCTGCCTGACAATTAAAACCTCTTAAGGCATGTTTTTGATGACAGAACATTCACATTTCAGTCACCATTTCAACCAAAACTTGGAAAGATGTAGAAGGCAGGGGCTGTTTGTTCTGATGAATGCTTGTTTAGTAAGTCAGCTCCTTCTAAACCATATAAAAAGATAATTTTGAAATGCACAGTTCTGTTGCATCATAGGTAAAAGTCCGGGCATCTCCTGTCGTGTTTTTAAGTAATCAATCAAAATCTGAGCATTCTTAGCGTCAAATTGTGTTCATTGTGACTCCATGCTTCTGTCAGCATGTCGGAAAATGTTAGCATGATTTTTCAAATGCAATACCCTCCACTGCCAGTAGATGCCATTGTAACCCCAGTTCCCAGTATTGTATAAACACTGTAGTAAAAATGCGTTTATTGACAATAGACACCTGAAGAAATAAGATGTCTATTGTCTGTTGTAGAAACAAGGTGTCTATTGACAGAAAACTCATGTTTTTTAAAACTTAAAATAGACACAATTTTCAGTTCTAAAACATGAGATGTCAAAGCAAATGTACTGGCGAGCATTTTTAACCAAGTGGTATTATGCAAAATCGATGTCATCCATGCATGTTTGGGTAATTTAGCGATCTCTCCCAGGCACTATTTGAACCCTCCTTACGGTTAGCTTCAAGATTCTGTGCAATGCTCAAGCCCACAAGCCTAGATCATCCATGCTCCCACACAACAACTCCATAAATATACAAAAACATGATTCAAAAATCTACACAGCAACTTGACAAAACCGATGCGACATGCATCAAAAATGAAAACTGAAACAGTTTTTTGCCAAATGTAGCATTTCCAAAACAATAAAAGGTAACATGAAAATCTAAATGTTACATGTTAGCAGTTAATACCCCATAGTAGTAAAACAACCCCTCTTTAATGGCCAGTAACAACACAAATAATGCATAATGTGTGTTCTTTTATTTGTTAATCGCTACAGCAACAGTACAAATTTTTCATAATTCTGAATACCACAGCTAGTCTGATCACAAAAAAAAATAAAAATACTGCATTGCTATCACTCACCCCAACCTACCCCATCTTCCATCTAAATCTATCAAACACACACAAACTAAGGCTACCAACACTGCCTTGCCTACACTTTTTGGCCCCTACAACCTTGGGACTGGGGCTTATGTTTAAACAGCAGGCTCATGCGCAGTGCTTTGGTGCAGAGAGCGAGTGCAGCCTGCAGATAAAACCTTGACCTTTCTGTTCGTTTACTCCAGAGATAATTAGTCAGCTTGCTCCTAATGATTCTCTGTTATCCACACATACATAAGAACAGTGTGGAGAAGATGGCTGAACAGGCATACCCAGTGAACCCAGCCTAACCACACACTTTCTGTACAGTTTGAGTAACCCTGTATTTGAGGTTTGAGTGGTCAGAAGAAATGACGGCTTCCACCTCCACCTATCTTCACCCACAGATCTTTACAACATTAACATTTCAAACTCGATTTCGCTACTAAAGAATATACTCAAATTAGGGAGACGTGATACAACGCAAGACCCACTCATCTTTATAAAATTTTGTCAAAGCATGTGATTCTAGCTGCAAACCTCCAGCTAAGACCAAGACCAAGACTGCTCCTGACAGGTTACCCCAACAACATTGCAAGATGGGTCAAATGCAGAGGACACATTTCCCTGTGGGGACAAAAAAGTGTACCTTAACCTTACCTTAACCTTTACTCTGATGAAAACTTTTAGCACACAACATCACCATAGGACAACACGTATGACCTTTAAGTCCATGCCAAGCTGCAGTATTGTATATTTTTGTCTTCTTTACTCGCACGAACAGTTAAAACTGAACACAGCCTTTCAACCGCGAATGCTTTTCAGAAAGACTTAAGCGATTCTCAATCCCGGCGTGTCCCTGCCTGCCCGCGCCATGACAGATGCTGCAAAATTGAATATAGATTTGGGTGAGTAGGGCGGGCGGACCTGATGAATCTCAATTTGGCGCTGTCCATTTTTCATAGCCGAGGGTTGCTAGCTCGAAGAGGAAAGGAGTGAGAGAGCGGAATGTCTCCCAACTGTCAGCACACCTGTGTCAAATAATGATGGCTACTTCGCAAAAAGGCCTATATTTGTGCCATACTGATTCAGGCCTTGTGCTGTTTTATCAGTGGGAAGCACATGGGGACAGAAGGAGGCATTGGAAAAACATGCTGTATTGAACTGCTGAGGTGTACAAAAAGAGAAAAAAAAAATATTTGAGGATACATTAAATATCTTGGATAGTAGCTTAGTGGTTTTGTCAAAGCAAAATTAAAAAGTTGGCAAGCACTTTTTGTCAATTGCTTTGAGAAAGTAGCGTCAAAGTCCTCCATGTTTTTAAAGAGGGCGTATTATGCAAAATTGACTTTTTGGAGCTTTCTCCTCAGTTATAATGTTTTTCCCTCATCAAAAGCATGCCTGAAATTGTTTTATATGCCATGGCACTATTCGAACCATGGACTGTTTATGTAAATTGACGTATTTAACCTGCTAGGAAGTAAGCAAGGTCTGGTCATTCTGTTCTTATTGACCCGCCCTACATGATCCTGGTGTGTTTATTTCACAATTATGTCAATAAGTCAAGATAGAACATGAATAGCAGATGAATCAGGCGTAATTTTTTCCCCGAGGTTGCTCCTGCTAGCGTTAGCAACAGGTTTGACAGACAGATATCGTGCTCATGATCGGCTCTCTGGTCGTGCACCTGGATTTTCAAATATGGTCCCTGGTTGCAGATCAGCCTCTATTACTGCTAGCTTTGATTGGCGTCATTTGGTTGTAACTAAACTGAACGCAAATGCTCACAACAGTTGTCGTAATTCGTGCAAGTAACCTGCACAAAGTATAGTAGTGTACTTTTTGCACAATGATTCAAACCTTCCTCTGGGTTTGCAGTCAATAATGTTTTAGATGTGAACAATGTGTAGCAGTTAGATTTTGTCCCACAATGTTAGGCAATCTAGTTTAAAAAGAAAAAAAAAAAAAATAAATCCAAAAGCAGCCTTAATTTTTAAGTACTCTACCAAATCTCTCCGCTCAGGGTGAACAAAATAAACAGATATAATCCATCACATTTCTCCAGTTTACGCTGCGCCTCACCTTGAAATTCTATTCAAATCAACACGTACCTGAGAAGCGGACTATTTTTAGCCCCATCTGGATAGCTCGTAAAGTGCTGTGGATGCTATTGTTTTACGAGGCCCTCTTTCACTGGGGCTGTGTTGACTGGTTGATGGGTGTCTGGAGATGTCTGATTTTAATGAACTAGCTCACCTCTGCGCTCACATTATGACACCCCGAGAAATGCAACCGCCTGCCCCCCACTGCGACGAGTCTGCGTCAGTCATGTCATAATGTTGAGAGAAATTAGTTTGTGTCACCAATGAATTCAACCGTCAACAGATCTAGAGAAGCATTTTCTTGGTAAATGATCACATTTTTATACAGCGCTTTTCCACCTTCAAGGCACTCAAAGCACTTTACATCAATGGACCACTCACCTATTCACACACACATTCATACACCTGTGTACGCAGACACTGGGGGCAAGGTGGGTTAAGTGTCTTGCCAAAGAACACAACGACAGCATTCATCTGTGAGGGCCGGAATCGCGACCTGTGGATCAGTAGATCTGACCGCTCAACCAATGACTTAAATTGACAGGACATGATTTATTTATTGCAATTATTTTAAACCGCAGACGTTTAAAGACACTTTTAGGACAATTTTCGAAGCAAACATTAAATGTAATTTGTTGTGTAAAATACCTTTTTTCAAACATAATGTTCTGCTCTTCATAAACAAATGTCAAACAGTATTAAAAAGTGTAAATTTATTTTTTATTTTGGGATTTTCACCATTCACATGAGGATCTGATCATTTCTTCACCCTAAATGCGTCATTGTTGTTCTAGCATGGTTCATTACCACAAGTTCACTTTCCCAAAGATAAAAACAATATCTACATTTTTAAAACAGGAAATAACAACGCAAAAGTCTCCAAAAAACATGTTAAAGTTGCTGTATCAAACCTGATTTTTAGTGTTATAAAAACATGAAAAACAACTAGTTCATTTTAAACGGTTTGCAGTGGTCCAAAGTTATTTCTCTTTTGCTTTATGCATTCTGAGCATCCATAATGATTAACCCCTATAAGTTTATAATGTCTTTTCACAACTTTCACTTTTCACAGTCAGAGCAGTTGTACCGCCACAGTAAAGCTAACAACAACTAGCATGCTAACTGTTTACTTCCTGATTATAGGACAACGAAACACTTTATCTTATTATATTAGATATGGACAGCACACACTGGACTTATTGTGACCTCAAGGGCTGCTTATACAATATTATACAATATATCTGCACCGGGTAAGACACAGTACAATATTTGTCCAAATACATGGAAAAAATCTGGTATAGGGCTTTTAAAACTCAATAATACACGTTCAATGCATAACAGATGGGATATATGCATCGGTCATAGAGGTTTTGTAGGTCGTGCCATTGTAGCTCCATAGTTCACACTCAAACATAAAGCAGTTGTTTACCTCCTCACTACTACATTATTTAGACTGAACCTTTTCAGACAGAGGACACGCCCAATGGGTATAGAATGCAGGAGGCCGTCTGTCACTCCACTGCAATAAGATATGTACCAATGACCTTATGCCGTGCAGTACTGCCAAGACGCCTGGGTCAAACTTGGTTTTCGTTGATTTGTTGATGATACATTAGAACTGTTACTATAGCGATTATCAATTTGCAACTAAATATTATATCTGTAGAATGGAAAAATGCTAAATTATTATTTGTCATCCGTTTTTCTAGTCAGTTTCTTAAGTTTGGTCCATAGACTGTATAAAGAAATTGACTAACTGAGTGTGGTGTCATTTTATTTTATTTTTTTTTCATAGCAGCTAACAAAGGATAAACTGCTTTATGACAGTTATTTTATATTGTTTTGATTGCATCCAAACAGTGTAACATTTCTATCAATAAATACATTTTATTTTGGGTGTTCACATACAAAAATCCTTAAAAACATGAATTCTTCCTTTGAGTGGGCTCTTTCTACAAACCATACTGGTGACCTGGCCTAAATTTCTGATGGCATTTTTGAGGGATAAAAAACACTTGTATTGAAATAAATGCTTTTCTCTATTGATTTACTGAAATATTACGCAGTGGAGCTTTAAGATGTATGCATAAATGTAAGTAAGAAGATTGCATTTTGTCACATATCCATCTTTCAATGCTATACAAAACCTGTTACATTTGCTTCTCCACCAATCGCAATCACAAGCAATTAGTATGCATCTCCACCACGGCAGTAGAACCAACAACCTCCTCAGCCTCTCCATCTCCTCCTCTTCACCATCACTTCCTAAGTCCTGATGAAATATATTGCACTTTCTCTGTTTTCTTTGTGTCCATTTATCACAGTGTTGTGTGAATTTGGTTTTCTTGACAATAAAATAGCATGACAAATTGACGTCTTAATTAGTATTTAGAAAATGATTTTATTAGCAGTGTAATGGTGCCACTGAGGGTAAACATGTTTAATTATCCTGTTCATTATTTCATGCATCTATAATTTAATCAGCAATAACGGAGCAATGAGCTCATATGTGATAATTTTATGGCCATTTTGTCACACAGCAGATCTAACATGGCAACCACAACATGCTCTGTCTGCTCCATTTACCTATGACCCTGAGTTGGACTTTATCTCCTTCAGGATCATTCTAATTCTGAATTTAAAGGGATATAAATAAATAAATAATAGGACTTGAATTGATGCTCAGAGATTTGGACTTGGCTTGGGACCATGGACTTGAATTAGATTGTTTACAAAGGAATCGGTTTGAGATTTTGGATTTTCTTGAGCTGACTTGGGACATAAAGACTTGAACTTGGCCCCAGTATAAGTGGACTTGACTTGAGATTGCACTTGATACAGAAATACCCAAAACTGTTGGGACCAAAGATTTGAACTTGACTAAAGCCTGGTGCCCAATACTCGATTTGTTTTGTCTTTTAACCAAAGTTTGTCTGAGTAAATATCAGGCTCCAGGCTCCATGTGGTAAAGTCTCACTAATTGTAGTAATTGTAAGGTAAACTAAGGCTAGCACAGCATACTAGAAGGGTTTTTGAGTTTGTAAAAGTTAGAAAATGAAAGCGAGAGGGGAAGAGAGGGTCCTATTCATGGCAGAGCTTGTGTTCACTGTTGATCATCTATTTGACTAAGATTGACCGCAGATGCAACCAGAGGAATGCTCACTCTATGACCACGATTCCAAAATGTTAAAGACAGTTCATATCAGTTTGTCTATGATGGTTCTAAATTTGACCTTTGTCCATGTCTCAATATCACAGTGGAAGCCCAGTATTGGGACTGGACGTGAAAGTTGACTTGACTTGATACCAAAAGACTCAGACTTTACTTTGGACCAAAAACATGAACTTGAAATACATGGACTTGTACTGGAGATCCACAGACCTACACTTCGCTTCAAAAATAAAGACTGTGACCAGAGACTCTGACTTGACTAGGGACAAGACATTTGGCACTGTCTTCAATTTGCGAACATATCTTTGCTTCTGTTTCTTACGTTGCTCTTTCCACTTTTCTGCTGCAAGCATCCATTCTCCTTTAACTGCCATTGTACTTGTCAGCTTTTTTCACCCCATTTCCGCCCCAGCAGTGAGGAGTGAGTTGCCACCAGGGGGAACCGACGAGTATAATTAGAGCAGACTGGCTACATGTGTCCACCCCCCCGTCACCCCAACCCCCTTCACACACACACGCTCACAATGGTATCAACAGTGAAGTGGGGGCCCCCAGGAGTCACACAGGCCCAGTCAAAATGGTTCCACTTGACGAGAGGGGCTCCGTAAGGAAGGCACTGTCAGAACGAGTCGGGTCTGTGGAGACGCGGCAATGTCAAAGTCAAATTGATGAAGGGCAGGCCTGGTAAATAAATGACAAAAGGGACTGCAAATAGGGAAATGGAGTCTATTACATTTGGGTGTTTGACATAGTGCAATGTTTGACGTACATTAAAATGTATTGGTTGTTGCACACAGGGAGCTGACAATGTTTTTATTATTATTAATATGTATTTGATATATAGTCAGTGTATTCCATCGTTTGTCCAGGAGTGGTCCGAGGTAGAAAAGGAGACATCGACACTTTTTTTTTTGTTTAAATGAGAGGTTTCGACAGACATTCAGACATCATTTGAATTCACAGTAATTATACAAAAACATTTCTAAAAATGAACCTGATTATTAATTTTAGTGAATAAATGAATCATCACATCATTTATACATTAAAAATCTAGACTAATCAAAATTAATTAAAAGATAAGAGAAGGAAGTTTTTTTTAAGTAGCTAATCAAATGGTAGGCCTTAAAATCAATTCAGCAACTATATATATATATATATATATATATATATATATATATATATATATATATATATATATATATATATATATATATATATATATATATACACAAATTAAAAAACATAGAATTTTGTCATGTCACCTTGTATAACATTTAATATAAGGTGTTCTATATACTGTAAGTATGGAAAAGCTTTAAAGAAGGCCCATTGTGCTTGTGTCTGCTATATAGTTATAATCTTTGACACCCGTGGAACATTATGTTTTAATTTGCACATTAAAATCACAATATTCATCTAAAATAACTTAATAAAAGTCCGCTGACTTCCACATGAGAAAGCTGCAGTGCCCAATGAGAGCTGATGTCGCCGTAAACGTCATCATAACCAATCTGCAACCAAGTACCAACCAAATCATAGTAACTAGCAGTGGATTTTGTTTCATTTGTACCAAAATGACAAATTCTGTACATATCACCAATTAAGAAAATAAAATTGTACAATTAAGTAAGTATAGAGCAGTGGGTGTATCCCACTGACGCTAAAATGGAGTTTGAGTGGCAATATGGCATCTTGAAAATAAGCGATTAAAGATTGCTTAAACATGCACTAATCACTCCAAATGCAACTTAGCGAGGGCAAATGGGAAGGGGAAACAATTATAACATGGTTAAAAGTTCTGAAAAATAGATCTGCTTTAATGAAACAAAACACAACACAAAGGGTCATATGTTAAGTGCTAAAGCAAAGTTGACGTTGAACTGAGTATATGGACCACAGAAGGGATAAGCACACACATCTTGCTCAACCTATCCTATATGTGTATAACCAAGATCTGACAGCTATAATTAGCAAAATATTGGGAAATTTAGAACAATATTGACTTCCTGACACATTTCATCATTTATTCCACTGCCTCTGATACAGCTCAGGCTCCGACAATGTGAGAGAGCAATGGAACCATTGCTCTGTGATTCCAATAACCTTAAGATGAGATTTATTATGAGACGGCGTTGTGTGAAAAGTTTGTGTTTCCGACCACTTTATTCTCATTAAGACTGTCTTAGCACCTGGAGAGCGTGGGGTGTATATTCTGCTCTGAGCCACAGCACAAATCAGTGGAGTCCCATGTGAGTTGATTTAATAATGTGCATACAAGTGTATAGTCTGCAGAGGGGAGGGGAGGATTTTTTTATTTTTTGTAACCTTTGCAGATAAAGGAAGTGAATATATTTGTTAAAGAGTAGCTTTCTACCATGTCATAACCTTGTTCCTCATCAAGAACTTGCCTGAAGAGGCTTTAGAGTCATCCATGCATCCTTTTTAGAAGTACATGCCTGTACAAGGATCAGCCCCACAAGCTTATGTCACCCATGCTCATGTCACCCACATGACAATTCTCCATAAATATGCAAAAGGATGATACAAAAAAAAAAAAAAAAAAAAGACACCACAACTTCACAAACCTCATATGATGTGCAGTAGTTTCATTAGCGTAATATGTTCTGATTGTAATGTGACAGCACTAGATGAAGGAGGAGTGAGTTAGTCCAGAGAGCAAAGGGAGGGGGGACTCAGAGCATCAATGAAATGAAATTAAAATGTATTAAACAAGTTAATACATTGTTTTAGGCAAATATATCATTTTCAAAAAAGAAACATAGTGATCTAAATATGTAATAGCAAAAGAAAAATTACAATCTGTCAACTGGACAAAAGTTTTAGAGTGAAGACGTTTCACTGCTCATCCATGCATCTTCTTCAGTTCTGGTCAGATTGCTCGTGGACACTGCCTCTAACTTGAACTGAAAATATTGAACTGTGCCTGAGTCATATTTGCATAATCATTCAGGCCCCTAATGGGTGCCCTCACACCTATTAGCATACTAGCTATCACTATTGTTTTCCTCGTTTTGAGTTAGGCCTGACGATGGAGTTATAAATAGGAGATAAATGATGTCTAAGGCCCCCATTCCTGTTCAAAGATGGATTGTCTTTCCTAGCAAAAATTGGCTCTTTAACTCCCCTCTCAAACCATTTATTTATTTTTTTGTTCCATCATAAAGACAGCATTAAAATACCTACATCCTGACTTCTCTCTTTCGCCTAGTCTTCATGTGAAAGTGGAGTATGGGCCAGTCTATAATTACTTGCATACATTAACTTCTCAATCTCACAGTTAAACAGCAAATTTCACCATAGAATAGGCTCTGTGCACAGCAGCTAGATAGTTCAGTGTCTCAAAGCTAAAGTCAACTTTTATTAAAAGCGTAGAATATAAAATAAACAATCCGTAAAAATAAAATTAATTTAAGACTGATAGTGTTTATATGCAGATTAATTCAGTTCCCTCTTTCTAAACTCAAATGTTCATCTACCTACAACTCCTTATCCACTGCCTTATCTTTGAGTATTTATTCATTTTAGAGAGACTGCAAAAAAGCCATAGAGATACAGCTGGACAGGAAGTAGTGACACAAATAGTGAGGTTGCAGCATGTTATTGGGCACGAAGCCATTTCAGACCTGTCCTCCAGCTTAATTTTTAAATAGGAATTCTACAATGTGGGTCTATTCACTGGTTACACCTCCCTGAGTTCAGATGGGCATAATTGACACATGGATTAACCAATCAGGGACGCGCATGGTACGTCCATATTTGAACGAATATGATTGCTTACATGGAAAAAAAAAAAAAAATCATATCACAAAGCTTGGAAAAGGTCTTAGATTTCTGCAGAATCAATGAGCGAAGCACGAAACTTGTAAGCTGTGAGAGAAATTTGGTTTTGTTTGTGAATTATAGGTGACCAATGAGCTCTTCGTTTCACATAGATCACTGAAAACAATTAAATAAATCTAACTGGACAGACATATTGGTTCTAGCTGGAGACGCGACGAAGGGAGTGGGGATCAGACTGATATCGACATAGAGATTCTAGATTTGCCAGGCAAGGAATGTTATCTGTAAAACCATTCTGCAGTTAAAAAAACACCCTTACAAACTGCACTACACAGACAGCATTAAAACATCTTGACTTCTCTCATGCTCATGTCGAGTGCGGGCTAGTGCCAGTCTATAATTACCCACGTACATTAACTCCGCCAGTGCTCGCCTCCCTGGTTCAGCCTCACCAGCTCCTCCGCTTTCACTGCGGCAGACCCACTTGTTAATTGGCCCTCTAATGTGATTAATTGGTTTCTTGTCAGTGGGACCAGCGCGCTCGAGTCGGTAAAGAACTCTAAATCAAGCATGCATTTACAAGCAATCAAAGTCGGGCCAATGAAAAGAACCTATAAAAGAGGTCCAGCTGTGCTCAGTAATTGGCCAGGCTTAATTAGTTTTGTATCGTTGAATGAAAAAAAGTACATCAGGAGAGGCATTAGCGATGTTTTTTGAGCACATTTCGCCTGCTCTGTTAATTTCGTGCAAATGATCAAGGGTCATTTTGTTGTGATTGCAAAAAAAACATTTGGAATTGGATTGAGAATGGAAACAGATCCATTTTTGTGCAAATTTAAATTAAAGTGAAGTTTGGGGCTTGGTTAAAAGCAAGAAAATAAATACATTTGAGCATAAGGATAATTATCTGCCAGCAATGTCAAATTGTGAAATACAATGAAATCCAGAGGCTGTTTTCCCACTACAACAGATGCCATGCTTAGTTAGGCTTAAGGGTTTTGTATTTGCTATGTATTATTCATTTATTAAGTTTACTTTGAGTATGTTGAGAATTCTAGTATGGATAAAACTGTACACAATAGTTTTTCATTGCCCATTTAAAATAACTACCTTTAAAATTTAAATCTCTCAACTGAACAAAGATTTTAGAGTGAGGACGTTTTGCCTCATCTACGCAGCTTCTTTAGCTCACAGATGCCAGAGCGTTCAAAATAAAGTTAACAACATCTAGCATGCTAACAAACATTTACTGATTGTCAGACGGTAAACTTTACAGTTAGTTTGTTACTTTTTTGACCCCAAGAACTGCTTATACACTATATCTGTTCTGGGGCAAGGCAAAGTTTGCTCAAATACATGGGGAAAAAATGGGTATAGGGCCTTAACTGCACAAAAATTATACAGTTTCTCAGTCACAGCACCCCAACCAATCTAGAGCAGTGACCATTTTTAGGTAAGCACATATTTGAAATGCTTTATTCATCATTTAAGTCTGTATCATAATGAGGATGTGTATTTTTTGCAATGGTAAAGTTAAAAACAATCTAAAACACATCTCACAAAGTTGCAACAAAATACTGAATGGCACAGTGATGACCAAGTTTGACCAAAACAAGAATCACATTGTTAGCCCCCAGCTAAGATACAATTTTCATATGAAATTTTGTGGAAAAATATTTCTTAAAAAGGAGTATTATGCAAAAATCTACTTTTTCAAGCTTTCTACAGTGTTATAACTCTGGTTCAGTATGTCATCCATGCATGTTTGAGTAATCTAGCAATCTCACCGGGCACAGTTTGAACCCTCCTTATGGTTAGCAGTATGATTCTGTCCAATGCTCAGCCCACAAGGTAAATAGATCACAATTTTCCATAAATACACACAAGTATAATGCAAAACAATGCACTACAACTTCACAAATTTGATGCGATGTGCAGTAGTTTCATTAGCAGGATGCACACTGATGGTAGCACTCTGAAGGGGGACTTAGTGTGCAGAGCAAAGGGAGTAGAGATTCTGAGTGTCAAAAAATAAACTGAAATGTATAAGACATGTTAATATGTTGTTTGGCGTATATACCATTTCAAAACAACCAAAAAGTAACTTAGTGATCTAAATATGTTATGTATTAACAGTTAATACTCCAGAGAAGTGTAATACCCCCTCTTTAAGTACTTGAATAGACTGATTTCAAATTGTTAAAGATGGATATAATGAACTACAACGCTGACGACGATCATTCTTACTGCTGACCGTATATGACCACATTAAACGCAAATCGCCATGGCCAAAAGGTGAAAATGTCATAATTAAATCCCACTTAAAAAGGCTAGCCGCTACATTTGCTACGCACATTTGAATCCAGCTAAGACGATGTCCTCACTGTTCAGCCACATAGTGAATATAAAGTATGTGGTCCCGGGTTATTGAAAGGACTACATCGACTTCAATGAATCCATTTTTCAATATGAAATGTCAAAGGCATTTTGCTAATCTTTAATATCAAGGGCATGACAAAAAGGGGATTATTATGAATTCTGTCAAAAGTGCCTTTCACGCCCCATCAATATTCTGCGTCCATTTTCAGAGCGGGGGGACTGTCGGTGGGTAAACCTTCAAAACACTGCTATTGTCCTTGAACTGCTAACTGCGTGCTAATAGCGCCAAGTGTCAAAAGTGATTCTAACTACCTAGAGTATCACTGGCTGGTATCATTAACAACAAAATGATCAAATTAATTAAAGTGTTTTCTTGCTTAAGGCGCTGTACCTGGATTTTTACGGTCTTAAAAATGTGAAAAACAGATTTAGTTCAACAGTTTGCAGTGGTCCAAAGTTGTTCCTCACGTACCTTATGCATTCAAAGTAATTATCTCAAGAGCTGCTTATACAATATAACTGGAATGGGCACATTTTGTCATATAGTTAATCACAAGTCTCAAGTTGGTATGTTCTTGTGTAAGGTTGCACTGTTGAAACCGTGATCCCTATGTGTTCTGTTCTGTATGGTTTACAGCTTAGATTACCCATTTCCCTAAACATAGTCACATTATTATAGTTCAGATTTAATAAGAATCTTCCCTGGTATTTTCTACTTTTTTGAATACAATACTTTCAGACCGAATATATAAAGTTTATCATTTTACTTCGTGGTTGGACATGGGCAGCAAATACTGTACGACATACGCAGTAATTCAATAAATGTTACCATAATGTTCAGGAGGGACTAATTTACACAATAATTACGAATAATATATTTATCTTAACACATTTGATTCAAACCGCCAACCTTTGGTCACTCACATTTTCAGTGTTGATGACAAAGGTCGAGGTATTCCATTTTAGAACTTAGCTACTTCCTGTATTTTTGTACGTTTTACTTTTTTTCAACAAACTACCAATTATGGATGGCTTGGATGAGCAGCGAAACGTCTTCACTCCTACAACTTTTTGTCCAGTTGACAGATTTAACTTTGGCTTTTACTAAACTACCAATTACCCAATGTAATGTGATAAAAAAACAAAAAAACAGAGTGACTTTGGAGATGACTATATCTATTCTGGGCCTATCGTTGCATTGAAATGATCCTAGCTGGACACGCCTTTTGCATAATGACCCCTAGAGCTGGTTCCCCCCACTGTCTGGAGAGGCTCATTACACGGACAGGCGGAGGTGGAGGTAACTACAACTTTTACTCCATGTTTTCCATTGGATAATTGGGGACTTTGTTGTAGGAAAGACCCTTCATTATAAAAGAGATACTGCGGTACCCTCAAGGACACTCAAGGCAAATCCATGTGGAATTATGTCATGTATAATTATGGGTCAACAGCGGCTCAGTTGGTAGAGTGTTTGTCCACAAATTTCAAATCAGATTCGCTCTTGGTATAAAACATCATTGGTTGAGCGGTCAGATCTACTGACCCACAGGTTGGCGGTGCAATTCTAGCTCACGCAGATGAATACTGTCATTGTGTTCTTGGGCAAGACACTTAGCCTACCTTGCCCACAGTGTGTGAATGAGTGAGTGGTTCATTGATGTAAAGTACTTTGAGTGATTTGAAGGTGGAGAAGTGCTGTTTAAAAATGTTACCATATATTCTTCAGATGTGGGAGGGGCCATGCTGCGAGAAGTGTGACGTGGTCTTGTACGAAGATGGTAACAATGGGGTTTGGGCTTGAAAGTAAAATTTTGGCAACGGTTCAAGCTTTTAATCATTCTGAAACCCATAAATAGATATAAACATTCACCAGTTTTGCTGCACAGTAAGTGACATAAAAAGTAATACCTGAATAGCAATGGTGGCACGGAACTTGTATAGAATATAGACTATCCTGGGATGGTTAGGGAATGAGTGGCAGCTGCAGCAAAAACAGGGAGGTAGCAAAAGAAGGACCAGAAAAGGTTGACATGGACCTACACTGGGGACAAAAATACGAATACGAAATAATCATGGGCACGCTTCTACCTCCATCAGCTCCAATTCATTTTACATGAGAAAACTGTCTTTGGTTTTTAAATATTCGTATTAACCCTTTCCCCGAGGTTACTCATTAGCAACAGCATTAGCAAAAGATTTGATTGGCAGCGTTGCTAAGTGCCCGCCCTCTGCCAAACCAGCAGTGCAGACGGGTCGGGGTGTTACCTTCAACAGCTATGCTCCGGATTGGCTCTTTAGTTGCTATGATACTCACAGTCGGAATTCCATTTATGGAACTCTTCTTCAAATCCGCCTCGATGAGCTTCATTTGGCTGGAGTCGAATTCTACGGGTGATCCCTCTCCCTTAGTCCAGTTCTTTATACAGTCTATGGAACAAACATGAAAACAACAGGCAGAACTGTGACACCACGTCCTGTCATTGTCAACATATTTTTCAACTTTTCTTGATTGACCACCAAATCAAGTCAAAATTTGAGAATCAGAACTATATGCATTTTAAAAACCACAGAGAAGCAATAAAAATCTTATACAATACAGTGACATTCAACTTATCCACTCAGAAGAGCAGGTGCAATCTCTGACATTTGCACTTTGTAACAACAAGTACAAAACAATGTATGTCTGGTCTGCTTCTGTATTCAAGTGCGTCACTCCATAACACAGTGTCATCATCAGAAAGACCATCATTCACAAAGTCTGTGACAAATCCAAATCACTCTCCAGTCGCTCATGTTAATATTTCAGGACACCGGGGAAATTAGTGTTGAATGAGTAATAGATGTGGAATAACCAATGATGTAGAGGAATGAACTGTTGCAGGCGAGTGGTTACATCCCATATTTATCTGATATCTGGGAGTCATCAGAACTTGTAATCTCTTACGGTGTGCGTGTGCTTAAGAAATTTGATCAAGGTTGAACCCAAAATCAGATTTATACTTATTATTCATTGTTTGTCGATTCTAAAGTACTTTTATTTGGATTGGGCAAGATTTTAATAGATTTTGCAAAGTTACATGTCTTAAAAAAGCCGCCTTGTGCTTGTGTCTGTTACATAGATACATTACTCCAAATACAACTGTGTGAGTAAATGAGGAAAAACAACTCTAACATGGGAAAAAGCTCTGAAAAGTCCATTTTGCATAATAGGTCTGCTTTAAGAATAATTTGGTTTGTTTCATTCCAACAAAAAGTGAAAAGTTGCCTAGCGCAGCTTTAAGTGCGAGATATTTTTCTTGTTTAAGTGGAATATGACTTATAGTATCAGCAAATTTCAAAAAAATAATAAAAATCAAGATATTTGCTACTTAGATAACTTAACGTAAAACTACATTATGCATATTTTTTGAGGTAGCACATCACCTGAATGATTCCATGGAAACAGAAAGTTCAAACCATACTTTCGTACATTCCCCATGGAGGTAAATAGATTTTATGCCCTACTGTGGCCATCCTCCAAAATATGAGTCAGGTTTATGGATTTGCAAGGATGAATGCGTTTTTATAATTTCAGTGCAATAAAAACAACCATTAATGCATTTATTGTCTAAAAAAGTTACATACTATGTTTAAGAGCGATATTTTAGCAGTTTGCACTTTAAAGTTGTGTTAGACTCTTATTTTTCTCCTGTCACCGAAGTCACCAAATACATGTATACAGAAATATTGCAAGCAAAATATCTTAATCCTTAGTTTCATCCCATCCTTGCACTTACATGAACAATACATCTCCACCATCGACCGCAACTCCATTAAAGTGTTCTAAAAGTGCTGCTTATCTTCGCGTATTGATCTGTCCTGTAGCCTAAAGCTCATTCCCTCTCCTCTCTTCTTCTCCTCTCCGCAGCTAAAATCCTGAAAAACAGATCGGAGCGCGCCAAAAGAGAAGCGACGGAAAAGGCCATGGCTGAGTGGATGATTACATCTCCAAGTGGTAAGTAGTCCGCCGCGTTGCGTTGCCTTTACACCCCGTATGTAGACCCATTTTCTTCGTTTTATGTCAATCCAAGTGCATTTAGCTAAGGAGGGTGCCGTTAATGGGGGTTCTGCGGCGGTGGTGACGCGGTAGACTATTGTCCATTTAAGTTTTGTCACAGCACCAATGCACTTATCGCAATTGTCCCCCTCATATTTATGCACTACTTATTTTTCCAAAAAGCCTATACAGACCAAAAAGAACATACAAGTTTTTTTGTTATTCCAAGCTGAAGTTTTTTTGGGTATGGATCATTGGTGTATAATTTCAATTGAAGAAACTCTGATCTTTTGGGGGTAGTAATCAAATATTGGAAGAATTTGACACACGTTGTTAGCTTGGTATTTGTATTAGCATCTTGAAATATGGTCAAAAAGTGCAGGTTTACAAGTTGAAATCACACATTTGTTCATGATTGTTTTCCATTGCAGTGTGACTTTATAATTACTTTTTTTTAAGGTTTGACCATAGGCAAATGGTACATTAGCAAAATTGTTCACATAAAAAAGAAGTGGAATTTGAATGTCTCTACAGTTATGTATTGCAGTTTTTGGGGTTAGTTAGCAAATGTGGTGTTACCAAAATACATTGTCAGTGTATTACGGTTTTAAAAAGATCTTTTGATGGGAATTTCCTGGTGAGTATAGGCTACTGATTAAAAGTGCACTTTTTAGAACTATGTGGCCAATTTAAACAAACAGTACAGAACTTAACTGTTAGTTTGAAGCAAAGTCTATGTCTACAGGCAATATATTAGCATTACATTAAGTGTGCAGTAAAAATGTTGCAGACTTTTACTGGTGGTAACAATTATGTTACAAGTATTACAAGTATTTGGATCCATTAAAGAATTTAATAATTCAATTCTATGTTTTTTTTATATAGCACACTGAACTGCAACTTCAGCTGCCCAAAGTGCTTCATATAAAAAGTCTACACAAAACAAATATACAAATAATATGATGCATAGGCAAATAACAAAAAAACTATAAAACACCAAGATATCCTGTACAGTAAGAATTAAATGCCAGGGAGAGAGGGGTTTTCAGTTTAGTCTTAAACTGTGTTAAAGACTGAGAGGACCTGACAGGCAGAGGGAGACTGTTCCATAGTCTGGGTGCTGCCACAGAAAAGGCTCTGTCACCTCTGGTGTTTAGCCTGACTTTGGGCACAGCAGCAGAAGCTGGTCAGCTGACCTCAGAGCTCTGGGTAGGGCTGTAACTCCCTCAAATAAAGAGGACCTGTAGAATGCAGACATGTAAACACAATCAGTAACATTTTGAATTGTACTCAATATGAAATAGGAGTCAGTGCAAGTTGCACACCACAGATGTGATGTGCTCTCATCTCTAAGACTAATATTGTTTAGGGTGAAACTAGTTTGTATTTGCACATAAATAATCTAAAATAATTCTAGTTGTAGTAATTACATCTATCTATTTGTCTATCTATCTAAATGATAATTGCTAATGCTACTTTCTGGTAAACACATTTATCATACTAGTGTCAGAAAACCTCGTGCTTCACTCTTGTATATTACTGCGAGTTGCCGCGTGACGACAAAATCCAGAACTCTACTTCACTCCTACTTTGAAACTCCTGTCTACAGCTGTAGCCTGGAGCACAATTTTACCCATGTTACCTATTCTGAGCTGTTTTATCTGAGAAATCCCTCAACTTCCAATCCTTCAGCCCCGTGTCACGGACCTCCTTTTTGCACGCCCCACTTGTCTTCATTTGACATGTTACTGGTCGGCCATGTTGGTACTGCTGACCGCTGACACATAAATGGGGGCTGGGTATAAGTCCAGGTCTTCATCAATGTGTTGGGGTCGTGGAGGTGAGAGCGGACAGTGTCTTTTAAATTTACAATGAGCCCCTGAACTCCCTGCTAGCCTTAGAAGCAGTGAAGGGAGGCACGTACATTTCAGGGATGTGGTTCAGACGAGCAGGGAAAGCATGGTGTTATCTGTAGTGTGTGAGGAAGGTACTGGGGGGATATATGTGGGTTTTGCAAAGACGTGAACCCGATCGATAACACTACATGTTTCAAATGTCTCTCACTACTTGCACAATATGGTGTTAAATTTATCTATCTTGAATTTTAGTCTAAAATATGTCTTTTTATGGTGAAAAATCATTGGAAAAAACATGCTTTTTTGCTGTGAGTAGGGTCACCTCTCCAAGGATTAACTTTAAACTTTTTAACCTAGTGCACATTGAGCTTGGTTACACAACATTTAAAAGTTTCATTGCTAAAAGTTTAAATGGATTAGTGTTAATATGCAAAAATTCCAAACTGTTTACTTTTCAACCCACATCTATTTAAAGGTAGTAGGTGAAATTCCCCATTTGTCCAGAAGAGGTCCATGGTACAAAAGGTTTCAAAGGCAGACTGCCATATGGAAGTAATTTTCAATCTGAAGGTCTGAGGTATGTTGTCATAGCCCCCTTAAACCTTGGTCAAAAGGTTCAGAACATGACTAATCTAGTTTGGGGAAGTATTGATACTTCGAAGCTGATGTCATCAACATTCCCTGGGGTGGTGATGTTAACTGTAGGCACTGCTCGGACTGAAGCTCTGTTACTTAAATTAGAGTTTTGTTTTAACAGGAGCTGACCTGAAAGAACTGATTTAGCACGAACTACAACAAGTGAGCTTATCTGTGCTGTTAAACAAGTCTCTCCCACATAAAATTACAGTCAATAGTTAGCATTAGCCAACAGTTTTTCACTTTTTTGGCAGTGTTTGCTAATGCGATCATTGTATCACCATGTTAACTGCTGAATATTCCACTATAGACATACATGCAGAACACCCCCAGTGCGATGCCGCTGCAACATCAGTAAATTCTAGCTCCTCAGAAAAATAGCTTCAGATTGAAAATGGTTCTGCAGTGGCTTGGGAAACATCTCAATTTCAAAAACAGTGATCCGAAGACTTTTTGAAACTAACTCATATAATTTGGGGAGCACTTGAAGTCATATGCATAGATTGTCAGCCATGCTTCCATCAGTCTGTCCCAGGTCAGAAATGTCCCTAGAAGTTTGCCACATCAAAGATATTAACCTTTTTGGTCCAACTTACTTACCATGCAGCATCTCCACTCTAACTCCTCCTGACACCAGCTACAGAACTCAAGAGCTCTATACATAAACAGCCTTGTGCACATCTCCTAATATCATATCAACCAAAGTTCACTCGCATTGTTTTACACCCCTTTAAGGCTTGTCTTCAATCGGATCATTACTCTGAACCACATTCTCGTCACTAAAAAGCCCAAAACAAAACTCCATTGTGTATTTTAATTCACCAGTCAAAATCGAGCTACATTTCTTGACTACCATTTGCATCATGTCACGGTTTGCTTGTTCAAATTCTTATTTTTGGAGATAGAGCTGTAGGGAGGGCGATGCGGTGTGAACAGAGAGGGTGTCATTAAATGTTAATACTCCAGTCTCGTGGGAAGAGCCGCCGAGCGTGGAATTGTGTTTTTGCATCTAAATCAAGACAGAAGCAGCAGCCAGTTTGATGTGTCTATTGTGAAGTCGGCACGCACTAGCTTAGTGCGCCACTAGCCCGCTACAAGTTGTGTTGGATGCCATTTCCTCGCAGAAGTGGGTAGAGTAGCCAAAACTTGTAATCAAGTAAGAGTAGCGTTACTTCAAATATATATATATATATATATATATATATATATATATATATATATATATATATATATATATATATCAAATCTGTCAAATCTGTCATAAAGTTGTAGGAGTGAAGATTTTTTGCTGCTCTAGCAAGCCGTTACTTCAGTTCTGGTCAGCTCACTGGTGCACACTGCCTTATATCTTTCTAAAGGGAGGAGCTAACTACACTGAAACAACACACCTGTTGTTTACAGTTTCTGTTTGTAGGTTGGATCTAATGAGCTACATTAAGTGTGAACTGTGCCTCAGTCATATTTATCATAATCATTAGGGACCTGAATGATTATACCAGTGGCAGCCCGTCAGGGACAGCAAAGCCTTCTCTGCTGGCCTAAACATGCTCAGAGAAGTGAATTTATTTTATTTTCATAAATATGTAAACAAAAATATTCTCTATTCTCTGTTCCCTTTATGACATATCATATCCATTTTGTTGAGTGGTTTGCAATGTCCTTTATTGTGGTAGAGTTTTTATCCAATTATATTTCAGCTAGCTGGTGCTTTCAGGCAAATTTCATTTTCTAGGGGCCTTCAGAATAAACAGAGCAGATACCATCCACTCTAACTAGACAGGGACTCAGTCAGTTTCAATAGCCAATCAGATCTCGATCTGATCTGTATCAGATCGAGATCTGATTGGCTAGTGAAACAGTCATTTTCAATAGCCAATCAGATCTTGATTCTACATTCCGGGGCTTCCTAGAAGGCCCGACGCAAACTAGACATGTACACATACACACTGCTACAGCCTGAAAGGTGGCAGTTTGCAGATTGTCAAAATAAACCCGGAGATCCAACAGCTATTGCTGTATTTTTAACCCATAATGTCCGTGGAGGAGAAAAGATTGATCTGGTTGCAGATATACTTTTCACGCCATTTTTAAGACGGGCCTTTCACGAAAAGCTTTTATATTATGAGAAAAGGTCGGCCAACCCCTGCACTAGCTAACATGTCCCAGCAGGAAAAAACATTTGTCCGTCATTTCCAGGCGAGCAACTATGAATGGTACCCGTGGCTCACAGCTTCTGAGAAATGCTGTAAATTGTACTTTTGTTGTACGGCTGGGCACTTAAAGCTACAGTGTGTTTAAAAACATATGGAGACACTTGAGTGGACCTGCAGCTCACAGGGAGATGGAGCTCCACAATGAAAAAGTCAGTTTATAATGTCAATAATAACGTGGCGCATTGACGTCACGCCTGGTAAAACTGCACTAAAGTTCGTTCAGTCTCAGCTGCGCCACATTTTCAGTTATTTGTTGTTGTATAGCCTACTGTCAAAAAATGCAAATGATCTGTTTACTTTATTTTCAAAGAATAGTTTGTTTAGTCATTGTCTGGTCTGGGTCTTATATGAAAGGGCGACAGTTTATTGGACAGTCTTGTTTGAGCTCACATAACGTAATTTTGGTGGCATTTTGTTTGGCATCTTTAAATCTGTTTAATTTTTGACAGTATCTGTGAACTTAGTTTCCTACTCTTAATTGTGAATGCAGTGCACGCTTATTAGTTTTGAATGCTCCTGAAATTAAAACGTTGCTTGACTAGCCTATACTGAGGTGATGTTGTAATGTGTAAGTGGGACATCACTGAAGGCCCAAGGGTGAAATGCACGGCCCGACGCTGGATTATACTAAATATGACTCAGGCTCAAAAGCGGCTTGAATGAGCAGCAAAATGACTTCACTCCAACAAATTTTTGTCCAATTGACAGATTTGAATTTTTCTTTTACTTCAGAATAAAAAAGTATTTGGGAAAAGCACTCCTCAAGTAAGAGTAACCTACAGAATAACTGTTTGGATGTAACATTTGATTTATAATTTAAAATTCATTAGAAGGAAAAAGCATTAAATAATACACACAAATGAGACAAAATAAATCATATCTAAAGGAGCAGTGCAAGAAATACAAACATTTAAATAATTTCATATTGTCAACCTAAAGATTTTGTCACTTGTAGACTTACTCATAGTGATTAACCAAAAATGTACTGTTAATTCAATAAAAATATCACTCAAAAATATTGCCAGATATTGCAGAGATTACCCTATTTTAGCTTTGAAAATCAAATTATGTTTCGTAATTTAAAACTGATGTATAGATGTTTGCACAAGAGCGCTCCAGGTGTCCTCAGTGAGCTCATAGTCCCACTCAGAGCAGTGGGCTCCATTACACGAGGAGCCAACAATGGGAATGTGAAGATGATGCTGGGAAAGAAACATCTTTTGGGAACATTCTCTGTCCAAGGTACTAAGCTCTGGAACTCCTTAAGCCCGAGCTGAAACTGGACTTTGACTGGAGTGGTTTTAAACATGAACTTTAACGTGTCTTAAAGAGTAGTCAGACATGTTCCCTGTCATCCTGGATAAACCATCAGTGAGGACCTGCCTTTGTACATTCATAAACTTTGTCAAGTAAATCAAGTAAATGTAACTGAGTACTACCTGCCTCTGGTCTTTAATCAGTTAAAGGAAAAGGGAGGAAACTAAAGTCAACAAAAGTGCCCCTGGGAGAGCGACGGGTGGTGTCAGAGAATCTTTCAGACTGTTGCATCATGGGACGATTGTCGGAGGTGGAGATGAAGTCGGGCCGATTAGCATGGTACAAGCTAAAAGTAACACGTCTTCAAAAACATCAGGGATAAACAAAGATGGCGTGTGGTTGTGTTGTCATAAAATGTGTGGGGGATACAGGAAATCCCGCTGTGAACCAAAACGTGAAAAGTTCAAAACCTCCAAAAAGGTGTATTGGAACTGGAATAGAAAGTCAAATTGGTTTTACCCACAGTTAATTATAAAAAGCAGACATCTGTACAGAAATTGGACTTACATATGTTACCTGTATAATTATATTTTAAGATTAGATTTTTGACATAATCTTCAATAATAAAAAGGAGATAATAATAACTTGTCCAAGAAATATGAGCTAGCAACAAGTTTGGGTTGTGGCTAACAGTTCAAAATCAGGTACCTGTCTCTTGAATGGTTTTGACACCATACTGCAGTTACGTTTTTGATGAGGTAACAACAATATAGCATGGCTTAAAGCTCACAAGAATCCATTTTGCGTAATATAGCACCTCTAAGTATTTTTTTCTATGCAAAATGGAAAACCAGTGATGAGCAATGGAAGAAGAAAACAGAGAAGCAAATTGCTCCTCTTCTCCTGCTTCTAAACCATGTACTTGGTCAGAAGTACCTAGTTAAATGATTAAACTAATGCACATGTCTGAGGTACATGGGGTCAATTGAAGCTACTGCAAATGGAAAATGCGTTCTTTGCTGGAGTTGCTCCCCTCATGATGCATGCATGATGTTGAAAAACAGTGTTTTCATGACCTCTCCTCTGGACTAATGTGTTCTGGTTTGATGGCTTGAAATCTTCCATCAGTCATGTGAGGCACTTGCCATAATGCAGTTTGACAGACGGACTTCCTGTGTCTTCAGTGATGGCACTTTTGGCTCTTTGTTTCAATCACTTGCTGTATGTTCTCTATGGATGCTTCCCATTCTCTGCCAATAACTGTATGATTGTTCCTGGCAAAGGCCATATTCAGAAAGCATTAGCACACATTAGCATTAGCCTTGGAATATCATTGCTGGAAGTTTTTGCTGTTTGGAGGAATATTTGAAGGTTTCTTGTTCTAGACTTACTTGTTCTAAACAGAAAAATAAACTTTTTGCTGTTAAACTGCATGGTATTTTAAAAGCATTGCCTTCAGTCCCTTATTATTATTATTATTATTATTATTATTATTATTATTATTATTATTATTATTATTATTATTATTATTATTATTATTATTATTATTATTATTATTATTATTATTATTATTATTATTATTATTATTATTATCATTATTATCATTTTGTAATTTTAGTGAAAACTAGTTACATCTGCAGCTTTCTGGTTAAAAACTGTCCAAAACTGAGTGTGTGCTGCCTCTAGTGGCCACTCCTGTGCAATTACAAGTACTACATGAGATCACACTTACTCTTCCCTTTAGTCCTCCAGTCCGGTCAAAGATAAAGTACTACTTATTTTAATACTGAATTGTTAGCATAAAACATTGTTACAATGTTTTTATATATTTGTTGGCTCCACTTCATAATGACTTTACTTCTTTTTCCCATTTTTAGAATTCTAAGTTGTTCTTTTTCATGAAGCCCTTTTTTTTTTTTTTTTTTTTTTTTGCTGCTCATCTGCTACCACCAGCTGCAAGTGGCATGATTGAAATCCCACTCTCGATGTAAACATCATTGGTAGGGCTGTCAGATCCACTGACCCACAGGTTGGTTGTGTGATTCCAGCTTCCCCAGATGAATGCTGTCACTGTGCGCTTGGGCAAAACACTTTACCCACCTCGTCCCCAGTGCCTGCATACAATGGGTGACTGGTTTATTGACGTAACATGATTTGTGTATGGGCATTAGACATCACTGTATAATTCTCAGTGTGAAACAGAACAAACAGTGTCTCTGTAAAAAAACATGATCAAATCCAGGACTGCACACCAATTTCCTATACTGTACCTACTGCACTTGAATGTAAAAATGCCTGTCTGTGATTTCTTTGTACGTTTATTTCTCCATGATTAGTGTCAAAAGTCCACTCTCCAGCCTCATTACTTTGGAGCATCAAAATTAGTCAACGATCTATGCAACGATCTATTGATTTAAGTTTTGTTTTTTTTGTTTGTTTTTTTATTCTGAGCATATTGTGTGAAGTAGTAAAATGGCAATGTACGCACTTTTTACAGTTTCAAATCAAAATTAAGATAAAATGTGTGGAAAATTGACTTAACTTTTCAGAATATGAATACCGTAGAAGAAATATTTTAGCACTGAAGTGATAATGCAAGACTGATATGAAAAAAAAAAAAAAAAAAAAAAAAAAAAGTTGATGCTAACTTGAGGCACTGCACTGTCTGCCACTGCTACTCAAATTATACTTTAATCTGAGCTGTTTTAAATCTGACCATAAAGAGTCACTCCCGAATGACATTACAGTTGCAAGCTAGCTAGCATTAGACGACAGTTTTTCAGTTACCTCCCTGTGTGATGTCACTGCAAAGTATCAAAATTGGACCCTTGGGCAAGACACTTCAAAGTTCTAATAGATGTATGTGTGTAAGGGTGGGTAGTATTGACATTCTAAGGTATTTTTAAAAATAATTTTGGTTATAAGTAATTA
The DNA here is from genome assembly GCF_009829125.3 of Periophthalmus magnuspinnatus. Taxonomy (NCBI): domain Eukaryota; kingdom Metazoa; phylum Chordata; class Actinopteri; order Gobiiformes; family Gobiidae; genus Periophthalmus; species Periophthalmus magnuspinnatus. Next base: position 22,064,393 of record NC_047135.1, on the reverse strand, counting down.
TCAGATGTTCTAATTTTGCGTATCTCCAAAACAACAATTCAATTTTTTTCATGATACTTTCTTTATATGCAATACAATTATGAATATCACAGTGGAATGGTGCTTTGTTATGACCATAATTCACTTGTAACGTGTTCAAACGTGTTTCCAAATTTGTCATTGACTCTAAGTCCATTTTATTGTTAGTACATTTTGTGTAAATTAGTCCACTATTTCAATTACATGTAATATATTCAAGACTTGACACTAATAACAGCCAGATTAACATTTTGGCTAATATTGCATTCAATTTATGTACCTAATATAAAATCTTTAAAGATGCACAGTGTAATTTTCCTAGTGAAAGTCCAATATCTGTTTGTCTCCATGGAGATGTCATTGCTTTGTCTGGAGTGTTCCACAATATGGCATTAAACCTCCCTATCTCCATGTAGACAAACAAGTTATGCCGCTTGGCCGAGTCAGATCTGTGGAGAGGCAAGAGCATGGATGAGTGTATTATTTAAAGGGTTTGCATGCTTTTTTTGGTAAAATGTGTCTTGCTCTAGTACAGATATATTGAATAAGCAGCTTGTAAGGTCAAAATAAGTTTGTTGTGTGCTGTCTACATCTAACTATAAAATATTTTACTGTCCGATATTCAGGAAGTGCACTACTATCAGTATGCTAGCTTCACCTTCATTGCAAAACTCTGCTCTTTAGACTAATTTGAGTTGAAACAGCACCCATAACCATAGATAGATATGCCACAGATTTAATTTCTTATTTTAGCACGTCCTTTTTTTGCCCTGTATTTAAAAACATTTCACATAACGTAGCCCGGTGTATCGGGAGCAGTGGGGACGTGTTGCCGTGACAGCACTTTGATGCTCAGTGCCGTGAACCTGAACTCTGCGTGAACTGAAACATGGTGTGTGTGTTTAAAACTCACTTTCCCAAGGTGCTTTGCTGATTCAGAGAGACATTCTGTACTGTGTAATCCACTACTACAGCCATGACAGGGGCCTTCATGGATTATACATCACTCCCATTAAGGTTACATTTACATAGTAGAATGCGTTAGGCCTTTTTTATTATTATTATTTGACAATTTAAATAGCCTATGACAACACATTTATTTTGTTATATGGATGTTTGAGCTGTCATGTTGGAATGTTCCACAGTATAGCATTATTAAAGATATCTAACTTCAGCTTCACTTATTATTTTTCCCCATGGGCCCAAGAGAAAAAAAGACACATATATCCATCTTAGCCTGATGGCATCACCTGTGTATCGCTATGGTTACAGATACCATTCTAGGCAAAGCAATAACAAGCTATTACAGTACAAAGTTCTAAATAAAGTGGTGGAAGAAGTACTCCATGTTGTTACTTAAGTAAAAGTACAAAAAAAAAAAAAAAAAAAAAAGCTCAAGTAAAAGTATCACTTGAAAAAAATCCACGTATTAAAGTACCTTTTAAAAATGTACTTTAAGTGTAAAAATTTAAAGTATTTTGCACATATTTTCAGAGCTAATAAAGCTTCAAATGTAGTTATTTTGAGAAAGATTTGTGCTGAACTTTGTCCAGCAGAAACAATTTAATCAATACTTCTTTTTTTTTTTTTTTTTTTTTTGCTAGCTGTGTTCATTTGTATATTTTTATTTGCTGAAACTATGAACGTGTTAAAAATAAACCCTCAGTCTTTTTGGCAAATCTCAAACTATAATAAAAAATACTACTACTTTTCAGTGTTCAAAAAATGTTCTGGAGTAGAAAGTACGCATACCTTCTCTCAAATGTAGTGAAGTAAAAGTAAAACGTATCCACTTAAAAATCTACTTCAGTAAAGTACAGATATCGGAAATTTAAACTTGTGTACTACTTTTATTTTGTTACGTTCCATCACTATCTAAATATCTCAAAATATGTCCGATACTGAGAAAGCAACACTGAAATAAGCCAGTATCAGATTTCAAGCTTCATTTTGAGGATTTTTCACTGGCTGGCACTTGACGCGCTGAACGACCCCCGTGTCATGCTTCTTGTCGTAGGTCCGTAGAGTGTCCTTGTACTTCTTAATTACTGCTGCTAATATTACAAGTGACATTTAGATCCCTCCTCGCCTGCCTGTGCTTTTCTGACAAACCTGAGTGAGCTACATCTGTGCGAGCCGGGGACGGGGGGAGCCACAGTCCCTGCATGTTAATATGGAAGCACCCGGCTTTGGGGATACGCTAGGCGAGGCTACAAGAGTGCTTCTGGTCACGTTCTATCACTTAACCAGGCCAGAAGACTATTGATCACAGCTGACAGTCCCAAAAGGCCGGAATATTCAGGAGTCTCTGAGAAAAATCTGATAAGAAATGGCGTTCCACTAATGAGTTTATAATGGCATTTGGAGATACTGACAGTGATAGGGTCTGCGCTGCTATAAACTGTTCAGGTCTCTTTAAAGTAAGTTAGGCTTCACTATGACATATGTTGTTTGATGGGATACTGCAATTGAATATAGAATGCATTTTAGTTTTTTTCTCTTCGATAAAATAAATCCAATTCTTGCGAGAACAGAAATACGCGTATGGCTGATGTACTAGCTATGTTTTCTTTTTTCTAAACAACAGATCTATTATATTAGTGTGTATAGTGGTGTTCCTTTGCAAAGAAACACATCAAATTTCTTCTGGTTGTTTATTTTCTGAACAGAAGCCCCGCTGTAGGCCGTAACCCACGGCAAAACATCAGCAGTCTCAACTCACTAGAGCCAGTCTCCAAAACAGACCAGTAACCACCAAACAGAACCTTCACAACTTCTCAACTTGTCGTCATAGCAACCAAGTGTCACATTAGCAGCAACACATAAACAGTTACAAGATACAGCAAAAGGTGTCAACTCCGAGCTAAGCATCAAATATCAGATCATTTCGATTCATTTAATGGTTTATTTCTCCTGCTTTAGGGTTATTGCTTCAGCAGCGTAAAGATGTTTAAATTATTGTTTATTATATTGTTTTTGTAGCTGCAATTCAAAATGTGTTATTGCAACAAGACTATGATTAACTACAGGGTTAAAAGGTTCTATTGCTGGGATTCAGATGACGTCACAACATTCTATAGACCAATAATATTTAATACAGATGGATGCAGGTAAAATGAATGTTGTTAAAATGCAGATTTTGATTGTAATTCAGTGAGTTCTTGGGTCTAGTCAGTGGTAGAAATGATCAGGTTTAACACTTGTTGAATCCCACTCAAATCTTTCCCCTAGTACTGATATAGTATAGTAAAAGCAGCTCAGGTTAGTTGAGCTCTGGCCTCTGAAAGTTGTAAAAAAGTACTTATAAACTTTTCAAATGAATTAGTTTGTTTTTTCACATGTATTATTTCATATTATTAACCTTGTTGATTTTTAAATTCATCATGTTAACACATACTGAAACACAACTCTGACATTCTGAATTGAAAAACATGTTCAAAATAGGCAGAATTCTATTTTTACGGCGGCATGCACACCCAACCGCGATTAAAGCCTGAACATGGATGAAGATGCCAACAGTGCATACAAGATCAAAACAATTACCGCTCCTTGCATAAACCTACTACAAGTGACGCGCACATCACTCCGCCTGCATTATTCATGTTGTCGGCATGTTGTGGGCTGTTTGTGTAATGTTTAGGGGTCTTATGTCTTATGCAGCACATGAGTGGTTCTGAGCCGCTCCGCATGCATCGCTTATCTCTTCCAGCGGAGATGCAGCCAAGGGCCTTTGAATATGCTCCAAGATAGCGAGTCAGGGAGAAGGCAGACTTAAAACTCATATGCCAGGTTAGACTACTCATTTCACTAAAACATAGTAAAACATCATTTCATTTAAGATTTTACAGAAAATCTTGTAAGTTTTTCAATTTGACAATGTTTTTTTTTGTTTTTTTTACTTCCTGGTTGGATGTGGTAGCCATAGACTGCATATATAAATGGACATAGCTAACCTGCCAGCCGCCATGTTTCAAATAGGAAGTGAGCATGGTTGCGCTTTGGCTCCATCGACTTCAGTTCACTTTCTATTGAAAACCCCTCTCTCCATAACTGCTGCTGTGAGGCTCGTCATTTTGGTCTTAAAATGATGTCATGATGCACGCGTTGTCTGCCTCGTTTGTTGTCTCCCTGTGTGCTCTCCCCTCCCGCACCTGCCTGAGTCTGGAGCTGGGCGGAGTTGCTGACTCCTCCCGTGCGCACCTGGAGCGCATCAGCGCAATCACCTCCACCTGCTGCGGAGCATAAGATGGACGAGCTTCAGACACTCGGTGCCAGATCGTCCGCGTGTCAACATTCCTGCTCTCTCGCTCGTTCCTGGTCTCTGGTTCTGCTCCTGGCTCTGCGCTCCAGCTCCGGTACAGTCAACCCCTTGTCTTCACCTCCTCGTCTAATCTGTGGCTCCGGCTTGCTCCTCGTCTCCCGCTCCTTGGACTACTCCTGCTCGGCTCTCTCTGGCTCCGTTCCCGGTCCTGTCCTCGCCCTGGTCCTGGCCGCCCTCTGCTCCTGTTCCGGCTCACTGAGACGTATTCCGGGACCCCGGCTTGCACCCCGCTTCTTATTGGTTTAATGAACTCTTGCCTTATTCTCACAAACTGTAAATAAACACTGTAAAACTGCTCCAAGTTATGCACTCTTTGGTCCACCTCACACCAGCCATGATTAACTTGCTCTACGTAATCCTGGTATTTTTATTTCGTTATTGTGTCTGTAATTCAAGACAGGAAAATTAATAACAGACACATCAGGCTTCTTCTTTCCCCAAGGTTGCCCCTGCTTGCATTAGCAACAGGTTTGATTTACAGCGTTGCTAAGCAAAATATTGAACTTGGTTACAATCTTGCTGCTATAACTGCTGCCTTCAGACAGACCTGAAGCTGTCCAGTCTGCTCTCCATCAAGAAATTAAAATTTGTTTTTGACTAAAATGATTGAAAACTACATAAAAAAGAAGCTCCTAAAATGCTGATTTTGAAAAACAACTTTTTAGAGTTTTTAGCCATGTTATAATTGTTTCTCTCAAAGTTGTATTTAGTGTGATTCATATATGTTCGCTTGACATCCAGCCTCATTGGTCGCTGCAATCTTCCAACCCAGAAATCAGACCCAAACCCAGAAATATTCCAATTTACCATGTCCAAAATACAACATAATAATCCACGGGTGTCATACATTATAACTATATACCAGACACAAGAATATGCCTTCTTTTAAAAAAAACTACAAAGAATGCACAACGGGACAATTTCATCATTATAAACTTTTGAACATAAGCAGAAATGTTGTACATTTTTGCACATACACTCACTGTATTACATCACTCCTTTGCATCCCTCTCTTTCATCTCCTCCTTGTTTGTACCGCAGCTCCTCTGGGCTTGGTTTGAGTTACTCTGCAAAACGGCCCTCTTTTGCATGTTTCCAATCCAAAGATTCACTCGTCAGGGATGCCCAGTGTCGCCTTTGAAGAACATAAGCGGTGAACCTTTGTAGACAAGGTGCTTATTATAAAATAGACAAAATAGACACCAATATCTCCGAGGCTCCTCCTGAAATGAACGCACGCTGTAATAGCAGAGTGCATTGTGGGAAATCAAAGGCTGTGCTCCCTGTGGCTTGTTTGTCTTCTTTTCCTCCTTCCTCTTGTTTTCTGTTGCTTCTAATTAAGGCTAGAAGCGATTGCCGGCTAGCTCAAACTTACTGTTGATGTTTAATTTATGGGCGCTGTATTATTTATGCACTGCCCTGATCTGCGCTCATATATATCGAGAGAGAAACTAGGCTAGTTGAAATGTGGAATTTCAAGGCGTGACTGTAAGATTAAGACGGTAGAGGTAATGGAGATGGTTGGAGGTTCAGAAGTAGAGCTCTAGAAGACATTGTTAGTGCAGATTTTTCTGTAGTTTTGTTGTAGAATGTTGTGATATCACCTGAAACCCAGCAATAAATTACAAAGTTGTGAGTCTGGTCACCGGTAAATCTCCCTGCGTTTGGATGGGCGTGATTGATAGGTGGATAAGCCAATCAGGGACACACATGGTCCGTCTGTATCAAAACAAATATGGCTGCTGACAAGGAAAAAAAGGAAAAATATCACAGGGGACTGAAAAACACTGCAGATTTCACTCCCCTCTGGTAATCTGATGTGAGATATTTTAGTTTGTTCAAAATGATGAGTGACCAATGAACTCCTTTGTATAAATCTCATTGCACTTCCATGTTTAGTTTTGGCTCGAGAGACAAAGGGTGTGGTGACCAGACTAATATCCCTCTGTATAAAAAGTACAGAGATATATCACTCTGCACTTGCCAGGCAACTTGCTACGATATTGGAAAGTTTGATGAAAACATGTAACTTTGAAGGTTTTGGAAGTTGCAGTTGGGTTAAGCCATTAAGCCATAAGCAAGAGCGATTTCTCATTTACTGCAATCGGATTTTCAGATTAAGTTTTTAAAGAAGACCCGTTATATAGAATTGACATTTCAGATCTTTTAAACATGTTATAATTGTTTCCCTTTCTCATTTACCCTCTCAAAGTTGTATTTGGAGTGATTTGTGCTCGTTTGAGTAATCTTTAAGCACCAATTTTATTAAGATGCCATATTGTCGATTAACCCTGCTTTCATCACCACCATCATACGTCCATTACTCTCTTTCCTCCATTCTCCAATTGTTTTTCTCTTAATTGATGATACACATAGCATCGCATAATCATTTTGTTACAAATGAAAAAAAAAAATCCACTACTCAATAACATGATCTGCAGTCATTCATTGGAATTGCCGACTCTTTGTTGTGATGAGGTTTACTGCAATGTTTACTTCCATTAGGCACCGCAGTTTTCAAATGCGGAAGTTAGCCAACTTGTTTCTTTCATTAAGTCGTTTTAGATGAATATTGTCATTCAAAATGTGCAAATTATAACATAATGATCCACGGGTGTCATAGATTATAACTATATACCAGGCTGAAACACAATATGTATACTTTATATCAAGATTCAGTTCACACTGCACATATTCAAACGTGTCCAAAAGCATTATCTTTTGAGAAAAGTCTGAGATATGATCAACAAAACAAATGCAAGAATCTCATGCATTTCAGAACATGTTTGTAGAGGTCTAAGGTATGGGTTTGAAGGTTGTATGCATTATAACAACCTAGGAATACTGGATAAGTAGTTGTTTAAATTCATTGCATGTCTTGCTTTTTACTAGTGACCATTAATATAAAATTAAATATTTAATATAAATATTTAATATATTTAATAATATAAATATAAATATAAGATAAGATAAATGATAAATATTGTTTATCTCAAACCTACATTTGCTACTAATCGACTATGGCATCTGCAGCAGCAAAAACCCTCAACCCTCAACTACCCCCACCAATATTTTCTAAGCCCTACAAGTAGATATTTCTCCAGACAAATCCATCCTCCATTCATTGTCTCATTTCTGCCTGCCTACCCAGAGTTCAGAACTGACCAAAGTTAGCATTGAATTCTCATGCTAACTTGATTATGGGTTTTTTGAGGTGAGAACATAAGACAGAAGGACCTTTGTTAGGGTTCAAAGTTAGGGCAGTGCTCAGGTACGGTTCATGCTAATACATTCTGTCCAAGCAGCTAGACTCCCCTTCTGGCTTCACCCTGTTGAATTAAACATTGTCTGCATAACATTATAGACTCGCCTCTCTCACATATGTGCAGGAAACAGCATGTTGTGGATTTCTGCTCCGAAGAACCACGCTGAGTTTAAACATTTGGACAATAGTTGAAATGAGTAGATTGGATTTAAATTTTTGGCTTTATACAAGGTAGCAGTTGCCAATGGGGTTGTAATTCAGTAACAGCTTTGGTCAGTACTCTTGAATAAATGGTGAAATTGTAAAGAAAAAAGTGATTGGAAAAGGACTTTATGAGGTTAATCTGATCATTTAAAATCCTAAATTTTAATCAAAATTAAAAATCATTTTTGATGGTCAATGATCAGTGTGAGCTATTTAATGGGGAGGTCTACAGCCAACCTTCTGTCAGTAAACGCATTGCCTGGGATCTAGAATACACGCTTCTCCAATACTTTGTGAAGAGTCTGGTCGCCGGAGTTCAGATGGGCGTGTTGACATTAGAAAATCAGGGGACATGCATGATCGTTTGCATCAAAACAGGAAAAAAATATGTTCTGCAGAATTAATGAGCGAAGAGCTAAAATCTGTTAATATGAGGTGAGAGAATTTTGTTCAAAATGGTAGATCTTTCATTTCACATGTGTCACAGTAATAAACAAATCTGATTGCATGTTGATGTTTGGTTGTGGTTCGAGGTGCAACAGAGGAAGAGGTGGCCAGACAGATACCAAAGATATCATTCTGAATTTGCCAGGCAAGTAAAAGCATGTCTTTTGGATCAGAATTCAGACTTTGAAGGAAGACATTTTAGCGTTACTTGAACATCTTTTTTTTTCTCAAGTTTGAAATTTTTGCAGTTTTATAGCATGTTTTGTGTACCGTATTTTCCGCACTATAAGGCGCATCGGAATATAAGGCGCACCTTCAATGAATGGCCTATTTTAAAACAAATTTCATATACAGGGCGCACCGCATTATAAGGCGCATAGAATATAAACTACTGTAGTAGCTGGGGTTGTGTTACGCATCCACGAGATGGAGCTGCGCTGAAGGGAATGTCAATAAAACAGTCAGATAAGTCAGTCAAACTCACAAAACAAGTTAAAGCATTCACAATATAGTAACTCTCGAAATAGTGCAACGCAATTACAATAACTCAACGTTGTTCAAACGTTAATGTCCATATTCACAATATCTCCCAGCCTTGTTTAGTTGTAAACACGTGAAAGAAACACGTAAAGCCTCACTTTTTCAGTTCATTCCTCATTCACGAATCCGTCGAGTTCTTCCTCTTCAGTGTCTGAGTTGAGCAGAATGAGTTCATTCAAAGTGCACGATTCTGTTTCGTCAAAATCGCCATTATCCGTGTCACTGCTGTTGTCTAATAGTTCAGTGACAATTCCTCCCTCCGTGAAACTCGGACCACAGTTCAGACTGATATATCAGCCCAGGCATCCGCAATCCATTGGCAGATTGTGGCGTATGTCGCCCTGTGCTGTCTCCCCGTTATCCCTATAGCGTCGGATCCTATCGTCGCCGTTAGACTCGCGGTTGCGGACTTTCCAGCAGCGTAACTCCGCCCAGTCGTGCTCTCATGTAAATTCAAACGGCGTCTCAAAGTGGAGACATGGGGCTATCTAAATATTTTACCGTCATTACAGTAATCTGCCTCTGTTGTCCTGAAGGTGACGAATGAGAGCGCGGGGTCATTTATTCGACGCGTAAAAGAAAAAATACGGATGGATGTGTAAAATAGAAGTAGTTGTGTGAAAAAATGCAGCAAATGCTGATACTTCGTTTAACATGATTTTTATGGCTAAAAAAAAGAATAAAAGTCTAGGTCTAGGTGAGCTATACTGGCCCATAGTGTGCTCAGTCCTTAAAGGGTTATTACCGTTATTACTTCAGCGACGCCTCCTGACTACGGGTGTCATAATTGACCAATATTGATCCATATATAAGGCGCACCGGATTATAAGGCGCACTGTGGGTTTTTGAGAAAATTAAAGGCTTTTAGGTGCGCCTTATAGTGTGGAAAATACGGTATATTATTTCAGCTTTAAAGCATAATTTAATCATCTCAAAGTAACCCACAATCCTCTCTGTTGGATGTCCACTGAACTCCATTCACTTCTACACGCCAATTTTTCCCAGCCAGCAGCACTAAACTATATATTACGATATTTGCAGCGCTGTTGAAACTGTCGCAGAATCTGGCTATGTGTAGATAGAGAGGCTAAAAGAGTGCGCTACTTCAAATAACAGGGCCATTGGCTGAAGATATAAAAATACAGTGATGTACTTTGGTATTTGGGTTGCAGCGAAGTCTACCCAAAACCTTGAAATACTAGACAGTGAAGTGAATGCACGCCAGGAGACGTATTGCTGGCTATAAATCTAAAGGGCACGCTAATGTTATGGTGGCAATATTTTATGCTTGTCAAGGAGAAACAGGACTCGGAGGGAGCTGTCCTGTTAGCATATTCCTCAAGATAAAATAAGAAATAACCGGTATTGCATGCTTAAAGTACGGAATAACCTTTGCGATAACCAATTAAATGTAAGTGTAGTTATGAAAAGTGTAATAAAATGAAACGTTAGAATGCAAATGACATAGTAAAGATAGTGCAGAGTGACCTTTATTCTGCACATGCTTTAAAATCTTTCAGAAGCTTAAGGACTTGGCTGGTGTTATTGTGTCTTCGGGCAAGACACTGTAGCCTTGGCTAGAATGTCAAAAGTTTTGTGGTTGGTGCAATAAGAGGTTTTGCAAGTCGGTTTTACAAAGCTACCCCATAAAAAAAAGTATTGTGTTTTTGCCTACTAAAGTAATACTGCTAAATATATGTGACCCCCAAACACCTACTGTACATGTCAATAAAGTATATGTATTTAACTATTAAAACTCACTAAAAATATCAAAATGTTATTAATTCTTAAACAAATTACCAAACAAGATGAGGTCATTTTGGCACCAAGTTAACAGTTATGCAGTTTGCAATTTGTGAGGGGCAGTGACTTTTGACTGGGACTTTTTTTCAATATTTTTTGCATTACTAGAAAGCGCAAAGTTTGATATAAAAGTTGTCGGTGTTGTTGTGTCATTGGGCAAAATATACCTGCGTCCCTTACAAATAAAAAAGGACCTTCGGCAACACTACAATAATAATAATAACAAAATAAATTCAAGTCATGTTATTATTATCATGTGGTATCGTGGTAGTAGCCACAGTTCAAAACGCAGCAAGGTAGGAGTTGTTTTGGTATTGTTTGGCGTGAACAATCAACTTATTTGGACCTGAGAACTAACGATTACTAGAAGCTTTTGTTTTTGTTTTGTTTTTATTTGTATATGTGAGACTTGGCATGATTGTGTTTGCTATGGGACACGTCTATCCTATCTATCTATCTATCTATCTATCCATCTATTCACCGTGAGAGCGATGGTACTCCAAGTGTATCTCTCCTTTATGGCAGGTCACACCAGGTCCTTACACAGACACCACTCCACCTCAGATGAGCTCAATCAGGCTGCGATATTAGGTCCTAAGAGCTCCATAAACACACCCCAGAGGACTCTTCAAGCACAGCCCGGAAATGCGCATAGGTAAATAGGCCTTTGTCATGCAAGAAATGACCCTGAGAGGGGCAATACCGCGGCTAACAAGCTTACAGCAGTTCCAATGGGCTGATTTACAGGCTAGCTAGCTCTTAGTTTCACATATCTTTTGGCCCGTGTCCGACGATTACGCTCACAACAACCGGAGGGAGGCTTCCGATGGCCGCCGCTTCACTGGACCAGCAAACGGAGAGTAAAAATATGACATGGGACCAGAGGTGAAGCTTTTTGTAAAACTAGAAGGGGTAGTTAATGATATTGTTGGATGAAAGGTATCTTGGGGTGCGTTCACACGAGCTGATCTGGACTTGGTTTGATCCTGTTGAAGTCGTTGTTTAGTCCTGGTCTAGTCCAGGTTAAGTCGTGATTTAGCGCCAGATGTGATGTGGTGAATGTGCAAGTGTGAACCAGGTTGTTGATTCAGTTCCAACTCAGATCAATGCTTACTGTTGTTGTGTCATTGGGCAATATCCACCTATGGCTATAAATTAATAATTACCTGCAGCAACACTTTGGCACTTCTGGCTAAAATCCTTTTTGTTACAGTGCACTTTTTAAAGTTTAATGACAATTTTAAGTTGAATCTAATTTACTAAAAAAAAAAAAAAAAAAAAAAAGCATTAGTAGCAGTAATGTTATAGCTATGGTCAGAGTACTTTTGGCACTATTAACAACAACGGGAGGGAGGCTGATGATGGCCCATGCTTCACTGGACCAGCAAACGGAGAGTAAAAATACAAGATGGGTGCAGAGGTGAGGCTCTTTGTAAAACTAGACACGGTAATGAACTATAATGTTAGATGAAAGTTCTCTTATAACAGGCTGTTGATTCAGTTTCCAACTCAGATTAAGGCTTACTGTTGTTGTGTCATTGGGCAAGGTCCACTAGGATTGGACCGATATGGATATTTTTGAGCCGATACCAAATCCAATCTTTGGTCTGCTGCTGTAGCCGATAAGTAATATTTGCTAATACTGATGTATAGCTTTTAAAATCCATAGTAAGGACCACACATTCATGAAGTAAAGATAAGAAATTAACTTTTCACAAATTGACTTATCTTCTATTTCATCAGTAACAGCCGATATTGAAGGAATTGGTACTGACGTCATTGATGCTGATACTGGAACCAATATATCCCCATCCCAACAATTTCACAAAAAATATCGAAATGCAATTTTTCTGACAAGTATTACAATTGCGATTAGATTCACGGTAAATGATAAAAATTATTGGATTATTTTCAAATTAAGTAGCAGTACTGTTACAACCATAGTTGCATAGTAGAAATACTTTTGGTACTATTCACAACAACCAGAGAGAGGCTTGCTATGGTCCATGCTTCACTGGACCAGCAAGCACAATCAGAGAGTAAAAATACGAGATGGGACCATAGGTGAGGCTCTTTGTAAAACTAGATGGGATAAGTCTTCTGAAGCGTGTTAGTAGCACATTATCATGCTAACAACAGCGTGATTTGGGTCAGTGGATGATTTTAAAGGCATGGACCAAGGACATGTACTACCGGTGCTTTGGACATGGGTGTAAATTAGATGAATGTGGTGCGATAAAACAAAGACAGATAGTAGATGAAGAACAGTGGTGTTGCCAGAGATAGGGATTACTATCCTTCAGTTTGATAGACAGGTAGCTATGTTTAAAGTGCTATTTACTTACCAAGTGACAATTAGAGATTAGATGATGGTGAGTAAAGGTAATTTTAAAGGAGACATATTATTGAGGAGACAGTAGCTCAATTGGTAGAGCATTTGTCTACTGATCTGAATGTTTGGCGGTTCAAATTCGTCTCTTGACATAAACATTAGTTAAGTGGTCAGTGTCTGCGTACACAGCTCTATGAATGTGTGTGTGAATGGGTGAATGGTGCCTTGATGTTAAGCGCTTTGAGTGACTTGAGGGTGGAAAAGCAATAGATAAAAATGTGACCATTTACCATGCAAAAAAAAAGTTTTAACCATGCATGTTATAATAGTTCATATAATGCTTAACTCAAAGTTGTATTTCAAGTGATTCGTGCATGTTTGATTAATCCCATATTTGAAGTTCGAATGTTTGGGAAAGTTCTGTTTTTACCTACCCCCTTTCCCCGCCCACAGCCATATGTTTAAAAATGTTAGATTCAGAGTCCTGCCCAAATGTTCAAGCTTGTTACATATCTAGTTTTCAAAAGTAAAGATAATGAGATCTACTGCATACTTACATTCAGCAGTTTTGAAGAGGAAGTAGAGATATAATGTGTTTTCTTTGATTATTACAAGGGTTTTGTTTTGCCATTCTGACTGTAAACTACTTTGGACATTTAAGCCTTGATATTTCATGACTGTGCTAAAACTTGAAATCATACATTGTCAACACCCTCAGCCTTTGTCGTCGGGAAACGTATAGATTTAATACAGCATTCAGCAGAGGGCGCAAGGTAAGACTGAAGCTGTTGGTAGTTTCAAATTAGCTATGCTGCATAGTAGTATTGCAATGGTAAGGAGGAGTCTGGTGAAGGTGTCATGGAGGAGAATTATGAAGTATAACATCCATGGAGACATGGAGAGGCCAAGTTACATATCAGATCTGTGAAGAGACAAGTTTTTTGCAGATATTTTAAAGTCATAAAAAAAAAAAAAATAGAGCTGATTGATAAGTTTCATGCCAAATTGAAAAAAACATTCCAGGCAAAGCAATCACATCTCCATGAGACAAGCAGGTGGCGGAAGAGCATCTTCAACCTTTAATCAACAATGCTATAATTGGAATAGACCTGCACAATAGAAATTATATTAGCATCTGTTCACAAGTCAATAAAGTTAAACAACGCTGGAAAGACATGTAGTCTCTCAAATTTAAAGGAACAGTATGTAGCCTGTCCTCTGACTGATTTTAAGTTACTACAATCACAACTGAACCTGGGTTACCAGTGCCTGAACCTGACCACATAGAGGACACATCCAAGTTATTTTCTCATTTCTCCTTCTGCTCCTTGGAAAGGCTATGCCTCATGTGTAAGCTCAGAACCTCCAGAGTTCACAAGTAAGAAAAGAGTGACGCGAGAGGAGAGGCGGGGTCTGGGGGTATGAGAAACAGTAATGATTGGTCTAACATGCATCCAAACTCCACTCCTGTAGCCAGGTGTTTGTAATCAGAAACACAACACCTCTCTGCAATCAGGGTAGTCCTGCGTAATGTGTGTGTGTGTGTGTATATATATATATATATTTCCCCCTATAACTACTACTCTACTACTACACATCACACTCCCTTAGTCCACTTCTTTATACTGTCTATGGAATAAGCATTTAAAACAAATCCAAGGCCTCAACCTAAAACCTCTTACACAAAACAGAATAAAGAGTGCTTATTGCAAAGATCCTAACCTCTCCAGTGCCTCAGGCAAACTGCAGAGAGAAAAAAGCAGCTACGTCCTCACCTAGAGCAGGGTTCATCCAGGCGGCCGCGAGGGGTTTGGACAGAAGCTGTAGTAGCAAAACAGAGATTCCAAAAGATTCCCAAGGATTTCAAATGTGATCCCATAAGTCAATGATGGAGCAAACATGCAAAGATGGAGAGTCTTTAGACCGACATCCAAAAATCTGTGAATGAGGATGTGGGATGAGAGAAGGTTTTTGCTATGAATAAGTGGGGCTGCATGATTTGGATTGCAAACTACTCCAGGAATATCTAAGGACACATATTCAAAATGGACTTTTTTGAGCTTTTTTTCTATGTTATACTGTTCTCCCCTCGTGTTCTCTATTTTGCATTTTCCCTGGATTGTTGCATCACAGGAAAAATTCTAACTTCTCTTGCACAGTTTTTAAGCCCATAAACCATCACTGGACTTGTTCTGCGATCCAATTGTGTTCACAACAAGCACGTGGCTATATTAGCAATCCACTTTCAATTTCTATAGCACATTTCAGAAACAAAGGCAGTTTCCAAAGTGATGCATACAGTGAAATAAAAACAACAATTTAATACAATTAAAACATAATAAAAAATAACAGTAAAGAACATATACCATTTTTTCAATGATAAAATATGAGCATACCATTCACCTTGCCTAATAGGTTTATTTGTTTATTTTCACATTCCCGCCGCTGACAGCAGAGGGAGCTCCAACACCTAAATACCTCATCAGAAACATAGGTGTAGTTTATAAAGTATATCCAAATGCAGACATTATTTAAATTAAAAATAAATTAAAGTCATAAGAGAGAGATATTATGTGTCTTAACATTTAAGACTGAAATCTGAACTGCTAAACTATATATATAATAATATAACATATATATATATATATATATATATATATATATATATATATATATATATATATATATATATATATATATATATATATATATATATATATATATATATATATATATATATATTATATATATATATATATATATATATATATATATATAATATATATATATATATGTTATATTAGTTATATATATATTAGTTTAGCAGTTCAGATTTCAGTCTTAAATGTTAAGACACATAATCTCTCTTCTTATGACTTTAATTTATTTTAATTTAAATAATGTCTGCATTTGGATATACTTTATAAACTACACCTATGTTTCTGATGAGGTATTTAGGTGTTGGAGCTCCCTCTGCTGTCAGCGGCGGGAATGTGAAAATAAACAAATAAACCTATTAGGCAAGGTGAATGGTATGCTCATATTTTATCATTGAAAAAATGGTATATGTTCTTTACTGTTATTTTTTATTATGTTTTAATTGTATTAAATTGTTGTTTTTATTTCACTGTATGCATCACTTTGGAAACTGCCTTTGTTTCTGAAATGTGCTATAGAAATTGAAAGTGGATTGCTAATATAGCCACGTGCTTGTTGTGAACACAATTGGATCGCAGAACAAGTCCAGTGATGGTTTATGGCTTAAAAACTGTGCAAGAGAAGTTAGAATTTTCCTGTGATGCAACAATCCAGGGAAAATGCAAAATAGAGAACACGAGGGGAGACAGTATAACATAGAAAAAAAGCTCAAAAAGTCCATTTTGAATATGTGTCCTTAGATATTCCTGGAGTAGTTGCAATCCAAATCATGCAGCCCCACTTATTCATAGCAAAAACCTTCTCTCATCCCACATCTCATTCACAGATTTTTGGATGTCGCGTCTAAAGACTCTCCATCTTTGCATGTTTGCTCCATCATTGACTTATGGGATCACATTTGAAATCCTTGGGAATCTTTGGAATCTCTGTTTTGCTACTACAGCTTCTGTCCAAACCCTCGCGGCCGCCTGGATGAACCCTGCTCTAGGTGAGGACGTAGCTGCTTTTTTCTCTCTGCAGTTTGCCTGAGGCACTGGAGAGGTTAGGATCTTTGCAATAAGCACTCTTTATTCTGTTTTGTGTAAGAGGTTTTAGGTTGAGGCCTTGGATTTGTTTTAAATGCTTATTCCATAGACAGTATAAAGAAGTGGACTAAGGGAGTGTGATGTGTAGTATTAGAGTAGTAGTTATAGGGGAAATATATATATATATATATACACACACACACACACATTACGCAGGACTACCCTGATTGCAGAGAGGTGTTGTGTTTCTGATTACAAACACCGGCTACAGGAGTGGAGTTTGGATGCATGTTTAGACCAATCATTACTGTTTCTCATACCCCCAGACCCCGCTCTCTCCTCTCGCGTCACTCTTTTCTTACTTGTGAACTCTGGAGGTTCTGAGCTTACATGAGGCATAGCCTTTCCAAGGAGCAGAAGGAGAAATGAGAAAAATAACTTGGATGTGTCCTCTATGTGGTCAGGTTCAGGCACTGGTAACCCAGGTTCAGTTGTGATTGTAGTAACTTAAATCAGTCAGAGGACAGGCTACATACTGTTCCTTTAAATTTGAGAGACTACATGTCTTTCCAGCGTTGTTTAACTTTATTGACTTGTGAACAGATGCTAATATAATTTCTATTGTGCAGGTCTATTCCATTATAGCATTGTTGATTAAAGGTTGAAGATGCTCTTCCGCCACCTGCTTGTCTCATGGAGATGTGATTGCTTTGCCTGGAATGTTTTTTCAATTTGGCATGAAACTTATCAATCAGCTCTATTTTTTTTTTTTTTTATGACTTTAAAATATCTGCAAAAAACTTGTCTTTCACAGATCTGATATGTAACTTGGCCTCTCCATGTCTCCATGGATGTTATACTTCATAATTCTCCTCCATGACACCTTCACCAGACTCCTCCTTACCATTGCAATACTACTATGCAGCATAGCTAATTTGAAATACCAACAGCTTCAGTCTTACTTGCGCCCTCTGCTGAATGCTGTATTAAATCTATACGTTTCCCGACGACAAAGGCTGAGGGTGTTGACAATGTATGATTTCAAGTTTTAGCACAGTCATGAAATATCAAGGCTTAAATGTCCAAAGTAGTTTACAGTCAGAATGGCAAAACAAAACCCTTGTAATAATCAAAGAAAACACATTATATCTCTACTTCCTCTTCAAAACTGCTGAATGTAAGTATGCAGTAGATCTCATTATCTTTACTTTTTGAAAACTAGTATGTAACAAGCTTGAACATTTGGGCAGGACTCTGAATCTAACATTTTTAAACATATGGCTGTGGGCGGGGAAAGGGGGTAGGTAAAAACAGAACTTTCCCAAACATTCGAACTTCAAATATGGGATAATCAAACATGCACGAATCACTTGAAATACAACTTTGAGTTAAGCATTATATGAACTATTATAAACATGCATGGTTAAAACTTTTTTTTTGCATGGTAAATGGTCACATTTTTATCTATTGCTTTTCCACCCTCAAGTCACTCAAAGCGCTTAACAAAGGCACCATTCACCCATTCACACACACATTCATAGAGCTGTGTACGCAGACACTGACCACTTAACTAATGTTTATGTCAAGAGACGAATTTGAACCGCCAAACATTCAGATCAGTAGACGAAAATGCTCTACCAATTGAGCTACTGTCTCCTCAATAATATGTCTCCTTTAAAATTACCTTTACTCACCATCATCTAATCTCTAATGTCACTTGGTAAGTAAATAGCACTTTAAACATAGCTACCTGTCTATCAAACTGAAGGATAGTAATCCCTATCTCTGGCAACACCACTGTTCTTCATCTACTATCTGTCTTTGTTTTATCGCACCACATTCATCTAATTTACACCCATGTCCAAAGCACCGGTAGTACATGTCCTTGGTCCATGCCTTTAAAATCATCCACTGACCCAAATCACGCTGTTGTTAGCATGATAATGTGCTACTAACACGCTTCAGAAGACTTATCCCATCTAGTTTTACAAAGAGCCTCACCTATGGTCCCATCTCGTATTTTTACTCTCGATTGTGCTTGCTGGTCCAGTGAAGCATGGACCATAGCAAGCCTCTCTCTGGTTGTTGTGAATAGTACCAAAAGTATTTCTACTATGCAACTATGGTTGTAACAGTACTGCTACTTAATTTGAAAATAATCCAATAATTTTTATCATTTACCGTGAATCTAATCGCAATTGTAATACTTGTCAGAAAAATTGCATTTCGATATTTTTTGTGAAATTGTTGGGATGGGGATATATTGGTTCCAGTATCAGCATCAATGACGTCAGTACCAATTCCTTCAATATCGGCTGTTACTGATGAAATAGAAGATAAGTCAATTTGTGAAAAGTTAATTTCTTATCTTTACTTCATGAATGTGTGGTCCTTACTATGGATTTTAAAAGCTATACATCAGTATTAGCAAATATTACTTATCGGCTACAGCAGCAGACCAAAGATTGGATTTGGTATCGGCTCAAAAATATCCATATCGGTCCAATCCTAGTGGACCTTGCCCAATGACACAACAACAGTAAGCCTTAATCTGAGTTGGAACTGAATCAACAGCCTGGTTATAAGAGAACTTTCATCTAACATTATAGTTCATTACCGTGTCTAGTTTTACAAAGAGCCTCACCTCTGCACCCATCTTGTATTTTTACTCTCCGTTTGCTGGTCCAGTGAAGCATGGGCCATCATCAGCCTCCCTCCCGTTGTTGTGAATAGTGCCAAAAGTACTCTGACCATAGCTATCACAGTACTGCTACTAATGCTTTTTTTTTTTTTTTTTTTTTTTAGTAAATTAGATTCAACTTAAAATTGTCATTAAACTTTAAAAAGTGCACTGTAACAAAAAGGATTTTAGCCAGAAGTGCAAAGTGTTGCTGCAGGTAATTATTAATTTATAGCCATAGGTGGATATTGCCCAATGACACAACAACAGTAAGCATTGATCTGAGTTGGAACTGAATCAACAACCTGGTTCACACTTGCACATTCACCACATCACATCTGGCGCTAAATCACGACTTAACCTGGACTAGACCAGGACTAAACAACGACTTCAACAGGATCAAACCAAGTCCAGATCAGCTCGTGTGAACGCACCCCAAGATACCTTTCATCCAACAATATCATTAACTACCCCTTCTAGTTTTACAAAAAGCTTCACCTCTGGTCCCATGTCATATTTTTACTCTCCGTTTGCTGGTCCAGTGAAGCGGCGGCCATCGGAAGCCTCCCTCCGGTTGTTGTGAGCGTAATCGTCGGACACGGGCCAAAAGATATGTGAAACTAAGAGCTAGCTAGCCTGTAAATCAGCCCATTGGAACTGCTGTAAGCTTGTTAGCCGCGGTATTGCCCCTCTCAGGGTCATTTCTTGCATGACAAAGGCCTATTTACCTATGCGCATTTCCGGGCTGTGCTTGAAGAGTCCTCTGGGGTGTGTTTATGGAGCTCTTAGGACCTAATATCGCAGCCTGATTGAGCTCATCTGAGGTGGAGTGGTGTCTGTGTAAGGACCTGGTGTGACCTGCCATAAAGGAGAGATACACTTGGAGTACCATCGCTCTCACGGTGAATAGATGGATAGATAGATAGATAGATAGATAGGATAGACGTGTCCCATAGCAAACACAATCATGCCAAGTCTCACATATACAAATAAAAACAAAACAAAAACAAAAGCTTCTAGTAATCGTTAGTTCTCAGGTCCAAATAAGTTGATTGTTCACGCCAAACAATACCAAAACAACTCCTACCTTGCTGCGTTTTGAACTGTGGCTACTACCACGATACCACATGATAATAATAACATGACTTGAATTTATTTTGTTATTATTATTATTGTAGTGTTGCCGAAGGTCCTTTTTTATTTGTAAGGGACGCAGGTATATTTTGCCCAATGACACAACAACACCGACAACTTTTATATCAAACTTTGCGCTTTCTAGTAATGCAAAAAATATTGAAAAAAAAGTCCCAGTCAAAAGTCACTGCCCCTCAGAAATTGCAAACTGCATAACTGTTAACTTGGTGCCAAAATGACCTCATCTTGTTTGGTAATTTGTTTAAGAATTAATAACATTTTGATATTTTTAGTGAGTTTTAATAGTTAAATACATATACTTTATTGACATGTACAGTAGGTGTTTGGGGGTCACATATATTTAGCAGTATTACTTTAGTAGGCAAAAACACAATACTTTTTTTTATGGGGTAGCTTTGTAAAACCGACTTGCAAAACCTCTTATTGCACCAACCACAAAACTTTTGACATTCTAGCCAAGGCTACAGTGTCTTGCCCGAAGACACAATAACACCAGCCAAGTCCTTAAGCTTCTGAAAGATTTTAAAGCATGTGCAGAATAAAGGTCACTCTGCACTATCTTTACTATGTCATTTGCATTCTAACGTTTCATTTTATTACACTTTTCATAACTACACTTACATTTAATTGGTTATCGCAAAGGTTATTCCGTACTTTAAGCATGCAATACCGGTTATTTCTTATTTTATCTTGAGGAATATGCTAACAGGACAGCTCCCCTCCGAGTCCTGTTTCTCCTTGACAAGCATAAAATATTGCCACCATAACATTAGCGTGCCCTTTAGATTTATAGCCAGCAATACGTCTCCTGGCGTGCATTCACTTCACTGTCTAGTATTTCAAGGTTTTGGGTAGACTTCGCTGCAACCCAAATACCAAAGTACATCACTGTATTTTTATATCTTCAGCCAATGGCCCTGTTATTTGAAGTAGCGCACTCTTTTAGCCTCTCTATCTACACATAGCCAGATTCTGCGACAGTTTCAACAGCGCTGCAAATATCGTAATATATAGTTTAGTGCTGCTGGCTGGGAAAAATTGGCGTGTAGAAGTGAATGGAGTTCAGTGGACATCCAACAGAGAGGATTGTGGGTTACTTTGAGATGATTAAATTATGCTTTAAAGCTGAAATAATATACCGTATTTTCCACACTATAAGGCGCACCTAAAAGCCTTTAATTTTCTCAAAAACCCACAGTGCGCCTTATAATCCGGTGCGCCTTATATATGGATCAATATTGGTCAATTATGACACCCGTAGTCAGGAGGCGTCGCTGAAGTAATAACGGTAATAACCCTTTAAGGACTGAGCACACTATGGGCCAGTATAGCTCACCTAGACCTAGACTTTTATTTTTTTTTAGCCATAAAAATCATGTTAAACGAAGTATCAGCATTTGCTGCATTTTTTCACACAACTACTTCTATTTTACACATCCATCCGTATTTTTTCTTTTACGCGTCGAATAAATGACCCCGCGCTCTCATTCGTCACCTTCAGGACAACAGAGGCAGATTACTGTAATGACGGTAAAATATTTAGATAGCCCCATGTCTCCACTTTGAGACGCCGTTTGAATTTACATGAGAGCACGACTGGCGGAGTTACGCTGCTGGAAAGTCCGCAACCGCGAGTCTAACGGCGACGATAGGATCCGACGCTATAGGGATAACGGGGAGACAGCACAGGGCGACATACGCCACAATCTGCCAATGGATTGCGGATGCCTGGGCTGATATATCAGTCTGAACTGTGGTCCGAGTTTCACGGAGGGAGGAATTGTCACTGAACTATTAGACAACAGCAGTGACACGGATAATGGCGATTTTGACGAAACAGAATCGTGCACTTTGAATGAACTCATTCTGCTCAACTCAGACACTGAAGAGGAAGAACTCGACGGATTCGTGAATGAGGAATGAACTGAAAAAGTGAGGCTTTACGTGTTTCTTTCACGTGTTTACAACTAAACAAGGCTGGGAGATATTGTGAATATGGACATTAACGTTTGAACAACGTTGAGTTATTGTAATTGCGTTGCACTATTTCGAGAGTTACTATATTGTGAATGCTTTAACTTGTTTTGTGAGTTTGACTGACTTATCTGACTGTTTTATTGACATTCCCTTCAGTGCAGCTCCATCTCGTGGATGCGTAACACAACCCCAGCTACTACAGTAGTTTATATTCTATGCGCCTTATAATGCGGTGCGCCCTGTATATGAAATTTGTTTTAAAATAGGCCATTCATTGAAGGTGCGCCTTATATTCCGATGCGCCTTATAGTGCGGAAAATACGGTACACAAAACATGCTATAAAACTGCAAAAATTTCAAACTTGAGAAAAAAAAAGATGTTCAAGTAACGCTAAAATGTCTTCCTTCAAAGTCTGAATTCTGATCCAAAAGACATGCTTTTACTTGCCTGGCAAATTCAGAATGATATCTGTGGTATCTGTCTGGCCACCTCTTCCTCTGTTGCACCTCGAACCACAACCAAACATCAACATGCAATCAGATTTGTTTATTACTGTGACACATGTGAAATGAAAGATCTACCATTTTGAACAAAATTCTCTCACCTCATATTAACAGATTTTAGCTCTTCGCTCATTAATTCTGCAGAACATATTTTTTTCCTGTTTTGATGCAAACGATCATGCATGTCCCTGATTTTCTAATGTCAACACGCCCATCTGAACTCCGGCGACCAGACTCTTCACAAAGTATTGGAGAAGCGTGTATTCTAGATCCCAGGCAATGCGTTTACTGACAGAAGGTTGGCTGTAGACCTCCCCATTAAATAGCTCACACTGATCATTGACCATCAAAATGATTTTTAATTTTGATTAAAATTTAGGATTTTAAATGATCAGATTAACCTCATAAAGTCCTTTTCCAATCACTTTTTTCTTTACAATTTCACCATTTATTCAAGAGTACTGACCAAAGCTGTTACTGAATTACAACCCCATTGGCAACTGCTACCTTGTATAAAGCCAAAAATTTAAATCCAATCTACTCATTTCAACTATTGTCCAAATGTTTAAACTCAGCGTGGTTCTTCGGAGCAGAAATCCACAACATGCTGTTTCCTGCACATATGTGAGAGAGGCGAGTCTATAATGTTATGCAGACAATGTTTAATTCAACAGGGTGAAGCCAGAAGGGGAGTCTAGCTGCTTGGACAGAATGTATTAGCATGAACCGTACCTGAGCACTGCCCTAACTTTGAACCCTAACAAAGGTCCTTCTGTCTTATGTTCTCACCTCAAAAAACCCATAATCAAGTTAGCATGAGAATTCAATGCTAACTTTGGTCAGTTCTGAACTCTGGGTAGGCAGGCAGAAATGAGACAATGAATGGAGGATGGATTTGTCTGGAGAAATATCTACTTGTAGGGCTTAGAAAATATTGGTGGGGGTAGTTGAGGGTTGAGGGTTTTGCTGCTGCAGATGCCATAGTCGATTAGTAGCAAATGTAGGTTTGAGATAAACAATATTTATCATTTATCTTATCTTATATTTAATTTATATTATTAAATATATTAAATATTTATATTAAATATTTAATTTTATATTAATGGTCACTAGTAAAAAGCAAGACATGCAATGAATTTAAACAACTACTTATCCAGTATTCCTAGGTTGTTATAATGCATACAACCTTCAAACCCATACCTTAGACCTCTACAAACATGTTCTGAAATGCATGAGATTCTTGCATTTGTTTTGTTGATCATATCTCAGACTTTTTCAAAAGATAATGCTTTTGGACACGTTTGAATATGTGCAGTGTGAACTGAATCTTGATATAAAGTATACATATTGTGTTTCAGCCTGGTATATAGTTATAATCTATGACACCCGTGGATCATTATGTTATAATTTGCACATTTTGAATGACAATATTCATCTAAAACGACTTAATGAAAGAAACAAGTTGGCTAACTTCCGCATTTGAAAACTGCGGTGCCTAATGGAAGTAAACATTGCAGTAAACCTCATCACAACAAAGAGTCGGCAATTCCAATGAATGACTGCAGATCATGTTATTGAGTAGTGGATTTTTTTTTTTCATTTGTAACAAAATGATTATGCGATGCTATGTGTATCATCAATTAAGAAAAAACAATTGGAGAATGGAGGAAAGAGAGTAATGGACGTATGATGGTGGTGATGAAAGCAGGGTTAATCGACAATATGGCATCTTAATAAAATTGGTGCTTAAAGATTACTCAAACGAGCACAAATCACTCCAAATACAACTTTGAGAGGGTAAATGAGAAAGGGAAACAATTATAACATGTTTAAAAGATCTGAAATGTCAATTCTATATAACGGGTCTTCTTTAAAAACTTAATCTGAAAATCCGATTGCAGTAAATGAGAAATCGCTCTTGCTTATGGCTTAATGGCTTAACCCAACTGCAACTTCCAAAACCTTCAAAGTTACATGTTTTCATCAAACTTTCCAATATCGTAGCAAGTTGCCTGGCAAGTGCAGAGTGATATATCTCTGTACTTTTTATACAGAGGGATATTAGTCTGGTCACCACACCCTTTGTCTCTCGAGCCAAAACTAAACATGGAAGTGCAATGAGATTTATACAAAGGAGTTCATTGGTCACTCATCATTTTGAACAAACTAAAATATCTCACATCAGATTACCAGAGGGGAGTGAAATCTGCAGTGTTTTTCAGTCCCCTGTGATATTTTTCCTTTTTTTCCTTGTCAGCAGCCATATTTGTTTTGATACAGACGGACCATGTGTGTCCCTGATTGGCTTATCCACCTATCAATCACGCCCATCCAAACGCAGGGAGATTTACCGGTGACCAGACTCACAACTTTGTAATTTATTGCTGGGTTTCAGGTGATATCACAACATTCTACAACAAAACTACAGAAAAATCTGCACTAACAATGTCTTCTAGAGCTCTACTTCTGAACCTCCAACCATCTCCATTACCTCTACCGTCTTAACTTACAGTCACGCCTTGAAATTCCACATTTCAACTAGCCTAGTTTCTCTCTCGATATATATGAGCGCAGATCAGGGCAGTGCATAAATAATACAGCGCCCATAAATTAAACATCAACAGTAAGTTTGAGCTAGCCGGCAATCGCTTCTAGCCTTAATTAGAAGCAACAGAAAACAAGAGGAAGGAGGAAAAGAAGACAAACAAGCCACAGGGAGCACAGCCTTTGATTTCCCACAATGCACTCTGCTATTACAGCGTGCGTTCATTTCAGGAGGAGCCTCGGAGATATTGGTGTCTATTTTGTCTATTTTATAATAAGCACCTTGTCTACAAAGGTTCACCGCTTATGTTCTTCAAAGGCGACACTGGGCATCCCTGACGAGTGAATCTTTGGATTGGAAACATGCAAAAGAGGGCCGTTTTGCAGAGTAACTCAAACCAAGCCCAGAGGAGCTGCGGTACAAACAAGGAGGAGATGAAAGAGAGGGATGCAAAGGAGTGATGTAATACAGTGAGTGTATGTGCAAAAATGTACAACATTTCTGCTTATGTTCAAAAGTTTATAATGATGAAATTGTCCCGTTGTGCATTCTTTGTAGTTTTTTTTAAAAGAAGGCATATTCTTGTGTCTGGTATATAGTTATAATGTATGACACCCGTGGATTATTATGTTGTATTTTGGACATGGTAAATTGGAATATTCTGGGTTTGGGTCTGATTTCTGGGTTGGAAGATTGCAGCGACCAATGAGGCTGGATGTCAAGCGAACATATGAATCACACTAAATACAACTTTGAGAGAAACAATTATAACATGGCTAAAAACTCTAAAAAGTTGTTTTTCAAAATCAGCATTTTAGGAGCTTCTTTTTTTATGTAGTTTTCAATCATTTTAGTCAAAAACAAATTTTAATTTCTTGATGGAGAGCAGACTGGACAGCTTCAGGTCTGTCTGAAGGCAGCAGTTATAGCAGCAAGATTGTAACCAAGTTCAATATTTTGCTTAGCAACGCTGTAAATCAAACCTGTTGCTAATGCAAGCAGGGGCAACCTTGGGGAAAGAAGAAGCCTGATGTGTCTGTTATTAATTTTCCTGTCTTGAATTACAGACACAATAACGAAATAAAAATACCAGGATTACGTAGAGCAAGTTAATCATGGCTGGTGTGAGGTGGACCAAAGAGTGCATAACTTGGAGCAGTTTTACAGTGTTTATTTACAGTTTGTGAGAATAAGGCAAGAGTTCATTAAACCAATAAGAAGCGGGGTGCAAGCCGGGGTCCGGAATACGTCTCAGTGAGCCGGAACAGGAGCAGAGGGCGGCCAGGACCAGGGCGAGGACAGGACCGGGAACGGAGCCAGAGAGAGCCGAGCAGGAGTAGTCCAAGGAGCGGGAGACGAGGAGCAAGCCGGAGCCACAGATTAGACGAGGAGGTGAAGACAAGGGGTTGACTGTACCGGAGCTGGAGCGCAGAGCCAGGAGCAGAACCAGAGACCAGGAACGAGCGAGAGAGCAGGAATGTTGACACGCGGACGATCTGGCACCGAGTGTCTGAAGCTCGTCCATCTTATGCTCCGCAGCAGGTGGAGGTGATTGCGCTGATGCGCTCCAGGTGCGCACGGGAGGAGTCAGCAACTCCGCCCAGCTCCAGACTCAGGCAGGTGCGGGAGGGGAGAGCACACAGGGAGACAACAAACGAGGCAGACAACGCGTGCATCATGACATCATTTTAAGACCAAAATGACGAGCCTCACAGCAGCAGTTATGGAGAGAGGGGTTTTCAATAGAAAGTGAACTGAAGTCGATGGAGCCAAAGCGCAACCATGCTCACTTCCTATTTGAAACATGGCGGCTGGCAGGTTAGCTATGTCCATTTATATATGCAGTCTATGGCTACCACATCCAACCAGGAAGTAAAAAAAACAAAAAAAACATTGTCAAATTGAAAAACTTACAAGATTTTCTGTAAAATCTTAAATGAAATGATGTTTTACTATGTTTTAGTGAAATGAGTAGTCTAACCTGGCATATGAGTTTTAAGTCTGCCTTCTCCCTGACTCGCTATCTTGGAGCATATTCAAAGGCCCTTGGCTGCATCTCCGCTGGAAGAGATAAGCGATGCATGCGGAGCGGCTCAGAACCACTCATGTGCTGCATAAGACATAAGACCCCTAAACATTACACAAACAGCCCACAACATGCCGACAACATGAATAATGCAGGCGGAGTGATGTGCGCGTCACTTGTAGTAGGTTTATGCAAGGAGCGGTAATTGTTTTGATCTTGTATGCACTGTTGGCATCTTCATCCATGTTCAGGCTTTAATCGCGGTTGGGTGTGCATGCCGCCGTAAAAATAGAATTCTGCCTATTTTGAACATGTTTTTCAATTCAGAATGTCAGAGTTGTGTTTCAGTATGTGTTACATGATGAATTTAAAAATCAACAAGGTTAATAATATGAAATAATACATGTGAAAAAACAAACTAATTCATTTGAAAAGTTTATAAGTACTTTTTTACAACTTTCAGAGGCCAGAGCTCAACTAACCTGAGCTGCTTTTACTATACTATATCAGTACTAGGGGAAAGATTTGAGTGGGATTCAACAAGTGTTAAACCTGATCATTTCTACCACTGACTAGACCAAGAACTCACTGAATTACAATCAAAATCTGCATTTTAACAACATTCATTTTACCTGCATCCATCTGTATTAAATATTATTGGTCTATAGAATGTTGTGACGTCATCTGAATCCCAGCAATAGAACCTTTTAACCCTGTAGTTAATCATAGTCTTGTTGCAATAACACATTTTGAATTGCAGCTACAAAAACAATAATAAACAATAATTTAAACATCTTTACGCTGCTGAAGCAATAACCCTAAAGCAGGAGAAATAAACCATTAAATGAATCGAAATGATCTGATATTTGATGCTTAGCTCGGAGTTGACACCTTTTGCTGTATCTTGTAACTGTTTATGTGTTGCTGCTAATGTGACACTTGGTTGCTATGACGACAAGTTGAGAAGTTGTGAAGGTTCTGTTGGTGGTTACTGGTCTGTTTTGGAGACTGGCTCTAGTGAGTTGAGACTGCTGATGTTTTGCCGTGGGTTACGGCCTACAGCGGGGCTTCTGTTCAGAAAATAAACAACCAGAAGAAATTTGATGTGTTTCTTTGCAAAGGAACACCACTATACACACTAATATAATAGATCTGTTGTTTAGAAAAAAGAAAAACATAGCTAGTACATCAGCCATACGCGTATTTCTGTTCTGCAAGAATTGGATTTATTTTATCGAAGAGAAAAAAACTAAAATGCATTCTATATTCAATTGCAGTATCCCATCAAACAACATATGTCATAGTGAAGCCTAACTTACTTTAAAGAGACCTGAACAGTTTATAGCAGCGCAGACCCTATCACTGTCAGTATCTCCAAATGCCATTATAAACTCATTAGTGGAACGCCATTTCTTATCAGATTTTTCTCAGAGACTCCTGAATATTCCGGCCTTTTGGGACTGTCAGCTGTGATCAATAGTCTTCTGGCCTGGTTAAGTGATAGAACGTGACCAGAAGCACTCTTGTAGCCTCGCCTAGCGTATCCCCAAAGCCGGGTGCTTCCATATTAACATGCAGGGACTGTGGCTCCCCCCGTCCCCGGCTCGCACAGATGTAGCTCACTCAGGTTTGTCAGAAAAGCACAGGCAGGCGAGGAGGGATCTAAATGTCACTTGTAATATTAGCAGCAGTAATTAAGAAGTACAAGGACACTCTACGGACCTACGACAAGAAGCATGACACGGGGGTCGTTCAGCGCGTCAAGTGCCAGCCAGTGAAAAATCCTCAAAATGAAGCTTGAAATCTGATACTGGCTTATTTCAGTGTTGCTTTCTCAGTATCGGACATATTTTGAGATATTTAGATAGTGATGGAACGTAACAAAATAAAAGTAGTACACAAGTTTAAATTTCCGATATCTGTACTTTACTGAAGTAGATTTTTAAGTGGATACGTTTTACTTTTACTTCACTACATTTGAGAGAAGGTATGCGTACTTTCTACTCCAGAACATTTTTGAACACTGAAAAGTAGTAGTATTTTTTATTATAGTTTGAGATTTGCCAAAAAGACTGAGGGTTTATTTTTAACACGTTCATAGTTTCAGCAAATAAAAATATACAAATGAACACAGCTAGCAAAAAAAAAAAAAAAAAAAAAAAGAATTATTGATTAAATTGTTTATGCTGGACAAAGTTCAGCACAAATCTTTCTCAAAATAACTACATTTGAAGCTTTATTAGCTCTGAAAATATGTGCAAAATACTTTAAATTTTTACACTTAAAGTACATTTTTAAAAGGTACTTTAATACGTGGATTTTTTTCAAGTGATACTTTTACTTGAGCTTTTTTTTTTTTTTTTTTTTTTTTGCTAGCTGTGTTCATTTGTATATTTTTATTTGCTGAAACTATGAACGTGTTAAAAATAAACCCTCAGTCTTTTTGGCAAATCTCAAACTATAATAAAAAATACTACTACTTTTCAGTGTTCAAAAAATGTTCTGGAGTAGAAAGTACGCATACCTTCTCTCAAATGTAGTGAAGTAAAAGTAAAACGTATCCACTTAAAAATCTACTTCAGTTAAAGTACAGATATCGGAAATTTAAACTTGTGTACTACTTTTATTTTGTTACGTTCCATCACTATCTAAATATCTCAAAATATGTCCGATACTGAGAAAGCAACACTGAAATAAGCCAGTATCAGATTTCAAGCTTCATTTTGAGGATTTTTCACTGGCTGGCACTTGACGCGCTGAACGACCCCCGTGTCATGCTTCTTGTCGTAGGTCCGTAGAGTGTCCTTGTACTTCTTAATTACTGCTGCTAATATACAAGTGACATTTAGATCCCTCCTCGCCTGCCTGTGCTTTTCTGACAAACCTGAGTGAGCTACATCTGTGCGAGCCGGGGACGGGGGGAGCCACAGTCCCTGCATGTTAATATGGAAGCACCCGGCTTTGGGGATACGCTAGGCGAGGCTACAAGAGTGCTTCTGGTCACGTTCTATCACTTAACCAGGCCAGAAGACTATTGATCACAGCTGACAGTCCCAAAAGGCGGAATATTCAGGAGTCTCTGAGAAAAATCTGATAAGAAATGGCGTTCCACTAATGAGTTTATAATGGCATTTGGAGATACTGACAGTGATAGGGTCTGCGCTGCTATAAACTGTTCAGGTCTCTTTAAAGTAAGTTAGGCTTCACTATGACATATGTTGTTTGATGGGATACTGCAATTGAATATAGAATGCATTTTAGTTTTTTTCTCTTCGATAAAATAAATCCAATTCTTGCGAGAACAGAAATACGCGTATGGCTGATGTACTAGCTATGTTTTCTTTTTTCTAAACAACAGATCTATTATATTAGTGTGTATAGTGGTGTTCCTTTGCAAAGAAAACACATCAAATTTCTTCTGGTTGTTTATTTTCTGAACAGAAGCCCCGCTGTAGGCCGTAACCCACGGCAAAACATCAGCAGTCTCAACTCACTAGAGCCAGTCTCCAAAACAGACCAGTAACCACCAAACAGAACCTTCACAACTTCTCAACTTGTCGTCATAGCAACCAAGTGTCACATTAGCAGCAACACATAAACAGTTACAAGATACAGCAAAAGGTGTCAACTCCGAGCTAAGCATCAAATATCAGATCATTTCGATTCATTTAATGGTTTATTTCTCCTGCTTTAGGGTTATTGCTTCAGCAGCGTAAAGATGTTTAAATTATTGTTTATTATATTGTTTTGTAGCTGCAATTCAAAATGTGTTATTGCAACAAGACTATGATTAACTACAGGGTTAAAAGGTTCTATTGCTGGGATTCAGATGACGTCACAACATTCTATAGACCAATAATATTTAATACAGATGGATGCAGGTAAAATGAATGTTGTTAAAATGCAGATTTTGATTGTAATTCAGTGAGTTCTTGGGTCTAGTCAGTGGTAGAAATGATCAGGTTTAACACTTGTTGAATCCCACTCAAATCTTTCCCCTAGTACTGATATAGTATAGTAAAAGCAGCTCAGGTTAGTTGAGCTCTGGCCTCTGAAAGTTGTAAAAAAGTACTTATAAACTTTTCAAATGAATTAGTTTGTTTTTTCACATGTATTATTTCATATTATTAACCTTGTTGATTTTTAAATTCATCATGTTAACACATACTGAAACACAACTCTGACATTCTGAATTGAAAAACATGTTCAAAATAGGCAGAATTCTATTTTTACGGCGGCATGCACACCCAACCGCGATTAAAGCCTGAACATGGATGAAGATGCCAACAGTGCATACAAGATCAAAACAATTACCGCTCCTTGCATAAACCTACTACAAGTGACGCGCACATCACTCCGCCTGCATTATTCATGTTGTCGGCATGTTGTGGGCTGTTTGTGTAATGTTTAGGGGTCTTATGTCTTATGCAGCACATGAGTGGTTCTGAGCCGCTCCGCATGCATCGCTTATCTCTTCCAGCGGAGATGCAGCCAAGGGCCTTTGAATATGCTCCAAGATAGCGAGTCAGGGAGAAGGCAGACTTAAAACTCATATGCCAGGTTAGACTACTCATTTCACTAAAACATAGTAAAACATCATTTCATTTAAGATTTTACAGAAAATCTTGTAAGTTTTTCAATTTGACAATGTTTTTTTTTGTTTTTTTTACTTCCTGGTTGGATGTGGTAGCCATAGACTGCATATATAAATGGACATAGCTAACCTGCCAGCCGCCATGTTTCAAATAGGAAGTGAGCATGGTTGCGCTTTGGCTCCATCGACTTCAGTTCACTTTCTATTGAAAACCCCTCTCTCCATAACTGCTGCTGTGAGGCTCGTCATTTTGGTCTTAAAATGATGTCATGATGCACGCGTTGTCTGCCTCGTTTGTTGTCTCCCTGTGTGCTCTCCCCTCCCGCACCTGCCTGAGTCTGGAGCTGGGCGGAGTTGCTGACTCCTCCCGTGCGCACCTGGAGCGCATCAGCGCAATCACCTCCACCTGCTGCGGAGCATAAGATGGACGAGCTTCAGACACTCGGTGCCAGATCGTCCGCGTGTCAACATTCCTGCTCTCTCGCTCGTTCCTGGTCTCTGGTTCTGCTCCTGGCTCTGCGCTCCAGCTCCGGTACAGTCAACCCCTTGTCTTCACCTCCTCGTCTAATCTGTGGCTCCGGCTTGCTCCTCGTCTCCCGCTCCTTGGACTACTCCTGCTCGGCTCTCTCTGGCTCCGTTCCCGGTCCTGTCCTCGCCCTGGTCCTGGCCGCCCTCTGCTCCTGTTCCGGCTCACTGAGACGTATTCCGGGACCCCGGCTTGCACCCGCTTCTTATTGGTTTAATGAACTCTTGCCTTATTCTCACAAACTGTAATAAACACTGTAAAACTGCTCCAAGTTATGCACTCTTTGGTCCACCTCACACCAGCCATGATTAACTTGCTCTACGTAATCCTGGTATTTTTATTTCGTTATTGTGTCTGTAATTCAAGACAGGAAAATTAATAACAGACACATCAGGCTTCTTCTTTCCCCAAGGTTGCCCCTGCTTGCATTAGCAACAGGTTTGATTTACAGCGTTGCTAAGCAAAATATTGAACTTGGTTACAATCTTGCTGCTATAACTGCTGCCTTCAGACAGACCTGAAGCTGTCCAGTCTGCTCTCCATCAAGAAATTAAAATTTGTTTTTGACTAAAATGATTGAAAACTACATAAAAAAGAAGCTCCTAAAATGCTGATTTTGAAAAACAACTTTTTAGAGTTTTTAGCCATGTTATAATTGTTTCTCTCAAAGTTGTATTTAGTGTGATTCATATATGTTCGCTTGACATCCAGCCTCATTGGTCGCTGCAATCTTCCAACCCAGAAATCAGACCCAAACCCAGAAATATTCCAATTTACCATGTCCAAAATACAACATAATAATCCACGGGTGTCATACATTATAACTATATACCAGACACAAGAATATGCCTTCTTTTAAAAAAAACTACAAAGAATGCACAACGGGACAATTTCATCATTATAAACTTTTGAACATAAGCAGAAATGTTGTACATTTTTGCACATACACTCACTGTATTACATCACTCCTTTGCATCCCTCTCTTTCATCTCCTCCTTGTTTGTACCGCAGCTCCTCTGGGCTTGGTTTGAGTTACTCTGCAAAACGGCCCTCTTTTGCATGTTTCCAATCCAAAGATTCACTCGTCAGGGATGCCCAGTGTCGCCTTTGAAGAACATAAGCGGTGAACCTTTGTAGACAAGGTGCTTATTATAAAATAGACAAAATAGACACCAATATCTCCGAGGCTCCTCCTGAAATGAACGCACGCTGTAATAGCAGAGTGCATTGTGGGAAATCAAAGGCTGTGCTCCCTGTGGCTTGTTTGTCTTCTTTTCCTCCTTCCTCTTGTTTTCTGTTGCTTCTAATTAAGGCTAGAAGCGATTGCCGGCTAGCTCAAACTTACTGTTGATGTTTAATTTATGGGCGCTGTATTATTTATGCACTGCCCTGATCTGCGCTCATATATATCGAGAGAGAAACTAGGCTAGTTGAAATGTGGAATTTCAAGGCGTGACTGTAAGATTAAGACGGTAGAGGTAATGGAGATGGTTGGAGGTTCAGAAGTAGAGCTCTAGAAGACATTGTTAGTGCAGATTTTTCTGTAGTTTTGTTGTAGAATGTTGTGATATCACCTGAAACCCAGCAATAAATTACAAAGTTGTGAGTCTGGTCACCGGTAAATCTCCCTGCGTTTGGATGGGCGTGATTGATAGGTGGATAAGCCAATCAGGGACACACATGGTCCGTCTGTATCAAAACAAATATGGCTGCTGACAAGGAAAAAAAGGAAAAATATCACAGGGGACTGAAAAACACTGCAGATTTCACTCCCCTCTGGTAATCTGATGTGAGATATTTTAGTTTGTTCAAAATGATGAGTGACCAATGAACTCCTTTGTATAAATCTCATTGCACTTCCATGTTTAGTTTTGGCTCGAGAGACAAAGGGTGTGGTGACCAGACTAATATCCCTCTGTATAAAAAGTACAGAGATATATCACTCTGCACTTGCCAGGCAACTTGCTACGATATTGGAAAGTTTGATGAAAACATGTAACTTTGAAGGTTTTGGAAGTTGCAGTTGGGTTAAGCCATTAAGCCATAAGCAAGAGCGATTTCTCATTTACTGCAATCGGATTTTCAGATTAAGTTTTTAAAGAAGACCCGTTATATAGAATTGACATTTCAGATCTTTTAAACATGTTATAATGTTTCCCTTTCTCATTTACCCTCTCAAAGTTGTATTTGGAGTGATTTGTGCTCGTTTGAGTAATCTTTAAGCACCAATTTTATTAAGATGCCATATTGTCGATTAACCCTGCTTTCATCACCACCATCATACGTCCATTACTCTCTTTCCTCCATTCTCCAATTGTTTTTCTCTTAATTGATGATACACATAGCATCGCATAATCATTTTGTTACAAATGAAAAAAAAAAATCCACTACTCAATAACATGATCTGCAGTCATTCATTGGAATTGCCGACTCTTTGTTGTGATGAGGTTTACTGCAATGTTTACTTCCATTAGGCACCGCAGTTTTCAAATGCGGAAGTTAGCCAACTTGTTTCTTTCATTAAGTCGTTTTAGATGAATATTGTCATTCAAAATGTGCAAATTATAACATAATGATCCACGGGTGTCATAGATTATAACTATATACCAGGCTGAAACACAATATGTATACTTTATATCAAGATTCAGTTCACACTGCACATATTCAAACGTGTCCAAAAGCATTATCTTTTGAGAAAAGTCTGAGATATGATCAACAAAACAAATGCAAGAATCTCATGCATTTCAGAACATGTTTGTAGAGGTCTAAGGTATGGGTTTGAAGGTTGTATGCATTATAACAACCTAGGAATACTGGATAAGTAGTTGTTTAAATTCATTGCATGTCTTGCTTTTTACTAGTGACCATTAATATAAAATTAAATATTTAATATAAATATTTAATATATTTAATAATATAAATATAAATATAAGATAAGATAAATGATAAATATTGTTTATCTCAAACCTACATTTGCTACTAATCGACTATGGCATCTGCAGCAGCAAAACCCTCAACCCTCAACTACCCCCACCAATATTTTCTAAGCCCTACAAGTAGATATTTCTCCAGACAAATCCATCCTCCATTCATTGTCTCATTTCTGCCTGCCTACCCAGAGTTCAGAACTGACCAAAGTTAGCATTGAATTCTCATGCTAACTTGATTATGGGTTTTTTGAGGTGAGAACATAAGACAGAAGGACCTTTGTTAGGGTTCAAAGTTAGGGCAGTGCTCAGGTACGGTTCATGCTAATACATTCTGTCCAAGCAGCTAGACTCCCCTTCTGGCTTCACCCTGTTGAATTAAACATTGTCTGCATAACATTATAGACTCGCCTCTCTCACATATGTGCAGGAAACAGCATGTTGTGGATTTCTGCTCCGAAGAACCACGCTGAGTTTAAACATTTGGACAATAGTTGAAATGAGTAGATTGGATTTAAATTTTTGGCTTTATACAAGGTAGCAGTTGCCAATGGGGTTGTAATTCAGTAACAGCTTTGGTCAGTACTCTTGAATAAATGGTGAAATT
This sequence comes from Periophthalmus magnuspinnatus, assembly GCF_009829125.3. NCBI lineage: Eukaryota > Metazoa > Chordata > Actinopteri > Gobiiformes > Gobiidae > Periophthalmus > Periophthalmus magnuspinnatus. The sequence goes on along the minus strand of NC_047135.1, from coordinate 22,028,239 downwards.
GTAAAGAAAAAAGTGATTGGAAAAGGACTTTATGAGGTTAATCTGATCATTTAAAATCCTAAATTTTAATCAAAATTAAAAATCATTTTTGATGGTCAATGATCAGTGTGAGCTATTTAATGGGGAGGTCTACAGCCAACCTTCTGTCAGTAAACGCATTGCCTGGGATCTAGAATACACGCTTCTCCAATACTTTGTGAAGAGTCTGGTCGCCGGAGTTCAGATGGGCGTGTTGACATTAGAAAATCAGGGGACATGCATGATCGTTTGCATCAAAACAGGAAAAAAATATGTTCTGCAGAATTAATGAGCGAAGAGCTAAAATCTGTTAATATGAGGTGAGAGAATTTTGTTCAAAATGGTAGATCTTTCATTTCACATGTGTCACAGTAATAAACAAATCTGATTGCATGTTGATGTTTGGTTGTGGTTCGAGGTGCAACAGAGGAAGAGGTGGCCAGACAGATACCAAAGATATCATTCTGAATTTGCCAGGCAAGTAAAAGCATGTCTTTTGGATCAGAATTCAGACTTTGAAGGAAGACATTTTAGCGTTACTTGAACATCTTTTTTTTTTCTCAAGTTTGAAATTTTTGCAGTTTTATAGCATGTTTTGTGTACCGTATTTTCCGCACTATAAGGCGCATCGGAATATAAGGCGCACCTTCAATGAATGGCCTATTTTAAAACAAATTTCATATACAGGGCGCACCGCATTATAAGGCGCATAGAATATAAACTACTGTAGTAGCTGGGGTTGTGTTACGCATCCACGAGATGGAGCTGCGCTGAAGGGAATGTCAATAAAACAGTCAGATAAGTCAGTCAAACTCACAAAACAAGTTAAAGCATTCACAATATAGTAACTCTCGAAATAGTGCAACGCAATTACAATAACTCAACGTTGTTCAAACGTTAATGTCCATATTCACAATATCTCCCAGCCTTGTTTAGTTGTAAACACGTGAAAGAAACACGTAAAGCCTCACTTTTTCAGTTCATTCCTCATTCACGAATCCGTCGAGTTCTTCCTCTTCAGTGTCTGAGTTGAGCAGAATGAGTTCATTCAAAGTGCACGATTCTGTTTCGTCAAAATCGCCATTATCCGTGTCACTGCTGTTGTCTAATAGTTCAGTGACAATTCCTCCCTCCGTGAAACTCGGACCACAGTTCAGACTGATATATCAGCCCAGGCATCCGCAATCCATTGGCAGATTGTGGCGTATGTCGCCCTGTGCTGTCTCCCCGTTATCCCTATAGCGTCGGATCCTATCGTCGCCGTTAGACTCGCGGTTGCGGACTTTCCAGCAGCGTAACTCCGCCCAGTCGTGCTCTCATGTAAATTCAAACGGCGTCTCAAAGTGGAGACATGGGGCTATCTAAATATTTTACCGTCATTACAGTAATCTGCCTCTGTTGTCCTGAAGGTGACGAATGAGAGCGCGGGGTCATTTATTCGACGCGTAAAAGAAAAAATACGGATGGATGTGTAAAATAGAAGTAGTTGTGTGAAAAAATGCAGCAAATGCTGATACTTCGTTTAACATGATTTTTATGGCTAAAAAAAGAATAAAAGTCTAGGTCTAGGTGAGCTATACTGGCCCATAGTGTGCTCAGTCCTTAAAGGGTTATTACCGTTATTACTTCAGCGACGCCTCCTGACTACGGGTGTCATAATTGACCAATATTGATCCATATATAAGGCGCACCGGATTATAAGGCGCACTGTGGGTTTTTGAGAAAATTAAAGGCTTTTAGGTGCGCCTTATAGTGTGGAAAATACGGTATATTATTTCAGCTTTAAAGCATAATTTAATCATCTCAAAGTAACCCACAATCCTCTCTGTTGGATGTCCACTGAACTCCATTCACTTCTACACGCCAATTTTTCCCAGCCAGCAGCACTAAACTATATATTACGATATTTGCAGCGCTGTTGAAACTGTCGCAGAATCTGGCTATGTGTAGATAGAGAGGCTAAAAGAGTGCGCTACTTCAAATAACAGGGCCATTGGCTGAAGATATAAAAATACAGTGATGTACTTTGGTATTTGGGTTGCAGCGAAGTCTACCCAAAACCTTGAAATACTAGACAGTGAAGTGAATGCACGCCAGGAGACGTATTGCTGGCTATAAATCTAAAGGGCACGCTAATGTTATGGTGGCAATATTTTATGCTTGTCAAGGAGAAACAGGACTCGGAGGGGAGCTGTCCTGTTAGCATATTCCTCAAGATAAAATAAGAAATAACCGGTATTGCATGCTTAAAGTACGGAATAACCTTTGCGATAACCAATTAAATGTAAGTGTAGTTATGAAAAGTGTAATAAAATGAAACGTTAGAATGCAAATGACATAGTAAAGATAGTGCAGAGTGACCTTTATTCTGCACATGCTTTAAAATCTTTCAGAAGCTTAAGGACTTGGCTGGTGTTATTGTGTCTTCGGGCAAGACACTGTAGCCTTGGCTAGAATGTCAAAAGTTTTGTGGTTGGTGCAATAAGAGGTTTTGCAAGTCGGTTTTACAAAGCTACCCCATAAAAAAAAGTATTGTGTTTTTGCCTACTAAAGTAATACTGCTAAATATATGTGACCCCCAAACACCTACTGTACATGTCAATAAAGTATATGTATTTAACTATTAAAACTCACTAAAAATATCAAAATGTTATTAATTCTTAAACAAATTACCAAACAAGATGAGGTCATTTTGGCACCAAGTTAACAGTTATGCAGTTTGCAATTTGTGAGGGGCAGTGACTTTTGACTGGGACTTTTTTTTCAATATTTTTTGCATTACTAGAAAGCGCAAAGTTTGATATAAAAGTTGTCGGTGTTGTTGTGTCATTGGGCAAAATATACCTGCGTCCCTTACAAATAAAAAAGGACCTTCGGCAACACTACAATAATAATAATAACAAAATAAATTCAAGTCATGTTATTATTATCATGTGGTATCGTGGTAGTAGCCACAGTTCAAAACGCAGCAAGGTAGGAGTTGTTTTGGTATTGTTTGGCGTGAACAATCAACTTATTTGGACCTGAGAACTAACGATTACTAGAAGCTTTTGTTTTTGTTTTGTTTTTATTTGTATATGTGAGACTTGGCATGATTGTGTTTGCTATGGGACACGTCTATCCTATCTATCTATCTATCTATCTATCCATCTATTCACCGTGAGAGCGATGGTACTCCAAGTGTATCTCTCCTTTATGGCAGGTCACACCAGGTCCTTACACAGACACCACTCCACCTCAGATGAGCTCAATCAGGCTGCGATATTAGGTCCTAAGAGCTCCATAAACACACCCCAGAGGACTCTTCAAGCACAGCCCGGAAATGCGCATAGGTAAATAGGCCTTTGTCATGCAAGAAATGACCCTGAGAGGGGCAATACCGCGGCTAACAAGCTTACAGCAGTTCCAATGGGCTGATTTACAGGCTAGCTAGCTCTTAGTTTCACATATCTTTTGGCCCGTGTCCGACGATTACGCTCACAACAACCGGAGGGAGGCTTCCGATGGCCGCCGCTTCACTGGACCAGCAAACGGAGAGTAAAAATATGACATGGGACCAGAGGTGAAGCTTTTTGTAAAACTAGAAGGGGTAGTTAATGATATTGTTGGATGAAAGGTATCTTGGGGTGCGTTCACACGAGCTGATCTGGACTTGGTTTGATCCTGTTGAAGTCGTTGTTTAGTCCTGGTCTAGTCCAGGTTAAGTCGTGATTTAGCGCCAGATGTGATGTGGTGAATGTGCAAGTGTGAACCAGGTTGTTGATTCAGTTCCAACTCAGATCAATGCTTACTGTTGTTGTGTCATTGGGCAATATCCACCTATGGCTATAAATTAATAATTACCTGCAGCAACACTTTGCACTTCTGGCTAAAATCCTTTTTGTTACAGTGCACTTTTTAAAGTTTAATGACAATTTTAAGTTGAATCTAATTTACTAAAAAAAAAAAAAAAAAAAAAAAAGCATTAGTAGCAGTACTGTGATAGCTATGGTCAGAGTACTTTTGGCACTATTCACAACAACGGGAGGGAGGCTGATGATGGCCCATGCTTCACTGGACCAGCAAACGGAGAGTAAAAATACAAGATGGGTGCAGAGGTGAGGCTCTTTGTAAAACTAGACACGGTAATGAACTATAATGTTAGATGAAAGTTCTCTTATAACCAGGCTGTTGATTCAGTTCCAACTCAGATTAAGGCTTACTGTTGTTGTGTCATTGGGCAAGGTCCACTAGGATTGGACCGATATGGATATTTTTGAGCCGATACCAAATCCAATCTTTGGTCTGCTGCTGTAGCCGATAAGTAATATTTGCTAATACTGATGTATAGCTTTTAAAATCCATAGTAAGGACCACACATTCATGAAGTAAAGATAAGAAATTAACTTTTCACAAATTGACTTATCTTCTATTTCATCAGTAACAGCCGATATTGAAGGAATTGGTACTGACGTCATTGATGCTGATACTGGAACCAATATATCCCCATCCCAACAATTTCACAAAAAATATCGAAATGCAATTTTTCTGACAAGTATTACAATTGCGATTAGATTCACGGTAAATGATAAAAATTATTGGATTATTTTCAAATTAAGTAGCAGTACTGTTACAACCATAGTTGCATAGTAGAAATACTTTTGGTACTATTCACAACAACCAGAGAGAGGCTTGCTATGGTCCATGCTTCACTGGACCAGCAAGCACAATCAGAGAGTAAAAATACGAGATGGGACCATAGGTGAGGCTCTTTGTAAAACTAGATGGGATAAGTCTTCTGAAGCGTGTTAGTAGCACATTATCATGCTAACAACAGCGTGATTTGGGTCAGTGGATGATTTTAAAGGCATGGACCAAGGACATGTACTACCGGTGCTTTGGACATGGGTGTAAATTAGATGAATGTGGTGCGATAAAACAAAGACAGATAGTAGATGAAGAACAGTGGTGTTGCCAGAGATAGGGATTACTATCCTTCAGTTTGATAGACAGGTAGCTATGTTTAAAGTGCTATTTACTTACCAAGTGACAATTAGAGATTAGATGATGGTGAGTAAAGGTAATTTTAAAGGAGACATATTATTGAGGAGACAGTAGCTCAATTGGTAGAGCATTTGTCTACTGATCTGAATGTTTGGCGGTTCAAATTCGTCTCTTGACATAAACATTAGTTAAGTGGTCAGTGTCTGCGTACACAGCTCTATGAATGTGTGTGTGAATGGGTGAATGGTGCCTTGATGTTAAGCGCTTTGAGTGACTTGAGGGTGGAAAAGCAATAGATAAAAATGTGACCATTTACCATGCAAAAAAAAAGTTTTAACCATGCATGTTATAATAGTTCATATAATGCTTAACTCAAAGTTGTATTTCAAGTGATTCGTGCATGTTTGATTAATCCCATATTTGAAGTTCGAATGTTTGGGAAAGTTCTGTTTTTACCTACCCCCTTTCCCCGCCCACAGCCATATGTTTAAAAATGTTAGATTCAGAGTCCTGCCCAAATGTTCAAGCTTGTTACATATCTAGTTTTCAAAAAGTAAAGATAATGAGATCTACTGCATACTTACATTCAGCAGTTTTGAAGAGGAAGTAGAGATATAATGTGTTTTCTTTGATTATTACAAGGGTTTTGTTTTGCCATTCTGACTGTAAACTACTTTGGACATTTAAGCCTTGATATTTCATGACTGTGCTAAAACTTGAAATCATACATTGTCAACACCCTCAGCCTTTGTCGTCGGGAAACGTATAGATTTAATACAGCATTCAGCAGAGGGCGCAAGGTAAGACTGAAGCTGTTGGTAGTTTCAAATTAGCTATGCTGCATAGTAGTATTGCAATGGTAAGGAGGAGTCTGGTGAAGGTGTCATGGAGGAGAATTATGAAGTATAACATCCATGGAGACATGGAGAGGCCAAGTTACATATCAGATCTGTGAAGAGACAAGTTTTTTGCAGATATTTTAAAGTCATAAAAAAAAAAAAAAATAGAGCTGATTGATAAGTTTCATGCCAAATTGAAAAAAACATTCCAGGCAAAGCAATCACATCTCCATGAGACAAGCAGGTGGCGGAAGAGCATCTTCAACCTTTAATCAACAATGCTATAATTGGAATAGACCTGCACAATAGAAATTATATTAGCATCTGTTCACAAGTCAATAAAGTTAAACAACGCTGGAAAGACATGTAGTCTCTCAAATTTAAAGGAACAGTATGTAGCCTGTCCTCTGACTGATTTTAAGTTACTACAATCACAACTGAACCTGGGTTACCAGTGCCTGAACCTGACCACATAGAGGACACATCCAAGTTATTTTCTCATTTCTCCTTCTGCTCCTTGGAAAGGCTATGCCTCATGTGTAAGCTCAGAACCTCCAGAGTTCACAAGTAAGAAAAGAGTGACGCGAGAGGAGAGGCGGGGTCTGGGGGTATGAGAAACAGTAATGATTGGTCTAACATGCATCCAAACTCCACTCCTGTAGCCAGGTGTTTGTAATCAGAAACACAACACCTCTCTGCAATCAGGGTAGTCCTGCGTAATGTGTGTGTGTGTGTGTATATATATATATATATATTTCCCCCTATAACTACTACTCTACTACTACACATCACACTCCCTTAGTCCACTTCTTTATACTGTCTATGGAATAAGCATTTAAAACAAATCCAAGGCCTCAACCTAAAACCTCTTACACAAAACAGAATAAAGAGTGCTTATTGCAAAGATCCTAACCTCTCCAGTGCCTCAGGCAAACTGCAGAGAGAAAAAAGCAGCTACGTCCTCACCTAGAGCAGGGTTCATCCAGGCGGCCGCGAGGGGTTTGGACAGAAGCTGTAGTAGCAAAACAGAGATTCCAAAAGATTCCCAAGGATTTCAAATGTGATCCCATAAGTCAATGATGGAGCAAACATGCAAAGATGGAGAGTCTTTAGACCGACATCCAAAAATCTGTGAATGAGGATGTGGGATGAGAGAAGGTTTTTGCTATGAATAAGTGGGGCTGCATGATTTGGATTGCAAACTACTCCAGGAATATCTAAGGACACATATTCAAAATGGACTTTTTTGAGCTTTTTTTCTATGTTATACTGTTCTCCCCTCGTGTTCTCTATTTTGCATTTTCCCTGGATTGTTGCATCACAGGAAAAATTCTAACTTCTCTTGCACAGTTTTTAAGCCCATAAACCATCACTGGACTTGTTCTGCGATCCAATTGTGTTCACAACAAGCACGTGGCTATATTAGCAATCCACTTTCAATTTCTATAGCACATTTCAGAAACAAAGGCAGTTTCCAAAGTGATGCATACAGTGAAATAAAAACAACAATTTAATACAATTAAAACATAATAAAAAATAACAGTAAAGAACATATACCATTTTTTCAATGATAAAATATGAGCATACCATTCACCTTGCCTAATAGGTTTATTTGTTTATTTTCACATTCCCGCCGCTGACAGCAGAGGGAGCTCCAACACCTAAATACCTCATCAGAAACATAGGTGTAGTTTATAAAGTATATCCAAATGCAGACATTATTTAAATTAAAAATAAATTAAAGTCATAAGAAGAGATATTATGTGTCTTAACATTTAAGACTGAAATCTGAACTGCTAAACTAATATATATATAACTAATATAACATATATATATATATATATATATATATATATATATATATATATATATATATATATATATATATATATATATATATATATATATATATATATATATATATATATATATATATATATATATATATATATATATATATATATATATATATATATATATATATATATATATATATATATAATTTCTTTGCAGAGGAGATAGTATCGCAAAATCTATATAAAAAAATCCATTGTTGGTTTTCGGATTTGCTTTCACACCCTTTGGATTCTACACCCTCCATATAGCATTGTGTCAGTAATGTATTCTGGGTACATGATACACACATTCATAGCTCACTGCACTATACACATATTTGAACAGCACTGGAATCCACACAGACGTTGTCTATGCCCCCATGTCCGCTTGACCAGGCACTCACCCCACAGAGCGCATACTACAGCTGAGTTAACGAGTTTGCATGTATAAATAAAGAGACCTATATGCAAAGTCATAGATTTATGGACTGTAACCTTGCCAACAGTCGAGGGTCACCATTGAAGTAAACACCGACTGTTAGATACTTTGGTGGTATGATGGTGTTTTGAAGGTTTATTATTCAAAGGGGACAGTGAGATGTCTTGGAGTGATGGGCTTTCTTTCTGTATCTATGTTTCTTGAAGTTATCTTTGGTAATATAATGAACATGCATACTCAAATAATTATTCAGAAAAAACTAAAACAAAAAACAAAAAAAAACCTATAATATCTAAATAATATATAAAGAAAATAAATAAATACATTAACAAATAAATAAATAAACAAATAAATAAATACATACATAAAAAAATTGTTTTGATAGATATAAGGCAGTGTCCACCAGTAATCTGACCAGAACTGAAGAAGCGGCTTGGATGAGCAGCAAAACTTCTTCACTCCTGCAACTTTTTTCCAGTGAACAGATTTTATATTTTTCTTTTACTATGTTGATCCAAAGCAAATAGATTCCATAATAAAAAAGAATGAAAAATGACAAAATGAAAAGACAAATGAAAAAGTTGACTTGTTTCTGGGAGACTGACTGGTGGCTCTGTGGGAGTGCACTGGCAGGAGTGTGATGTATGTTTTTCATTGCACTAAAAAACTACAAAAATGCAAAAAAAAAAAAAAAAAAAAAAAAAAAGCTTATTTTTTAGTTTTTTGTTCTTGTTTTTTTAGAAGATTGATGAGGCTTTAATGACGAACAGACAAAATAATGCAGTTAGTTTGAATTTATTCTTATTCTGCACTATTGTCTTACCTTTTGATTTTCTTTACTAGACACTTTTGAAAAGGTCACCAAGTTTCACATTAAAAACAGTCACGTACAGTTTGAAGCAGAGTGAACATTTTTGGCTTGGTTCCTTAACCAAGCTACAGCCAAATAAGGCTCTTTGGGAATACACAGGGACGACCATGGCATTTAGATTGGACTGTGTAAATAAGGAAGTCTGTGTGAAGAAAACGGGTGATTTGTCAGCGGCGATAAGGTCATGAGGTAATACGCAAACTATATCATCGACTGGAGTTTTTAATCTAACACTATGTCAGAATGATGAGGCATACTTAGTTTTTATAATCATACTCAAGCATCAGCATTAGAGCTTTACACTTTTCCTTTATTATTATTATTATTACACAATCATAATAAAGATACAGTACATGACTTTCCGGAGGTGGCATGTCACCTGCATGATTCCATGGAAATAGAAACTTAAAACCATACTTAATATATTCTCCATGGTCACCGTACTGTGGAAGATTATAGCCAAAGGAAATACATTTCCATGGTAACAAGCAGGAGGAGGCCCTGCTCCTAGCCAAATTAGAGTCTTGGTTTGTGGAGATGCAAACCTTCTCATATTGAGGAGACATGTTTTTCATTGCAATAAATTAAAGTCTATGTTTTGTCTAAAAAAGCTTGAGATTCTATTGCTGATTTCTTGTAGTAAAAGTTCACATTTGTGTTGCAATATATAATGAATACATATGAGATTATAATTATTTTAAAATAATATGCATTAATAAACCCATTATCAACTAACCCTTAAATTATAATTGATGATTGCCTGTCAATGATCATTTACCAGTTGCACATTTTTTTTAATTTAATTTATAAAATCAGTTTTATGTTATGTTTTGCAAAAAATACATACCTGCAATGATTTGAAAATAATGAGTTGTGAGAAAACAATACATTCACATACTATGCGTAATATTTGTACTAGGTCTACAATGTCTTTAACCTATACCCACCTCCACAATAAACAGCAATATTAGGTTATTGTAACTTATTGATAAGACACATTGGAGTACATAACTTTCATTCATTTTTATTTTTATTTTTATTTTGCAGTTAAGGGCACTTATAAACTCATCACTGTGAGTAATTAGGACGCTCAGAATACATAAGGTAAGTGAGGAATAACTGCGAACCGCTTAAAGTACGTTCGTAAGCATGTAATTCACTAGAGTTTTCCACCTAATATTTGTAAGTCATCATAACACCACCTGCTTATTTCTCCAAACAAATAAACAGTGGCGTGAATGACATTATAATAATTAAAAACCTCAGCACACGGCAGTCGAGGAGTGGATAAAACGTCCCTTGGGATTGCACGTTTAATTTCTCTGTTAGCTAATCCCATTGTAAGAACATGAGAGGCCAGTGCACTGCCAATGCGTCCTTCAGCCTCCAGCCTGCTTTTCCTTAAGTCCTGGTTACGTTTGTGTATTAGTGGGCGTGATGCGTGGTAGGTGGTCATGTTAATTAACTTAGCACTGCTTGGATGAATGCATATGCCAGCGAGGCTTAATTGGTTTGGTGCTGGCAAAGTATCTCACAAGTGCAGTGGGATGAAGAGGTGGTAGCTTAGGTTTGATTGCGTTGGTGTAGGTTTGGTTCAAATGTTAAGAAAAAAAAGAATATTTATCATGAAATTAGCTGGAAATACCTTGAAACAACCAGCAGAGTTGACTTCAAAAAACAAAATCTACTAAATAATCTGAATAGTCATTTTAACCAGTGTAAATGTTGTGTCCTCTAGTGCATGGCGGTCATCTTGGAAAACTTGTGTAATAATAAAACTCCATTCTCAAGTTTTGTAGCCACAGCTGCCCTGGGGTAGCATTGACTGAAGTGAGGCTGCCAGTCTACAGTTCACTGGTGAAATGTCTCGCCCAAGGACACAACAACAGTATGCCCTGGTGCTAATGTAATTCAAACCGCTGATCTTTGGGGTTGCTTGATGAGTTCTCTAATCACTGAGCCACTGTGGAAACCCTGAATGAAAAGGAGGAGCCAAAATACATTTAACCTACACTTGGGTTTCAGATTACATCTTAAAATTCTGCAGGCCAATAATATTTGACAGAGATGTGGGCGTGTAAAATACTAACTTGTTCTAGTATACTGTATGTTATACTGGCTGTGTAATCCCTCAGTCGTCCAGGAAGGATCCACAACAATGCAATTTTGTCAACTGAACAAAGGTTTTGAAGTTTTGAAATCTAATTGCCCTGATTTATTAATTATCTTATAAAAAAGGCAACCTTGCAAAGACTTGCTAACAGTCCCCTTCTTCTATCATTTATTCCAGCCAGCAAACAAGCAAATGGCAAAAATTGATTTCAAATACTCTTTCTCGCAGCTTTCAAATCTCAAAATGACTTGTGGTTAACACCCCTCTCGGGTCTGTGAAGTTTGTCCCCAGAAGGCCTCCATAGTACACATTCCCAGTCAGGTGGCGTTGTTATATGTGTTTGTCTTAATTCTATTAGAAGTTGGTGCACGCCTTTCCGGAGCAGCTGAGGTCCACAGCTTGTTCCTCCTCCCTTGATTTCCTTTCATTCGTGCCAGTGTGCTCAAGTCGCTAAATTGTGTTTTGGTTCGACATCATAGCAGCTAGTTGGGTCTGGCAGCGCCCGAGGTGGCAACACGGCTAAATGTTTTTATTAAAATCAGGTGTGCATCGTGAGTCATCCAAGTGCAAAATACTTGTTAGGAGTTTGTTATTATTTCTCAACTTTCAACAGCGATGTGAGCTGAGGGAAAATAGTGTGATAGGAAAAAAAAAAAAAATCTGTTGAAAAATATAAACATGTTGGATAATATTTCTCTGTATTTTCTATATAGAAGGATATCAGTTAGGTCACCACTGCCTTAGTCGCACCTCAAGCCAAAAACAAACATGATTGTGCACCAGATTTGTTTATTACAGTGACACATGTGAAGCAAAAGAGCTTCACTCAGAAATCCACAATGTTTTTCAGTCCCCCGTGATATTTGTTTTATATTTTACTTTTTTCCTTGTAAGCTCAGAAGTCATGTTTGTTTTGATACGAACTGAACTTGTGATTGAAGCAGCTCTTGAGGTCAAAATATGTCCAGTGCTCACTGTCTGCATCTAATTAAACAGCATTTAATTGTCCTGTAATTAGTGGAATTTTGCATCCCTGGCATAGTCTTATCAAGGACACCTGCAGTTCATTGTTGACATTTCTCTATGGTTATGGTGTTATCCAACTATTACAGAGTTCGTTCTTTTTTAACATGCCCACTTTCCTTAGTCAACTCGTCTCACAGATGCAATTAGGAAGGGCACAATAGCATGCTAGTTGTTGCTTTTCCGCTCTGGCCTGTGTGTAAAAATTGTGGTGAATGATTGGGATGCATAAGGAATAACTTTAGACTACTGCAAACTTTAAAATAAAATATCCAGTCTCCATCGCTGCCGGTGTTCCCCAGGGTATTGTCCTCGGTCCCCTGGTCTTCATTATCTAATCCTCCTCAGTCACACTCTATGTCCACTTCCACACACTCCCACCCTTCTCCCTTCTCAACTTATTCGTCTTGATGAAAATCCTGGTAAATCCTAGTTCACCTCCACCTTTCTCAAAATCAGCAGTAATTATGCCAAAGGTCTCGTAAGCACCAAATCCACCCTAAACAAGATCAATCCTTTCTCCATTCCGATTGACAGCTTAGCCATCTCTACCTTCCCTCAGATACAAGAGTCCTTGTGTCATCCTCGATAGCACTCTCTCCTTCTCCTCTCATATCAACAACATCACTCCCTCCTCCTACTTTCACCTCCGCAACATCCACCGACTCCGGCCTTTCTTTACTCCACAGTCCACTACCGCTCTTGTTCACAGCCTTGTCACCCCCCTATCTGGAGTTTTGCAATTCCCTTCTGTTTGGTCTTATCATTTTGCACATAAAAAATGACGCTACGAGTGAAAAACGGGGGATGTAAAAGACACTTTAAAACAATTAATAGCAGTAGTCGACATACAGTATTTAATTGATTTCCATAAACATCTCATTAACGCGCCGGCTGCTCTGAAGTCGCTTTAACGACTGCATTGCCTTGATGGGATCTGCTTGAGAAACAGCTTTATAATCACAACCACTCAAGTCTGTTCTTCTAATGAACCAGAGAACCGTCAAATCGACAAACATGCAACAACGCCTCCTATTTATTACATACATCATTTCCTTTATGCCGCAGGATTATTTTGATTTGTTTTGACTTTAAAGGGTCCATATTACGCTGTTTTTTGATCTATGTTCTAATGTTGTTTCCTCTTCAAGATATACCTGGAATGGTTTGAATGAAATAAAACACAACTCTGGGTATGTTTTTGATGAGGTAACAAGATTATAACATGCCTTAAAGCTCACAAGAGTCAATTTTGCGTAACATAGGACCTTTCTATGTGATATTAATGTGACTATGTGATTTCACATGTACAGTACAAAGATGGCGGCAGTGGAGCGCAACACATAAGGCAGATAATAGCGCTGGGCCCGCGTCACATCTAATTGAAAATAAAGTCAATTATGCAGAAAAAGAAAGGGACAAAAACAACAGCAAACGGAATGGGAATACGAGTGTGGATGTGCAGCCGGAGGGGATAAGGTTTTGCTATGCTGCCTGATTGACTTGAAGGAAAAATAATACAAAATGGACTTTTATGGGCTGTCAACGGTTATAATGGGTTTTGCTCATTGTTAGCTTACTCAGAGGTGTATTTTTGATTCATGCATGTTTGGGTACACTTGCGCAAACCACATAACTAGGGCTAAATCCGGGTCTAAATCTGGACTTGACCAGAATCAATCCCTGTTTCCTTGACTTAGTCTGATTTGGGCATGGCATACCCATCATCCAAGTACACTTACCTAATACATTCAGTAGTACATTACCATTCTAACTATTCACCGCAATGAGTTTATTTGTACTTTTCACAACTTTCAGATTCCTGTTTTGCTGTCACAGTAATGCTAACAACAACTACCATCCCAATCAGGCACTTCCTGATTACTGGACAAAATATACTGCTTTATAATTAGATGCACACAGCAAATTTATTTTAACTTCAATAGCTGTACTATAACTGTACTGGAGAAGACTGTACAAGAGAAATTTTGCTCAAAGAAAATGAAAGAAAAACAGGGCTTTTAAAAAGCACTTTAATAGTTTGCACATCATATTAAAATACAACTTTTTTGAGATATGTGTTTAGATAAGGTGGTATTGTTGTGCACAAACTTAAGCTCACAATTTAATTATTTTCTTTTATTAATTTTTGCACCAATGCTAATTCCTTCTGAAGCCTGTACCATGTCCCAGTAGCCGTCTGTTTGAACTGATCCCTAGGCTTTTGGAAACAGCTAAAGTTCAAGGAATTAACTGGGTGGAAACCAAGATCAAATCAGCACCAGTGTGAAAAAGAACCTTTGAATAATTCTGTATTGTCCTGCTTTTGAGGCTTGAGTGTTTAGAAAATGACAGTTTTCACTCACCCCAGTATCCCCACCCACAGCTCTGTCTACTGTTCACATTGCCATTTTTCACAATAAAAACACTGTCTATCGAATTCTGCCGCTCTCTAAGGTGAAACGTCACGATGAAGAGGGCAGGCCAGAATCTGTTCTGCAGTTTTGAACAGGAAATTAATTGCCTATTATTATTTGGTCATTTTAAGTCAATACTGTGGTTTACAATGAAAAAAAAGAAAAATAATGATCTGCATATGTGAATCGATTGTCAATAAATACCATTAAAACATAGGATGTCTTTCGTAGACATTTTTATTTTCACTATAAAAATATGAGATATTGATTAATCTGTTTGAAGGTTTGCGGTTTGAGTCTTGCTCCCTGCATAAGTATTGTTGGTAGACTAGTCAGATCCACAGACTCACAGGTTGGCGGTGTGATTCCAGCTTCCTAAACTGAATACTGTTCTTGTGCTCTTGGGCAAGATGCTTAACCCACCTCGCCCCCAGTGCCTGTGTACACCAGTATATTGAATGTGTGCAAATGGGTGAGAGGTTCCTTCATGTGAAATGCTTTGGCACACATTGGAGGTAGAAAAGAATGTTTAAATCTAACCATTTACCATTTTCCACACCTAGGTCAAGATTTGGGCAGATTATCCCAGTGAAAAGAAGTGAAGACTGGGTCAAATGCAGAAAACACATTTCTCTACAGGGACAGTAAAGTAGACCTTAACCTTAAAAGAAGTCAAGCCAAAAAGCATATTGTTTTAAAAAGCAAGGTATAGTCAAACTTTGTTTTTAGAGTTGGAGATTTCTGTATAAATATATATTTTAAAAGTAGTTAATGAAGTTGCTGTTTCTCATTCCACAGTGAAAGGTTGTTTGCCATTGCGTCTGGTCCAGGCACAGATGATGAGTAGCTCTAAAATGGCCGCGCTCTCAGATAAGGCTGACAGCTGCAGACATGTGGTGGAACACTTAATACTCTTTGAATGAAGACGACGACGAAGCTTCATTTGATTTGATTTATCTTTGTTATGTTTATTATGGACCTCACAGCTGCAAAGCTGATAGAAATTGTGCTGTCCACAATGGTCTACACCATTGTAAAACCTTCCCTGTAGTGTGGAGAAAAAATATGGTAATAGGAGTTACTTTTAAAAATCATTTCTAATTGTTACCAAAATTGTGTTTAGTAAAAAACCCATTCATGTGTTTCCAGCAAAGCATTTCTTTCGCTTTTGAAGGATTTCTATAGCAACAGTCCACCATTGTTGGAGTAACATAGCAATTCAAATCAAAATATTACATCTCCTGAATGGGAAAAGGTCCTCACAAAATCTTTCAAATCTGAAAGGAATCATTTGCCTGAAACCGATGAATAGAGATAAGGATTGTGGCATTCCGTCTCTATTTCCATTATACATGTTCTTATAATTGTATACCAAGGCGATTTCAATGGATGCATTGTATGACTTGTGTAGGCTTTTAAACATGCTTGTTGTCATTTTGACATCTTGCCCGTGATGTTGAAAGAGCAAGTTCCCTCATGCAGGAGCACAGCTAGTGCAGAGAGAGTGCAGAGAGCAGAACAGAGCAGACCCGGCAGCGTTTTGGGACTGGTGCATGTGTGAATGGGGGTCACAGCTGAGTGTTGTGGCACTTTGTACTCGCTAATTTACTGGGAACTGTGTGCGAATGGGGCATTAGATGGCAAATTGTGTAAATATAATATGATGGCATGAAAATTCCATACACCATAGTGGGCAATAAATGGAATGATTACTTTTTCCTTTGGAGTTTCACCATTTTTTACCACTGAAATGCAACATGGCTGGGGCTTGTGTTTTTGTTATTGGCATAGACTGTTAGCAAACCACATGCTCCATCCTAATACAAGAAGTCACCTCTTATAAAAGTAAACTGCAGCATTATCAGTCTGACTTCATCACAATCCAACTTTAGTACAGACATCAAACCATTTCCTCTGGCCCCCTCCTGTATGCCGATATGCGTAGGACGGTGGTGGCTTTCATAAGGTGCATGTGTCACAGATTGAGGTGGTTAATATTTCAGCGGCGCGCAGTTCCATTTGGCGACAGGCGCGACTCGGGTCAGGTTAACAGGGCCGTTGCGTGCCATGGCCCAGGAGAGCTCTAAATATTTGATTGTTTATGCCTCTGCAGCTAACTCATCTTTTAATGCGTTTTAGAGGCCTGCTCCATATCTGCGGTCGCAAGACGGGCCTACAGAGACCAGAGAAACAGTTAGACTTGACAGTGACGATGGTGTAAAAACAACTTTGAGAATGATGCACCAGCTCACCTGCTTGTCTCCATGGAGATGTTATTGCTTAGCTTGGAATACATATTTTTTCCAAGGTATCATTAAGCAATTACACACCTGTATCTGAATGCCATATTAAAGAACATTCCAGGCTTGTTTCCATGGAGACAAGGAAGGGGCAGACCTGCCACCAGAAAAAAAGTTACATAGTGTATTATTTACATGCTTTTGAGTGCGTGAGGACATACACTACCATACTGACGAATGTTAATAATTTGGATAATAATATCTTCTATATGACATAACATTAATTAACATTATTAATCTGCACCATTTACCAATCAAGAACACCACAACTGCTGATATCTGATATACATTATTTCATATTTCATGGCACAAGTCATTCACTGTGCCTTTTATTTTATTTTAATTTTATTTTAATATCCTAGAGTCCCTCCTCCCTTTGCACTCTCCCTTCAGAGCACTTTCACAACACAATCAGCGTGCATCCCGCTATTGAAACTACTGCACACTGCATCAGGTTTGTTAAGTTGTAGTGCATTTTTTTTGTATCATGTTTTTGTATGTTTATGGAAAATTGCAGTGCAGGAGCATGGGTGATGTAGACTTGTGGGCTGAACTTTGGATAGGATCGTACTGCTAATCGTAAAGAGGGTTGAAATAGGGCCTGGGAGAGATTGCTTGCATGGATGACATCTAAAACCTCTTCAGTTATGTTTTTTGATCAGGGAACCACATAATACCCCCTCTTTAAGTGTTCAAAACTTACTTTATGTTATTAGACACGCCAAAACCTGGGTCCTAAAGAAAGTGTTACTACCATCATAATTTGATTAGTTGTAGTTGTACTGTTTATTTTTTTCTGGCCTAATTTTAATGATTCATTTCATAGTGTTACATTTTGTACCATCCAGTGCCGCACTAAAGCTCTTGTGTCCTTAATTAAGTTCAAATAAATAAAATAAATAAAGTCATTCATCACATCCTCTGTGATCCGCTAAATCTCCTCGACATTAGCATTAGCATTAGCAAGTGTTAGCCGTGAAAAGCACACACACAAAGGGGAGCACTTAGATCATTGGGCTGACATTTAAGGCTGCGCAGACATCTCCGCTCTGAATGTGGGACACCAAATAATGTTCTTTTCAAAAGGTTAGCAGCTTTCAATTAGCTCCCCACAGGTCACTCCTGGACACCCCAGACACAGCGGGCACCCTGCAGAGTCGCCGAGCCAACCATCACACAACAGGGCTATAGACGCAAATGGTTCAATAAATGGGCCAGTACTGGAGAATTCACATGTTCTGCAGTGACAATGTGCAGCAGTTACCATGGTGACACAGTGCACATATGTGCAAACACTGCCAAATACGTTTTTAGTTTTCAATTCTGTCTGGAAACTCATCAAAAAATAATAAAATGGAATTAAACAACACATTTCGAGGAACGTGTGATCAATACGTGCATTTATGGTCCTTTTTAGGTGTTTGATTTTCAACAAAAAAGGGTTAAAGTGACTAACTGATAAACTGTCGGCTAATGCTAGCAAGCGTGTGACTGTAATGTTATTTGAGAGGGACTTAACAGCGCAGCTGTCAACTCACCTTTTGGAGTTCTAGCTAAGTCAGTACTTAAGGGTCAGTTAATAATACAAGTCTAACTTGAGTAACAGTGTATCTGACAGAGCAGTGCTTCAAGCCAGCTTCACCCCCTGTGAATAAGTGTCAGATAGTTCTCCGTTACAATAATGAATGAAAAACATATAATGTCAAACAGAATGGAATAAAATGGATCAAAATGTTCCAAATGATGCTTTAAATTTCTGTCTACTTGGAGTCATGCAGGGATATTGCGCATTGTCCTGTCTTTGGTTTTTCTTTTTTTTTTTTCTAATAATGGTAGGGTTGGGGATTTTTTTTTATTTTTTTTTTTTGCCAATTCTAAAATTTGTGAAGGCGGCTGCATGAAAAAGTCAGAGAAAGGCCCATCAGGGTGTTCTCACACCTATTAGCACACTAGCTATCCCTATTGTTTTCTCTGTTTTGATTTAGGTCTGAGGATGGAGTTATAAATAGGAGGTAAAGGATGTCTAAGCCCCCCATTCCTGTTCAAAGATGGATTGTCTTTCCTATCAAAAACGGCCTCTTTAACTCCCCTCTCAAACCATTTCTTTTCTCTGGCTAAGATCTGTCCCTCACTATTTTCAAAGCAGTGGTTAGTGGCTTCAGACAGAAAGCCAGACATAAGGCAGTGTCCCACCAGCAATTTGACCAGAACTGAAGAAGCCGCTTGGATGAGCAGAGAAATGTCTTCGCTCTGAAACCTTTGTCCAGTTGCCAGAATTGAATTTTTCGTTTGCTATTGATCATACCTGGAGGACTAAGGGATTACACAGACATTGGGACAGACGTCTTTTACGTTTCTTCAGTCATGTCTTCAGGAATGAACATTGAAGTCAAGTTTAGCTGGGAATCGTAGCAGATCAGAAACTGGCTACATAGTTAAGGTAATTGCAGAATCAGTTTAGATAATTTAAGCATTTAAACTGGATTATGGGCATGAAAAAATTAAAAACTATTTGACCCGCGTAGGAACCAATAATACATATCTTGCCAATAATGTAATAGCTCTCAAACTTTTCACACCAATTACCTCCAAAAGGAAAACATTTGACTTTCCAAGCACCACCAGATCTAAACCAAGTCTACAACTGGACTATTGTAGTTCTAATCTAGGGCTAAACACTACTCCCTACTTAACACAGTACTTAGGGGTCACACCATTTTTTAGTAGTGTCCGAATATCCAGTTGGTGAAAAAGCACAGCACTCAAAATTTCCCACAAGGCACCCTGAAAAGACGTGTCCACGCAGCGCTGGTCACTAGATCAGTTAATACAGACCAAAATGCATTGCAGGAGCCAGGGAAAAATAAGAGTGGACAGTGGCAGGTCTTTAACTGGACACAACACGACTGAATGAAAGCAGAGAGAAGCGCTGTTTTATCGCCCCCTTGATTCTTGATTAAAACACTATCATTTCCACATCTCAGACAAAAAGCTAATGAATACAGTCCATTTACGTGAGATGGGATCCAGCTTGACAAAAACCTGTATGGATATGATTAGAAATGATCCAAAGGAGGACAAAAAGGTGTGTAGCGACCCTAAGCCTTTGTCGCTTAGAGAGGAGTCGGGGTCCAATACCTTGGTCTGACGCGCTGCTGTTGGTAAGAAATAGACTGACTCGCGTAGTGCATTTTCTTGTGGTTTAATCAAACAGAGGCTAAGCGGGTTACGCATACACAGATAGTGAATTGTAGGCCTACACAAAAATAGTATAGTGACAAGTAAAACTGAAGCGCTCGACAAAAAATACCTCCAACTCCCAGCAAGCAGGAAACCCGGTGCCTTTGAATGTATCGGCACGTCACCTTGCCCACGTGAACCCCGCCCCTCAAGCATTGCCATAGCAACCAAAACACCCATTTGGCTCTTACAAGGTGGATAAAAATGAATTGTAAAATGAGCAACAGCTGCTTGAAGGAGCTTGCATACCGCTAGCAGTACATGTCCCACAGTAGTAGAAACACTGTGTATTACTGTACATTACTAGCTGGTTATTATATATTTGGCCTGACTAGGGAAATTTTCTCTGAAGATGTTATTACGCTATTGGCTCACCATTGTTATTACATTATTGGCTGTTATCGATTGCCACAGCGCGGTTGACAGGTGAAGGATGGAAGCCTGTTGTTGTTGTTGTTCCTGCTGTGTGATGGGGACATAATGGAGGCTAAATAAGGGGGAGGGCCATGCAGGAGCGGAGCAGTGGAATGACAGCTGGCACAATGGAGTTTAAATACCAGCGTCTGGCAGCACACGCAGAGCTGGTGTAACTTGTGTTCAGACATGATGTACTCAGAGCCAAAAGCATGTGGGGAGGGCCCTGTACACAGCTCACCTACATGAGTGTTTACATATTACCCGATTTTCTGATCTACGTTATCATCACAAACATATCTGGAGTTGTGTTTTGTTTCATTCCCTTGTAAATCCTGCATATTTAGGCTGATTTCTTTCCTCAAACAGTTCCATTTTGTGATGTCATGTGGTAATACAGGAAGTGCCCTATTGTGTTTTTAAACTTTGTACAACTTCGCTAGAATCATCTGGATAATTTCAGTCCATCTCTGCGAGACAAAAGGTAAAAGGTAGCTGTTAACTTGAAAACTACCGCTTCATGACATCACAAGGTGGAACAGAGCTTTTCGAGCTTTGGAGATGTACAGACTAACAATAAAGGGTTACTCAAACATGTGTGAATGAAACAAAACACAACTTTACGTATGTTTTGAGGAGGTAACAACATTATAACATGGCTTAAAGCTCACAAGAGTCAATTTTGCATAACATAGGACCTTTAAAGGGGCACAAATAGAATGCAGTTACATTAATCTGGCTAGTCAGGACTACAGTATATTCTGAAATCTTAGTGCTAGATAGTCAGCGCTGGTTGCCATGGTAACGTTATAGCTTCTATTGTTATGAACAGGCCTATATATTTTTTGTTTTCTGGTGTGAGTAGGTGACAAATTAGTTTTTAAAGTTACTTCTGCTAAAATGTTAACTACCACAAAAAAAAAAAAAAAAATCCTAACCATAACCAAAACCAGTTTCCTAGCTTAAAAAAAAAAAAAAAATGCATTCTTAAATGTCATTACTTTGAATGACCAATCAGAGCAGATCGTCCCTCTCAACCCAACATTGTAGCACTAACCAATCTGGAACCAAGTCCTGTCTCCACGTTTTCCAATGAGCGCGATTGGCAGGTGGATAAACCAGTCAGCGAAATGCATGGTTCATTTGGGCCAAAACGTCAATCATGGAGACTTACGAGTATAAAAAGAAGAAAAAAATGACACAGACTTCTGTAGAATGAACGAATGATGCGCAAAACTTGTATGTACGTGAATGTTACAGGGATATTCAAGAGTAGATGTCTTCTGCATTTAAGGGACAAATCCTCGGCTGATTGGATCGTTCTAAAATTGAAAGGTCGTCTGATGTGCCGTATGGTATGGTCCCAGATCCTCCTTGTATTCAAACAGAAAGTACGAGGCACAGGTTCGCATTGGTACGTCAGGCGACACTTGTGGAAGTGGCTGGCAGGAACAAAGTGTGAATTAATAATGCACCAAAGTGACATTTGAGTGTTTAGCTCCAGCCTAAAACAAGACCAAAGGTGTAATTAACATTGGGGTATAATGAGATTGTGGGTCATGAATTCTTCAACTTTCGAAGCTTCTCTTTTTTTTTCTTTTTTTTTAAGTTTCAGTCACACATCTTGAAATGGTGTGTCATTATCTGGTATGTGGAGTTAAGGAGAGAGGAACAGGTTTCACATCTGCCATCTACTCGTTAAAAAAAATATAATGAATTTGTAGATGGTAGCTTTAAAAGAATGTAAAATTATGATTTAAAATTTCATAAACCGGACCCATCTGTGTTTCCAGATACAAGGTAAACATGTTCAAATCAAATAACCTTTACAGTGGTCCCTTGTTTATCACAGGGGTTGCAAAACGTTTCATCAACATTGTGGGTTTTTGATGGGGAGAACTTGCAAACATACAGCACTTCAGAGTCACTCTACGATCCAACATTTTTGTAAATTTGGCAAGCTGAACATATTCTGTACTGTACAGGAGACACGGCACGGAGGAGATTGATTGACAATGGTCTACAGTCCCTTAGCCAATCAGGACACAGAACACAATGCACGTTCATACACTGTTAAAAAGAAGCATGCAAAATTGCACTAAAAAGATCAGCGAAACAGCGAGGCTGCAAAAGGTGAACTGCATTATAATGACACTGTACTGATAACAATTGTAATGCTGCTTTATTTGTTAAATACAAAAACATTGTATCCCATTTATTTGGTGGTTTGTTTCTCAAGACAATTATCCAACTAGAAATCAAAATGAGCCTCACGTGAGTTGGGTTGCCAGTTTCAATGCTGAAATCAGGTTGGTTCAAACCTAAAATGACTCTCTCTGATCTGAATTGCCGCTACCGAAACTCCAGCACCTGCAGCCAATCATTAGTCAGTGCTAGTGCGAGTGAGTGAATTCTGGGAGTTCTGAGATTTCACAGGAGGCATGGTGTGCTGATGAGAAAAAGCCAGGCTCCGTTGTGATTGTGGCTCTGTAGCTCCTGTTCGCCCTGGTGTTTCTGAGACAGCTGAAAGATCGCTGCAAAGTGGAGGATGAAAGAGATTGCCGCTAATGGCACAGTTTAGGTGATCTGTTCATATAGATGTGGTTTTATCTTTGTGCACCTGCCTTCAGCTGACTCATCCTGATGATTCACTCCAAACAACACTGCAACATTTGGAGCTGAAGGCTTCAATTATAATATATAAAGCATTATTATATTGGGTTGCACGATTTTGAACAATATAAGTATGGGAATCTAAGGGCTGGGGGACGTGTTATAGCCATAGCGCAAACTATATCACATTTATAGAATTTATTATATATATATAGAATTAAAATGACAACTATTTATTTTATTTTAGGCAGTTTTACTCAAGATTTTCGGGAATGGGAATAGCAGGTGACACAGTGGGGGACCAAACACAAACAAAAAACAAAAACTGCTCTTGTGTCCTTAGGCAAAACACTTCACTTACACTGTCTAGTTTGAAATTAATATGTACATGAGTGGGCTGGTGGTGGTCAGACGAGCCGATGGTGCAGATTGGTAGCCTCTCTTACCCCTTATGCCTGAGTATGGTGTGAATGAATAATGCATCAAATTTTAAAGTGATAATGAGCGTCTAAAAATGTGTTATATAAGACAAACGCATTATTAAAGCCAGACAGTTATTAAAGCCAGGAGATTTCCGGTACCACTGCTTTGTTTCTTTGTTCACAAGCTTGGTTTCCTGGTTGTACTGCATGGTTATGTGCTCTTAAAGTTAAAGATGCAGCAGTGTGTTGCTATGTGAGACAGCGCGGAGAGCCAAAAGTCAGGTTATGTGTGAATAGAGCAGACCCAGCAATGTTCTGAAACTGGTGCATGTGTGAATGTCTGAAAAAGTTTCATAAAAAATGTATCATGGACAACTCCTGGACAAATAAGAGATTACACCAAGCCCATCACAGGTACATTTTTACTTTTGTCACCACAATATACAGCATTTAAAGGCACTATACCAGAGTTTTACTGTCTTAATAATGTCAAAGTGATCCAGTGTTATTCCTTACGTACCTTATGCATTCCAAGCCTTCTGATTATTCACCACGATGACTTTATAAGAGCTTTTCACAACTTCACTGACCAGACTGAAGTTTATATACGTCTACTGGGGCAGGGCAAATTTAGCTCACGGTAAACACAATCAAGTACCGTCCCTTTAATTGCATGCACACTTCCTGGATGACGTCCCCGTACCTGTTCCCATTTCACCAACCAAATGGCTTGAGCTGCGTTCCACAGACATCCATTTGAATCAAGTCCACCTGTCCACTCTATCTGTACCCGGTTCAACACTTAACCTCCTCCCAACGCAACTCAAACCACTCAATCGATAGTAATTTGGAGACCACCACTCCTTTGTCCCTCCCTCCATCCCTCTCGTTCATCTCGTCCACTCAGCCCACGCACTGCACTCACAGGGACAGTTTTCAAACGGAGACGACGCTCTGATAGGACAACAAAAGAGCCTGGACAAAAGAGGAGTGAACTGATGGAACTGCGATTGTCAGACGGGCGGTGCGCTGATAAATATGTCCCCGAGTGTGATTAGGTGTGTGGTGAAGTCGAGAACGTTTACTACAACCATGGGGATAGGGGTTGTACTGTGGAATGAAGTGAACATGATTTAAAGAATACATTTTAAGCAGTCTTGTGGCTTTACTTCCTTTTTAAACTTGCTTTTGGGTACCTTGGGATGAGTATTTCATATTTTATAGTTTAAAATATTGTCTACATTTGGAAACCATACTTCATAAAGGCATTGTAAGCAAGTGGAATGAAAAATACGATAGTAAACAGATCCCCCGTGAATGTTGTTAACAGGGTCGTGTGAATGCAGTTTGATCGCAAAACATCTAAGAAGCCAATTTTGCGTAACATGTGTTCTGTAAAGTATATATGATTAGTCTGTAGGATTGTCAAATTTGTATCTAATTTGGTGATAACATCTGTTACAAATATAAATGATACCAATGACACCAATCTAGTTGTGGTTGAAAAATATATGGAAAACTAAAGAAAGTAGACTTGACGACATTACAATAGACTTTAGCTTAGAGAAGCAACTACATACACCAAACATTCAAATCTGGTATTTAACAAAATTTTGACAAATTGTGCTGAAGGATTTGTTGGAATATAATTCTATGCCAGATTTATTCAAATTTCACCAAAATAAAGTAGGTGAAAATAGAATTCGAATTTTAAAGATCAGATTTACTCAGTTGTTTTTTTTTTTTTTTTGCATCTAATATGTAATATCTAATAAGTAAATGAAGCCTAAATTTAAACCTAGTTTTATTAAGCTTTATATATCCCAACTATATGCAATTTTGTGTATTTCTATTTGCATATGAAATGATTAGTTTATGTACACTGCAGAAGTAGTTTCAAATTGACACCACCATTTAAAAATCTTTTGCAGTGTCTCACCTTAATATATTAAAGGGCCCATATTAAGCTATTTTCTGATCTCTGTTATATTGTTATTTCCTAATCACAAACATACCTGGAGTTGTGTTTTGTTTCACTCACACATGTTTAACACACACAGTTCTGTTTAGCTGTGCATATGACTGAAAGTCATGACGCTCTCAATTGTCTGCTCTGTCTACCTTCATTCACATTCCTGTATCTGCAAATAAACTTGTTGAACTGTTTCCCGAGTCTGTATCTTTGGTCTTTCCATCAGTCGTTACGACAGCTCCACTGTGGTTTTAAACTCTAAACACCTTCACTAGAATCATTTGATCTGTCTCTACTGAACTAAAGGTAAAACTACCACTTCATGACATCACAAGGTTAAACAGAGCATTTTGAGCTTTGGAGATTTTGACGGACTAATAAACCAGGATTACTCAAGCATGTGTGAATGAAACAAAACACAACTCCAAGTATGTTTTTGATGAGTGTCAATAATCCATTTTGTGTAATATAAGCCCTTTAATTTTAGATGAAAAAAAAAAAAAAAAACATGAAAAGCCAAAACTTTGAAAAGTCTGACTAAAGTTTAATATCAGTTTTAATTGTTAAGGTGAACCAAACAATTTTAATTGGGAACATTAGGGGACAATTAAACAAAATTGAATCAAAATTACCCTTTGATTGGTCGCCATTATGAAATTACCACAAGTATCTTATCAAATCTCAAAAATCAATTAAATAATTTCCCAATCTTCTCACGCCCTACTTGACAACAGCAGTAGCCATTCCCCCTGAGTCCAGGCCTCGGGAGCCGGCGTAAGGATACAGCGCTTTGGAAAAGGTGAGCCGTGAAATGAGAGCCAGGCTGGTCTCTGATGTACTGCTCGGCCCTATTTTCTGTCTGAGTGGATTTTAGCTGGATGTGTTTGCTAAGTGAAAAATGTCACCCCAGCACTTTCCCTCACACCACTTTGGTATTAAAAGAGTGCGGATTGTCACAAAGTTAGATTGCACAGAAAGGCTAATCAAGTCTGGAGACGGGGGAGTGCACTGCTGTTCACGGGATACAAATGCGCAGTTGTATATTTTCAGAAAAGTGAATATTACACTTCTATGGGGTTTTAACTGTCAACACATAACATATTTAGATCACCGTTTTATTGATTTGAAAGTACTACATTTGCCAAAATCAATACAAATTCATTAGTTTCAGTTTTCTATTTGACATTCTGAGTAACCCCTCCCTTAGCACCCCCTTCAGAGCGCTTTCACAACACAATCAGAGTGCATCCCGCTAATGAAACTACTGCACATCACATCTGGTTTCTGAAGTTGTTGTGTATTGGTTTATATCGTGCTTTTGTATATTTATGTAAAATGGCCATGGGGAAACATGGGTGACATAGGCTTGTGGAGAGAGAGACCGCTGGGTTACTCAAACATAAATGGATGGCATATAAAACCTCTTCAGACATGTTTTTGACAAGGAATAACGTTATAACACGGTAGAAAACTCCAAAAAGTCGAGTTTTCTTAATCCCTCCTCTTTAAAGCACTGGTTTACTATTCTGATGGTGCACTATGGTACTTTTCGAGAATTTTGCATGGTATGACATTCACATGATCTCTCTACA
Source organism: Periophthalmus magnuspinnatus (assembly GCF_009829125.3). Classification (NCBI taxonomy): domain Eukaryota; kingdom Metazoa; phylum Chordata; class Actinopteri; order Gobiiformes; family Gobiidae; genus Periophthalmus; species Periophthalmus magnuspinnatus. The sequence goes on along the minus strand of NC_047135.1, from coordinate 22,001,148 downwards.
TGAAAACGAAGGTGACGCTGTTCCTTCCAGATTAACAATATTCACTTAAAGGAGCTCTATGTAAGGTTGCTGGTGGGTGTATTCATCAGCTTGTCTCATTACAACATTGTTGATTATATGTAGCATTTATTCACGTACAAGTGTTTTTATATGTTCTTACTGTGAGTGAGGTCTTCTCTCCACGGATCAGATCAGTAACTTGGCATCTTGGTGTCTGCATAGGTAGAAGTTTTGTGCCATATTGTGGAACATTCTTGGCAAAGGAATAACATCTGTATGAAGACAAGCGGGTAGCAGATCCTCCACCAGAAAAGATATATAGTGCACCTTTAACCTTGCCTGACTTTGCCAATCAGTGCCTTCTAGGTTCTGTTTGAATCCAGAAGTGTCTGGAATCGGACCATAGAGTGTGACAAACCTCCATCCTAACTTGAGACAATCTAACCACTAATTTGCATCATGTGTCATTCAGAACAAAACATATACCGGTACATTTTTTTAGCTGAGATAAATTTGGTGTATTGATTGTTGATTCTTGTCGTAACGGGTGTGTGTAGCCGACCAAAGGATGCCGACTCTGGGAATATTTACAGGATTTATTGTAGAAATGGGACAAGTACAAACAGAGGGTGATCCGGAGGTGAGCAGATGAGCAGGAACACGGGACACAGGAACAAACCACATGAAGGGACGACAGGAAGACAGGCAGACCAGACGGGCGTAGGGCAGAGCGGGCAGGAGACATCCAGGGCCGGAGCATGACAGGAACACAGGGACGGCAGGAACAAGAGAAGACGACACAGACAGGGTGAGGACATGCAGACGATCTCGCACTGAGCGTCTTCCCCCATCTCCTCTTATCCACGGCAGGTGTGGTGATTAGCCAGATGGAGAGCAGGTGCGCGCGGGAGGAGCCGAGAGCTCCGCCCAGCTCCAGGTACAGGCAGGTGAGGGAGGGGGAAGAGCACACAGGGAGGAAAACCAGGAGCGGACAGTGCGGATCATGACAATTCTACAGAAATCCATGTTTGTTTTGATGCGAATGGACCATGCATTTCTCTGATTGACAGGCGCATTAACCAATCTTGCTGTCTGGAATTGAGACTGGATATAGTTCCAGAGCCACACATCTTTGTAAAGTTTTGTTAGAGTGTGTGGTTTTGGCTGGCCAGGTAACCTTTAACCAGAATTAATCTGCCACATACAAGGAATTAGTTTAGGGTTTTTTCAGGGGCCAGGTCGTGGGGGCAGCAGTCTGAGCAGGGACTCCCAGACTTTCCTCACCCCAGACATGTCCTCCAGCTCCTACAGTGGGACCTCAAAGCACTCCCAGGCCAGCCGAGAGACCTAGTCCCCCCAGCGTGTCCTGGGTCTTCCCCCGGGGGTTACTCCTTCATTTGATAATGCCTTGCAAAGCATCAGTACTTATTTAATCTTACATTGTAGACATATTTTTTACCGAGGCTGTGACAGATACGAGTATATATCATAGGTGTAAGAAATACAGTCCAGCTTGTTCTATCATAAAGTACATCTTCCTGTGTACTTGTGAATGAGAGGTGACTCAGTACTGGAGCGTGCTATAAAACATTAAAGGCATCGATTCTGGCCGTGTCCGCGTGCCTGCGTACAAATATTGATAGACGCAGTGCACTACCTGTAGTCAAGCTATCGACCCGAGAACGAGCCAGCCCAGTGCACCCAAGAAGAGACGCCAACAAGACGTGATGGATTATAAGGGCGGGTCGATGACTACGCCCCCTAGTGTCTGACAGGAGAACATCACAGGAGGTAGAGGTAGATTCTTGAATGCAAGTCCATACTCAGATAGAAAAACAACTGAGGCTTTTAGCAACAACTTTCAATTTACATGTTTGAAGTAGGTCAACGTTCACAATTTAAATGTGTTGAGAAAAACTAAAAAGATTGAAATGTAAACTGAAAAACTAATACAAGAATGACATTTCAGAACATGATAAGACAGGATATTTTGTTGTTTGTCGAGGAAATTACGGTAGTTTAAAAAAATGCTGTGCCGTTTGCTATTTGCTAAGTGCATCCTTTCAAATTGCAATTTCGATTTGAATGCGATAAATTTTGCTCCCCTAATTTGGAGTCCTATAAGATTCACTGCAACAATAATATAATAAAAAATGCATTGGATTTATATGGCACTTTTCAAACACTGAAAGACGTTTACATCGCATTGTTCATTCACTCCACACTCGGCACAAAACTACAACAGGCTCTGTGCACATCAACACGCTAGCTAACTCACTCTCAAGGCTAACAGTCACTTTCATTAAAATTGGAAAACATAGAGAAAACCTATTAAAATTTACATTAATTAAAATAAAGACTACTTGTTTATTTTTATATGTAGAATAATTAAGTCTGTGGCATTGTTTTAATATTTATGCCTCAAAATTGGCATTAGCATTAGCATTGAGACACAAACATCTCTCTTTCTAAACGCAGAAGTATCCTCTGGTGAAGTTTTCTCCTCATTTGTAAAGTGTTAAACATGTTGTAAGTTAAATCCACCCACAGGTCCCTGTCCAATGCCTCATCTTTAAATATTTATTCATTTTAGCGTGACTACATAAACCTCATAGATAGATAAAATTGGATAGAAAGTACTGCCGCTAACTGTGAGATTGAGTCCTGTTGTAGACTGATGGAACTGAGACTACTAATCTGCACCACTGACCCCTCCGACCACCACCAACACTCACATTACACACCACATTCACACTAGGCAATTTGGGTGAAGTGTCTTGCCTAAGACACAACAACAGTTGGCTGTGGCGCCTGTTGTTTTCAGCAGTCTCCCATCCCAGTGCATACCAGGCCTGGCCTTGCTTAGCTTCAGAGACCACACGAGATTGGGCACTGACAACTTGACAAACATTTTGGTGGGGGCTCAGCCACCTGCTTGTCTCCACGGAGTTGTTACTACTTTTTCAGGAAAGTTCCACAGTATTGAAGCTATCTATCTTGTATTTATTTTATTACAGGTGTTGTTATTGCTCAAAAAGGATTAGATTTAGGAACCCCGCATTGGCAGAACCTCTTGGGGAAAAGTTACATAGTGCACGTTTAATTTATGGTCAGTTGTGCAAAGAAAAAAAAAAGAAAAAAGTTAGACATGGACACACATTTTGTAATCAAAGTAAATCTTACCTACAAATTCAGATTTGCATTATTTATGCATAACACTTTAAAATGCTTTTTGCACCATGCAAAGTGTATTCAACATTCAGAAGGTGTGAAAAGCCAGCGCCAGCTCCATGGAAACAGGCTGCTCAGGATAAAAGTTAAGGTAAAGCCACAGTTTGATAATTACATTTGTTTTTGCTTTAATGGAAAGACATTTTCCAGATGTGTCTTTTTAGCTTCAGTTTCAAATACACCGAATTGGACAGTGGTCTCTAAAAAACAGTGGGAAAATGGCATTTGGTTTATAATTCTGGGCTTTGCTTGTTAAGGTTACATCAATGAGTGTGCCTTTATTTAAATTTCTAGGGTGAGGTATAGTCAGGATAGAAATTAGTTGGGCTAGATTCAGGCCATTGCATAGGTCTTTCAAAGTTTCGGACTCTTTCCCCAGTCAGTTAATATTTATGTCTCCCATTATTAGGAGCTCGTAATTTTCCAGATCATTAAGAGCATTTTTGCAGCAGGAGCGGAATTTACACTGCGAACAGCTTCACTCGCATTTAATTCATTCATGGCGATGGACATGGACTTAGATTTTCCCACTGTCATCACTGAGTCAAGGAGATGCTCATAAGACTCTGGGTTTGAATCAGTAACGAGATGCGATTCCTTAGCTCTGTCATCCCCAACACAACCCAACCCAACGCTGGTCTGTCAGGTATAACTTCAAGAAGTCTGTGCAGTTTGAATTGTTCTTGTTGCAAAGTACAGCCTATTTATATGCACAATTTGTCAAAAAGATCATTAAAAGTGCCATATATCAGAAAAATGGATTCTGTCTGTGTGATTCATCAGGCTCTGCTCCCTCACATGAGGCGTTATATCAGCGCGCCGTGTTACTCCACTTTCACTTGGTTATTAGTTTGTGCCTCCTCTCCATCTATTCAAAATGGCAGCCACACTTCATGCCTTATTAAAGTCTGCTACTGCTCCCAGATATTTGACGGGTTTATTTATATATTTTTTCCTCAGTCCAGGGAATTTTGCAGTGGTGGGTGTAGTCAAAAAATACACTGAAGTAGTATAACGTTTCTCAAGTAGAAGTACTGCAAATGATTCAACTAAGAGTAAAAAGGTATCTGAAGAAGCTCCTAAGAGTATTTGTAAGAGTGTCAGGACGTAACATATGATTATAATTTGCAGTTGATATAGCTGGAGGGACAAAAATAATAATAATAAAAAATACAGGCAATTATGGTTTTCCTTTGGTATTTTCAACAAAGGAAAAATTTGAAAAACTAAATTATATCTGAAGAAGCGGTGCAAAAAACACAAATCATTCAAATCATTTCACATTGTCAACATAACTTTTGTCATTGTAGAACTCTCAGAATGCTGATGTTTTCAAGCTGGTTTATGGTCTATATCGTAATTATTAGGCCTATCCACATCTCTCGCCCGAAGACTGTAAGAAGTGGACTAAGGAAATGTGGCGTCACCCATGGCGTCCAGTCAAATGAGACTCCTCGAGGCTAGCAGTTATAGCACAATTTAGAGTTCCATATTTGGAATTCCAATCGCAAGTCTCATAGCAACCAAAGAGCCAATCCGGAGCAAGGCTGTTGAAGGTAACGTCTCTTTCCACCCACACCGCTGGTTTAGAAAAGTAAAGCTTGGTAAAGGGAGCGACCTCAGGGAAAGAAGGCGCCTGATTAATGTTCATATCTTGATTCACAGACACAATAGCAAAATAAAAACACCAGGATCATGTAGAGTGGGTTCATACCATTTTAAGACCAAAATGACGAGCCTGACAGCAGCAGTTACAGAGAGAGAGGTGCCAAATTTTCAGTGTAAAGTGAATTGGCGCTGAAGTTGATGGAGTCGGAAGTGGTCCCATGGTCACTTCTTATTTGGAATGCAGCTATGTCCATTTATATATACAGTATATGCTCTCGTCTCACAGCAAGAAGGTTGCAGGTTTGACTTCAAGATTGCCCTTACCTTTCTGTTTGCATGAGTTTGCATGTTCTGCCTGTGTCTGGCTCCTGTTTCCCCCATCAACCAAAAACATGCACTATAGGTCAATTCTACCAGCTAAGGTAGACCTGCAGAGGACAAATTTCTTTACAGTGACAATAAAGTGTACCTTAATCTCAACCTGATAATAGTAAGGTTTGACATTTTCAGTCTTTTTGGGAGGATATATCTTTACAAACACTTAATCTGTTATATAGAGCCCATAAAATTATTGTTACAACGCCGGCACTCCATCTGAAATTACAACCTGACACAAAATGGCCGCCTTGAGTTTATTTAAAGTGTGCGCACCGTTCACTCCATATTTAGCCCCGTTCGAAAGACCCGGCACTTTCAAGTCTGCCCTGTCCTCCGCTCTCTCCTCGCTCTCATCTTTACCCTTCCTCCTCTCTCTCTCCTCGCTCCCCTCTTCCTGTCCTCTTTTCAGTCTTTGCTCTCGTCTTTCTCTCTCCTCTATCTTCTCTCTCCCGCTCTCTCCCCGCTTAACCTATCCCCCTCTCCTCTTTACCTGCCCTCCACTCTCTCGCTCTCCTCTGCACACACACACACACACACACACCACATCAATAACGACAAAAGCGGGCAGCACAAATATTTCATCGGACGCGTTCCATCAACTTGAGCGGGTTCCATCACGCTGGCCCCATTTGCATTTCTTAAACTAGGCTTCGGCGATGCATTATGCAACTGTGGCAACGCTGTCTGCATAAAGCGACTAGTTGGGCACATATTTGAAAATCTAACACTTCATGGATTGCATTTTTCTGGCCATTTGATTCCAATAGAAATAACTCCTTTTCATGTACGCTCCAGCTCAGTGATTTGAATATTTTTACGCAAATGTGCTGTCATTTTTTTTCTGTTTTTTAAAAGTTAGTTTGTGCCACAGTGAAGGCAGGAAGATTGAATAAGTCAATCTGGATATATTTTTGTAAAAGGCTTTTATGTAATTTTGACCATGTTATAACAGTGTTAGTTCATCACTAGCTTACTCGGAGTTGTTTTAGATTGATTCATGTATGTTTGAGTCACTATAGTGGCTCAGAAAATGTGTGTTTTCCCCTACCCCCTGTCTCCGCCCACAGACTATAGACCATCCATGGATAATTCTAAAATATCCCACAACCATTTTCAGCAATAAAAATACATATAAAACTAATGCTTTCTATGCTAAAGAGCCAATATAAAAAGGTGCAGCCCATCACTTTTAGATTTCTAGTTTTGAAAAGGGATGTTTCAAAATATTAACCTTTATCTTTGTTTTGTTTTTTTGTTGTTGTTGTTTTTTTTTTGAATAGGTGTTTTTATTGCTTAACAATACCATCACAAACAGATGCTCACCTCTCCACAGACCTGACTCATATCGTAACCTGATCACCTACTCCTTCTGTCTTTGTTACTAATGGATGTTAAAACTAGTATTGAAACTAGATACTCATATGAACAAGCATCGATACTAAGAGTGTTTTTTATTATCATCGTGTGCATTGGTATTGAGTATGGAGTGTATTCTTTAGTATCGTGACAACCCTAATCCAAACTGAACTTTATCACAGCAGAGACCCAGGGTTAACTCCTCAATAGGACATTTCATATGCCTCTCCACAGATGTGACCTGTATCTTGACCTGATCACCTTGTTGTCTCTGTGGAGATAGATATGTTTAACGCCATACTGTGAAACATTCCAGACAAAGCAATAATATCTCCATGGAGATAAGTAGATGGTAGATCATCCAACTGAAAAATTATGCACTACAGCTTTATTTCTTTACTGTCCATTCTTATATATGGGACTATTTTGCCTGGGCCCTTTTCCTTTCCCCCGCCACCCAGCTTGTTTTATCCTTCCAACTCAATCCAAATTGAACCAACTTTATCACAGCAGAGACTCCCCAATAGGACACTTATTACAGGAAGACACTTAAAAGTTGCATAACACATAACATTTGGGGTTGCTTGTCTCCATTTAGATATAATTCCTTCACAGTGAAGCACTAAACTCTCTTGCATTTTCAATCAGCATTGTTTTTGTTTTATTGCTCAAAGACACACTGAAAAACATGCATTCTGATTATTAGCAACCTCTCCACAGATCTGACCTGTATCTTGACCTAATCACCTACTTGACTTTGTCAAAAACAAAGCTAGAAATCTGCATAATCAACAACCCCTTTGCAACAAAAAGCCAGTGCTGTGTTTCAAAAACTAATGTTTAACTGCAAATAGTATCAAATATGTAAATAATGTTGTTATAATCTAGATTACCAGTGTGTATATCACACCAACTGTCAGTCACCACTAAAACTATCTTAGTCTAGCTTTTCACTTCAACCTTGTACAGTTTTTGCTATAGTAATATGACAATTATTAAAGTGAAATGTGTTGTTGCTATTTATTTTGCCTTTAAATAATATTAACTGCACTTTCTTTGTGGAGGTGCTTCTGGTTAAGCAGGAATCACATTCAAGTCAATGGAGACTAAAATTTCATATGTATGGGGGTGATTTGTATAAAACGGTCTAGGTTCATGGAAGGGTGTAAAACAGTTCTGTACTCTGTATAGAATTTATGTGCTGTCATGATAGACAGCCCCATGCAAAATAATCCAACCAGAATGACGATGGCGGTGACCAAACTGAAAAATTCCATAGTGCACCTTTCACTTCTTACATACACATTCTAATACATAGAACCATTTTGCCATTTCCCCCTTTCCCACCACCCAGTTTGCCTCAGCCTTCCACCTCAATCCAAACTGAACCAGCTTTATCACAGCACAGACCCGGGGTTAACTCCCCAAAGTTCGATGGCCTAACCCTTAATCCTAGCTTCCTCGTCGCGGCTCCCCTCTTGTTAGCCGCTGTAGCTAACGCTGTGGGCAGAGTGCTCCGACCTGATTTGGCAGACATTGAGCTTGCTTGCTGCTTACTGATGTGTGCTAGCGTGCGTGTGTGTGTGTGCACTACTGGTTGCTTCTTTGGAGCTCTGTAGCCTCATTGGTGTGGAAGGCAGCGCTCCGTTAGCTACCATCGGGAGCGCTCGCTAGAGAGTACGGATCAGGTAGTGCTGTCTTTTGGGTTTGGTGTGTGCAGGCTTGGTTTGTCAGACAGCAGTGCGTCCTGGGAGGTGAGGGAGTGCGTGGGTTAGCCTTGTTGGAGCTTGTAGATATCATGCTACAGATGTACTGGTAATGTTAGCGAGTGGTCACAACAACACAGGGTGGAGAGCAGGTGAAATCTAAAGGTTGGTTCAAGGAGAGTACAGGATGTATTATAAAGTATGGCTGAGTACGGCTTTTGGTCAATCATCATTCTCCTATAGAGCCATAACCCTCTGGAAGACCCTCCCACATGAAATCATATTTGTTTATCCATTGATCTGAAGGTTGGTGGTTCAAATCTCGCTCTCGACATAAACACCATTGTCCCAAGTGTCTCCATGTGGGAATGGGTGAGTGGTTCATTGATGTAAAGCGCTTTGAAGGTGGAAAAGCGCTATATAAAAATGTGACTACTGACCACTGACCAAGTACAAATTACGAAATGTTGACATGCCTGTCCAAAAAATGTCTTTTAACCAGTGATGGGACTTTTGACTCTTTTATGGGATCCGAATCTTTTGAATCTGTTCACTTCAAAGAGCCGTTTCAAAGACTGGCTCTTTTACTATTTATGTATATGACAGAAACCAATGTGAGAACTAATTTTATCTACAAACTAATCACAGAGAGATTTGTTTAAAATGGTTCAAACTGAGAGTGTGTTTACCCTTTGAAATTATGCAAAATCTAACTAAAACATCTCTGAGACATAAACAAATAAACTAAACTATGGAAATGTGGAGGTACTAATAAAAGTGGAGCTACTAACGACACTAACCACATATTATGGGCTAACTATAGTAACAAGGAATTAACTCTATCTTTGTAATAATTAAAGTTGTTTTTAAACATCTGTGTGGTATTAATTGTTAACACATAGTATATTTAGATCACCGTGTTACCTTTTATTGTTTGGAAAATGCTATATTATATTAAACATATAAAAAATTAGTTTCATGTTCATTTGTGATATTCTGAGCCCCCCTCCCGTCATTCTCCCTTCAGAGCGCTATCACATTACAATCGGTGCGTAATTTGCTAATGAAGCTACTTTACATTGCGTCAGGTTTGTGAAGTTGTAGTATATTGTTTTGTATCAGGCTGTATGTCAAATTGACGTGCGGGAGCTTGGTTGACGCAGGCTTGTGGGCTGAGTATTGGACAGAATCGTATTGCTAACTGTAAGGAGAGTTTGAATAGGGAGAGATAATTAGATTTCTCAAACATGTATGGATGACATATAAAACCTCTCTTGGCATGTTTTTGATGAGGGAACAATGTTATAACACGGTAGAAAGCTCCAAAGAGTTGATTTGGCAGGTTTGATTATCTGTAACTACTGAACTACTGGCACCCCATGATATTTTCCCACATATTCCGCATTTCATACAAACACGGCTCACAGTATTTACCAACCTAATGCCATTCTCAAATTCGCAAACACGAGATATCCTATAGAAACCCTAGAGTAAGCTCCGAGCCAACATCCCGTCATCTCGGCTTAAATCGCAAAGGGAAGCAGATTTATGGTCCTGAAGTGAAAAATGGAGTTGTATAAGGAGCCCATTCAAACAGCAGTACAGTCCAGAGCATAAATCAACTGCATCTACTGTTAATGACAAAAATTTGTCAACATAGATTTCCCTCTTTCACTCTGCTCCAAGTCCACTGGTGTAGTTTTCACGTGCCATTACATAGCCCTGCCCACCAAACAGATACGCCGCTTTCAATTAGTGGTTGTGAAAGTTGCACACTTGAGGATTTTCCCGTGTAGCTGAGCAAAATGTGTCATGTCCCAGTACAGATACGATATATTGTATAAACAGCTTAGACACTCAAAGTCGCTTTACATTTTGGTGCATTATTCACTCACTCTACATTTGGTGGTGGTAAGCTTCTGTTTATGCCACACCTGCCCTGGGGTAGATGGAAGGTGGGGCTGCCAAACTGTGCCATCTCTGATCACCACCAAGACTTACACCAGATACTAAAATGGACCGATGCATTTTTTGTTTGTTTTTTTCATGACCGATGTTGATCGTTTACAATCCAGAATCTGATTTTCATTATTTTCTCGAAATTACATAATTTAAATTTACTACAAAGTCACCCACACTGCTATTTGAACAGAAACTGGATAAGAAAACAGTGTTTTGTCCAGTACTATCTTTCCACTAAAGTGTTCAAATATGCATATTCTTTATCAGCCAACCTCTCGGTCTATCTCTAGTAGATACTGAAGACATCTAATATATGAAGCAAGATGCATGCAAGCAAAGAAAAAAATGTGAAATCATATTTTTTTTATATTTTAGATTTAAATCCTCAAACCCTTGATGCAAACCCGTGGCCATCTCTCAATGAGTTTTATGATGAAGTCCCCTGAAATGGTTTTCACTTCACAGCAGTGTCTTGTCAGGGTTCATTAGTGGAATGTGCAAAGCAGTGATCATAGCAAGAGTGATTATTTTGAGGAATCTAAAACAACTTTTGAATTATTGCACTCTTTTTTGGTTTACTATATTCCATGTTTCATTCATAGTTGTGATGCCTTCAGTGACAATCTACAATGTAAATAGTTATACAAATATTAAAGAAAGGGTATTATGTTATTTTTATTTTCAAGCTTTCTACCATGTTATCAAGTTGTTCCCTCTTCAAAAACATAACTGACAAAGTTTTAGATGTCATCTATGCATGTTTGAATATTTAAGCAATCTTTTCTGGGCTCCATTCAAACCCTCCTTACAGTTAGCTGTAAGATTCTGTTCAGTGCTCTGCTTGCAAGCCTGCATCACCCATGCTCCCACAACAATTCCCATAAATATACAAAAACATGATACAAAACTGTACACAGCAAAAGCCATGTGCAGTAGTTTCATTTGCAAGATGCACGCTGACTGTGTTGTGATACTCTGAAGGGGGAGCGACTTAACATGGAGAGCAAAGGAGGGGCAACTCAATGTTAAAAACGAAAGTGAAACTTATAAAACATGTTAATACGTTGTTTTCGACGAATATAGAATTTTCCAAACAATAAAAGGTAACTTGAAGATCTGAATATGTTATGCATTAGCAGTTAATAACCCATAGAAGTAAAATACCCCTTGTCCAAACTTCTGACTTGTAGAGCACATTGCCTGTTTATTTTCTATTTTTCATCCAGCCCTACTCTGCATGCGTCATTGTCCTTACACACTTCAGTCCCCCTTCACCCTGATATTTTTATTTGTCAGGAGCCATCTGACAGCAATACGTCAAAACCAGCCCGTTCGAAATAATACTGCGTTTGTTTGTCACGCACAGATATACACATATATGTCTATGGTATTTAATGTCCAACTGAAGTACTCAGAAACTATGGACTGAGTTTAAATATATACACAGCATGAGTCAGCTGCGCGTGTTGTTTGTTCTAAACTAAGTGAATCACAGTGCCACGTGCCACGTCGAGACTATAAACATACTCACTTCAAACGCACAAATCGTACGGTTGTGGTAATGGGGGATGACAGTGTGGAAGAGTAATGGAGAATAAGGAAGTTTATGTATATGTTCACACAGACTATTGATGCTGTGTTACCTCTACACTGCAAAAATCACAACCTTTTGTCAGTAGGCCTGTCAAGATAATACATTTTGAAAAGCAATATATTGGCAAAGAAAATATAGGCGATAAACGATAATATTGAAACTAATTAACTGTGAATGGATTGATACAATCACCCACAATACAGCACTTCATGACATCAAAAGGTGGAACAGAGTGTTTTCTGTTTGAGAGGAGTAAATATATACTAAATATGCTTGATTTGTATGAAATGTGTGCGAATGAAACAAAACACAACTCCAGGTACGTTTGTGATGAGGAAACAACATTATAACAGAGGTCTAAACAGAGTAATATGGGCCCTTTAACCAACTAAAAGTACATTTTATTCTATTAGCTTCAATAAGCGCATCAGATTATGGACAATTGAGGAGTAAACATTGTATTACATTTACACCTATATGAAACACACATTATATCAGCTCCAGTTCAGATAAGACGTTTATTTAATGCCTACAGCTTTATGGTATCTTGGTTGTATTTCTGCACACACGTATGTTCTCTTAACGGCACTGGACTTGATTTTTATTGCCTTAAAAAAATGTGAAAATCACATTCATTTTCAACAGTTTGCAGTGGTGCAAAGTTAGTCCTCACTTACCTTATACATTCAGAACATTGTTATTATTGTGCGGGTTAGCATGTTTGTTGTTATTAGTGTCAATGTGAAGGCAAAACAAGTTTTGGCCTCTGAAAGTTAAAAATTGCGTTTATAAATTGTAATTGAATTAAAATGTTCACTCCTTCCATAAGCAGACTTATTTTGACTTCAATAGCTGCTTTTAAAATATATATCTGTTCTGGGGCAAGACACGTTGCTCAGATACATGGAAATAAAGCAAATACAGGGCCTTTAACCTATTGTAGTATTTTCTGTGGACTACATGTGAGTGGGTTTTCATACATGATCAGGATGAGTGATCTGACATGTAAATTTATGTTCCCACCTCCGCAGCTCTTTAAAACTGTATTTTGTCTAATTAGAACACACTACAGCACAGACTCATTTGAAATTCACAAATGTGGGAATCAAGGAGCGGGCCCAGTCAAAAGTGAGATCACTTTGTTTTGAATCATTGATGTGATGGAATAATTCTTCTCATAATATTGCAGCTCTCTGGAGGAGGTCATTCAACTTTAATCACAGAGAGCAGATAAGGTTAGGCTTATGAACTCATGAGTGGATAACTGAGAGAATAGAGAACGTTCCAGAGTATGGATTTAACTTCCATGGAATCATTAAAGTGACATTTTACCTCCAGAAAGTTACACAGTTTTTGTCAGATGTAAAGGGCTATTGTAGTTCTGACAGTCATTTGATTTTTATGTGCAGTATGTAATTTTCTGGAGGTGGAATGTCACATGCATGATATTATACTTTGGAACATTAAGATTTATGCCATACTGTGTAAGATTATAGCCAGAGGAACATAATTTCCATAGAAACAAGATTGTGCAGACATTTAAAGTTAACTCTACTTTAGCTTGTAACAAAGCTATTATGCCTGCACCATTTTGAAATCTGAGCACAGACACAATCAGAATAACTTTGGTGAAAATGTATGGACTTAAAAAAACACAAAGGCACCTAATGACATCACAAATTGATAAAGGAGACAGACTCTGTTCCTACATATTTAGTATTTATAGAGTTTTCAGATATTTGCTTGCTCTCATGAACCTTAACAAGACTAGTTCTGATCATTTCAGTATTTTTAGCATGGCGACATTAATGTAGCTGCTAATTTGTACTTTAAAAATACATTTTCCAGCTGAGGGTGTCAGAACCGCACCCTAATGAGCTCTATTACATATTCAAACCTTTATTTAATTTTCACATTTTTTATTAGAATTAAAATAAAGTACTAAATCTCAACTTCAATTTAAAAGTAAAACTGATCTTATTCACAGTGGTGCAGTGGTTTGCACTTACGTTTCACAGTGTGAGGGTCCTGGATTTTACTTAGGAACAGTGTGGAGTCTTTCTGTGCAGTTTGCATGTTCTTCCTTGGCCTGCATAGGTTTGCTCCGGGTGACTTCAGATATTCTTTATCTTAGTTTCTAGGTTAAACAAAGGTCAGTAAATAATAAAAAAATAAAATAAAATAATAAAACAGAGCAGTGATAAAGGGCCCTCGCAACCCTTGCTTTTCTTCTTTTACTGTGGATTATACCTGGACGACTGAAGAATTGCACAGAGATTTTATTTTATAGTCGACTGGTCACAATTATTCACTTAACCGTTGCAGCCCTATTTTATGGCATTTTGGCATATTTTCTCAATGTTTCTCAATAAAAAAATTAGGGCTTTAATGATTTAACAGGAGCCTATAAACTTTTTGTAGAGTGTAGGGCTGCAAAATGTATCACAACAGAATTGAAATCACAATTTCAATGCAATTAGCAAATCACAAATGCTGCCATTTTAATGTGCTATAATTTCTTCCACACACAATAAAATCTCCCGTCTTATTCCACATAAAAACTGGTAACGCAGTAGTTTAGCTCTGCACAAACATGTTCTGAAATGTGATTCTTGTATTAGTTTGTCAGTTCATATATTAGTCTTTTGTCAGTTCTCCTGGCCATGTTTAAAATGTGAACTTTGAACAGAATCCTATTATTAAAACAGCAATCGCAAATCTGATTGCAATGTCAATGCTTGTGAGAAAAATTGCCCTACCTGTAATGAAATTAAATCACCAGTACAACATGTATTTGCAGCTCAAATATTTATTTATTAGATGTATCCATCTGTTCACCCCCTTCACGGGGCTAGTCCTGGTTTAGTCCAGCTTAATCCTATACCTTCAGGTTTAAGATATAGTATTAATCAAGATCTAAACTCAGACTAAACTAAGTTCAATACAGGACTCTGCGTGAGGGCTTTTTGCTTTTGCTGTTGGTTCATGACTGATTCCAGATAAGCATCCACATCTCCATCGCTCTTCTTCAGCTGGCATGGAAGCTGGCTGAAGTCCTTAAAAATATAGTTCTTTTGGTTTGTCTCCTCATTATCGTCAGGTTCGTCGATGTTCCTCAGTTCTTTGGGGAGGGTGAAGTTGTCCTGCCTCCTGTATCTGCCCATCACTGCTTTGGGCTCATAATCTTTGGATGGTTTAGCCATGTTCCTCTTGGCAGGTTTGGTCTCCTTCGCAGTCTGAGAGCGAGTGGCCTTTGGTGTTTGAACATCCATCCTGAATCTTACTTAAGGCTCCTCCGTCTTTTAAGTTTGTTTGTTACCAGTGAGGTTGGGGTTGACCTCAGATTTCTTGCAAGGCTTTGTTTCTTCTTCAAAGTTAGGCTTTTCAGTTTCATGTAGTGGTTTCATCTCCTCTATGGCATTAGAGTGACAAAACTTCCCTCTGACCTTTTTAGAAGACTTTGGTGGATGAGACACCTTATTGACTACATTTGAAGTTTTCTTTATCTCTTCAGTATTTGTGTTTTTCATTGTCTTTTCCAGCTTTGGTTGGTCCTGGTTGAGTTCAGATGGTGCTTCAGATGTTTCAGGAACATCATCTTGGACTGCAGATTCTAGGTTTTTTGGGTCCTCTTCTAAATGCTCTTTTGGAGATGCCTCAAAGACCTTCTAACTTCAAGTACCAGTGGTGTTACAGATGGTGCAGGTACATCTTGGGCACTAGATTCCATGTTTTGTGGTTCCTCTAGTACTACAACTTCTGTTAAAAGTTTTAATTTATTTTGAGACTCCTCTAAGGGCTCCATGTCTTTTTGTTCAGCCTCACCTCCTCAGACTGTAGAGGAGCTAAAGAAAGCTCTACTATTGCATCAGATTCTTGTTTTGACATCTATGCTTTGTCAGTCTCACCTGGTATGATACTGCTAAAGATGTCATTTTAGACAAGCCTAGTGCAGTTGGACATTATCAGGAGAATTTAGAGCTTGACACTCCTCCTTAACTAAAACTGAAGGCCCCTCAGTCTCTTCAATTTGTGTGCTGAAGTCTTCTTGAGATTCAGTGATACTAGACTAGTGTCTACAGCTCTGTTACCCTCCTCAGTATTCATATCTCAGACAGTTCAACATGGGTCTCTGTCTCAGCTGTTTCACAGAACTCATCTTGTGGCTCTATTAGGAGCGCTGAGATCTTCGCCTGCTTCTCCACTTGAACATCTCCAGGGACCTCTTTTTGTGGATCTACTATGAGGTCTGAGATGTTCTCCTGCTCCTGGAACTAAACTTCTCCAGCTTCTTGGTCTTGTTCTATCTGAACCACAGTCTCACCTCTTGTTTCATCTAAATCAAGCTGTAGCTGTAGTTTGGACTGTCTCTCTCTCTCCCACACTTTCTTCTCCTTCTCTTGCTCCTCCACCTTCAGTTTCAGGAGCTCCTCTCTCTTCTCTGGCTTTTGCTTTTCTTCTAACAAGGTCCTCTTTTGCTCCTTCTGGTGGTGGGCCGTGCGCTCTGCTAACCATGCTTGCTCTTTGTCCAAACAATCTTTCCCCACTACCTTTAAATTAGCAATCACTGAAGATAGGATAACCTCCATTTCTTCTCTCTTAAGATTTTTTGAATCTAAAATTGTATTCAAAAGTCTTTGCTAAACCACAGTAGATGTCGCTGTTTGGCGCTCTTGTCTGTCAACTGGTTGTGTTTAAATTTAGGGTATTTAGTTTGGGACTTGGGAACAGTCTGTCTGGAAACATAGTTCATAGATGATTCTAGTCTAAATGATGTGATGTTCCGAAATGTGAACCTGACGTAAAGGTGACTGTTGCTAGGCTACAGCAGTGGAAGAAGCATTCAGGATTCACATTCTGTTCAAACATTACAACATTGTAGAATCCTGATTGACATGGTTTATATCTCTGTAATATCGCTATAATTACTGGGGCTATTCATATGAAACAAAAATTGGTACAAAGTTAAACGTTTTCTCTGTCAGTATAAATAAACAAAAGTGAAATGATGTTTTCACAATGGTTTCAGAAAGTGGTACAATTATTCAACCCCACAGATGTGACTGTTTTCAGTTGAAAGGATTTAAAGCTATATAATTAATATTAAAACTGCAAGTAGTGATAAAGGGCCCTCACCCTCCTCGCACATTCATGCTCAGGGCCTAATAAATCTAGATTATGGTTCTGTTTAGCTGTTTTAAAGTAAATTTTATGATGATTATTTATGTTTTGCTTTGTTTTGTTATGATTTTAATGTCTTTCTTATTCTGTAAAGCACGTTGAATTACTTTGTGTCTGAATTGTGCTATACAAATAAATTGAGATCAATTGGCTGTAATAAGGGCAGTCCTGTGTGATGTCACATATTACTTGAAATAGCAGTGGCCACTGGAGGCAGCACACACTTGGTTTTTGGTTATTTTTGACCAGAAAGCTGCAAAATTACCTTGTTTGCACTAAAGTTGACAAAAATGACTAGGGATAGCAGATAATACTATCAAAACACAATATAAACAGCTTGATAGTCAAATAGTTAATTTCGTGGAACTTTTTCTCAATGTTCACTTCCTCCTCTGAGTCCCCTCTGTCTCCCTTAAGGACACCAGGGACTTTTTCTGCTCCTGCCAATCCTCCTGACTGTTTGAATTAGCACATGTCCAGCGGCTGCACTTCCATCAGCCAGCAGAGATCCACAGACCAGATTAGACCAGTAAAGGAAACTCAGAACAAGACAGTGGCTAGATGGCAAGGTTTTTTGGATCTCGGTTGTGTAACTACTTTTATCACTTGTATTCTATGCATGGAGGTTATTTTTCACATGGTCACGATACTAAAATATCAACCTTGATTTAGATACAAAGGCAGAGACTCGATACTCAATACTGATTTTGGTACCACAATGATTTTCAATGTTAACTCATAGTACTGTCTATATTACCTTGCAGTTTTATATCTGTGTAATCTCTCAGTCGTCCAGGTAGGTTCCATAGTGGCCCATGGGCGTATACTGGCCTATGTGGTCTTATACTTGTTCTGATATAATTCAAGATCCTTCTAAAGCTATCAAGGATTTGAGCTATTATTTGGTCAAGTGAGTTGTACTGGTTTTAACTGTATTTGATTAGTATCTGAGTTTCTTTTATACTTTTGACAACCGTAGTTGCAAAGCTATTTGTGGTTTTTCCGCCTCTAGAATATGATGATGTCATACTGCCAGATGGGTTGTAGAGACAGATTTCCTTATTAATAACAGTGTACTTTGACATGAAATATTCAAAACGTAAATTCACAAATGTTGAACCTAATCATTTCTGTTATCGACTAAACCGAAGAACTAAAGATTATTGTAATGCCATCAGAAAACCAGCAATAGACAGAACTGTTATGTATTATATTTTGTCCTTAATGGCCCTATATTGTCAACTGACTTTAAAAGGCCTATATTACACTATTTTCTGATTTATGTCATAATGTTGTTGCCTCATTACAAAACATACCTGGGGTTGTGTTTTGTTTCATTCTCACATGTTTAACACACAAACCCTGCAAATTTAGGCTGACTTCATCTCTAAAACTGAAAACACTCCATACACATTCGCTGGAATCGTTTGGGATGACTTCAGCCCAGGAATTTCCAGTCTCTACTGAACTAAAGGTAAAAGGAGCTGTTAACTTGAAATCTACCACTACATGACATCACAAGGTGAAACAGAGCATTTTGAGCTTTGGAGATGTAGACAGACTAATAATAAAGCATAACTCAAACATAAATGAAACAAAACACAACTCATCTATCTCCATGGACACAAGCAGATGACCAGGCCTAGTTACAGGTCAGATCTGCGCAGAGACAAGCCTGTTCAGTGTAGGTATGCATGTTTTTCAAGGAGTAGAAGTAGTAGTAGGAATTTTCAGTATAGTACTCTGTCAACTCGATTCACAGACTCTTTCCAGATTTACTGACTTCACGTAGTAGTAGCAGTAGTAGTAGCAGTACCAGTTGGTTGTTGTTATACAAGATTTGACCACTTGCGTTGCATTGGAAGTCTGAATCCTGTTCTCGACATAAACATCGCTGATAGAGAGGTCAGATCCACAGGTTGGCAATTCCAGCTCCCACAGATGATTACTGTTGTTGTGTCCTTGGGCAAGACACTTGACCCACCTTGTCGCCAGCGTCTGTGTACACTGGTATATGAATGTTTTTGCGAATGGGTGAGTGGTTCCTTGATGAGTGAGTGCCTTGAAGGTGACCACTTAAGTCCCCCTCTCTCACTCAGCATGCTCGTTTTGTGTAGTAGTAATTGTAAGAGAACATACTAAGCAGTAGTAGTAGTAGTAGAAGTCGTAGTAGTTGTATAAAGTTGCTGTTGCTTAGTACCCCATTGTAATAAAATAATTGACCACATCCTCTCGTCTCCTACCATCCCTGTTTTGTGTGCTACTGAAGCCTATCTCATCTGTTCTCCTCTACCCGAGCGATTGAATTAGCTCTGAGCCAAACAGCGTTCCCGAACAGTCCGTCAGACAGATTCCACATCTCGATAATCCCAAAGAGAATTTCAGCTCCTCTACTGCCCCTCACATCTCCTCAAAGGCAGAGGCACTGACATCTCCGAACAACGCCCAGAATGCTAACTAGTCTAGAGCACATCCGCTAGCTTGCAACTTTCCGGGCGGAGAAAATGCCCACCAGGCCAAATATAAGATCTGAGTTTCACTATTGTTCTATCACATTTCAAGTCACCAGCTCTTCCTATGTGCTTATAATGATAGCAGGCGTCATAATGATAGAAACCTCAACCTATATAGGATCCCTTTCTAATGCAAAAAAATGTAAAGAGAGGGTAATAAATGGTAAATGGTCACATTTTGATATACCTTGCACTTTCCACTTTCAAGACACTCAAAGCACTTTACATCAAGGAACCTACCTACCTCACCTATTCACACACACATTCATACACCAGTGTACAAAGACAACATCTGTGGATCTGACCCCTCAACCAACAATGTTTATGTCAAGAGCGGGATTCGAACCTGCGACCTTAGGATCAGTGGACACTCTACCAACTAAACTACTGTCTGTACGTCTACGGGATAATACATAACATATTTAGATCATCAAAGTATCTTGTATTGTTTTGAAAATACTATATTTGCATTTGCATGTCACTCACCCTTAAGAGCGATTTCACAACACAATCGGCGTGCATCCCGTTATTGGAACTACTGCACATCGCGTCAGGTTTGTGAAGTTGTAGTGCATTGGTTTGTATCCTGCTTTCATATATTTATCTAAAAATGGTGGAGCATGGGTGACGTTAGTTTGTGGGCGGAGTATTGGACAGAATCGTCCTGCTAACTGTAAGAAAGGTTCAAATAGGGCCAGTGAGAGATTGCTATATTACTTAAACATGCATGGATGACATATAAAACGTCTTCAGGCATGTTTTTGATGAGAGGACAATGTTATAACATGGTAGAAAGCACCAAAAAGTTTGCATAATTAACTGCTTTGACCAATTCCCTCTACTTAGCTCCATCCCTGTGTTGTGTGTTACTGAAGCCTATCTCTTCCACCTGATCTATTGAATTAGCTCTGAGCTCCAAACCAGTCCGTCAGACAGATTCCAAGTCCTGATAATTCCGACAAGAATTTCAGCTCCTCCACTGCCCCGCACATCTCCTCAAAGGCAGAGGCACTGACATCTGTGAGGAATGGTCCCGAATGCTAACCAGTCCAGTGCACATCCGCTAGCTTGCAACTTTCCAGGAAATAAGCCAGGGGAGGAAATGCAGAGGAGCGGTGTTTTAGGATGCAGTACAGGTCTCTGTTCAGTCTCTCGTTGAGTTAAAATGAGTTTGCCAGATAAGGCTGCTCACAAGATATAGCCCATAGCTCAGACTTTGGCGTGAAATTTCATCCTGATAAGAATATGTAGTACCTTTTCATAAGAGCGCTGCCTTCTGTGTGTTGAACGCTAATGGGGTTGTTATGTTTCTGTAGTGTAGTGGTAGTGTCACTGCTGTATTGTTGTATTGTTTTGATGGCAAAGTGGCATAGTGGCTGGTTTTCCTCACAATGGGAAGAATAGAAGCTCAATACACGGAAAGGTGCAGTTAAAATCTCCCCTTGTCTGTCTTGGTTTCCCCTATAGCGAGGAATCCATTGTTGTTTATTTAAAGGGTCCATATTGTGCTGTTTTCTGATCTATGTTATAACGTTGTTTCCTCGTCAAAAATACACTTGAAGTTGTGTATTGTTTCATTCACATGTTTAACACACAGACCCTGTATTTTTAGACTGACTTTTTCCTGCAAGCAGAAAAGGGTAATGCAGGAAGTGCTCCGCTGTGTTTTTAAACTCCATACACCTTCAGTAGTTGCTTCCACATGGTTTAGTAGTAGTATTAGCGGTAATAGTAGTTGCAGTAGTAGTAGTAGTTGTGGTAGTATTATGTGCAGCAGTAGTTGTAGTAGTAGTGATAATAGTTGCAGTAGTCGTAGTTGCTGTTGCGGTAGTAGTGGTAGTTGTAGTCGTTGTTGTTGTAGTTGTAGTAGTTGTTGTGGTTGTAGTAATAGTAGTTGATGTTGTAGTAGTGGTAGTTGCAGTAGTTGTTGTGGTAGTAGTTTCTGGAGACCTTGTACTTGGAACGTGGGGTTTCTTTTACATGTACATTTAATGCATTATATCTGTCTCTTTCACTATCCACCCACTAGTGTTTTGCTCTGATTTTCTTTATTTGTTGTATTTGTCTTTAATTTTTAACTGTTTTACTGGGAAATTAATATTATTATATTAATGTTTTTGGAAAAATAATAGTGGTAGTGGCAGTAGTAGCAGTAGTAACAGTCTCACAGGAACTTTAGTAATCGTCTTCTTATACAACATTTTCTCACTCTCTTTGCCACAACTCACACACACAGATGCACTTTTCTTTCTTGTCACTTCTCAAAACAAAGTGCCTTTAAAAACAAAATGGCTCCACAATTACCTGACACTCAAACGCGTGTACTTTAGGGCTTTACGCATCAAACTTTAAAGTTTGCTTTTGATGGGCAGCACCAAACAGCTCACTGTTCACTGTTTGACGTAGATTTGGTGTAGAGAGTGATTGAACACAAACCTTTAACTGCTAATTATTTAGTGCATGATATTCTGACAGAAGCAAATGTGAGTAAATATTAGCAAATGCCAAACACAACAAAGCCAGTTGGTTTTTGTTTTTCTTCAAGGACAAACTGTTCTAACAGAGCTACACTCGGGCCCAAGCTCTGCAGAAGAATTATATAAACAAAATACTTGTCTTCTTGTTGGGAGTTGATGTTTTTTGTTAGGGAAACTGCTTATTGTAAAGTGAAGGATTTTTGACACTAATTATGAAAGTAAGAGAAACTAAAGAAATGAGGTGGATTATGAAATTTTATGCCACATTTCAGTCACATCTAGTTTATCCAAATACTAAATAAGATATTCATGTACAGTATGTCCCAAGTACATAACCTGGCTCACACAAAACTGATATGTGTAGCACTCTGAAGTGAGTTCTACACATTATCAGTCTGAGATTGCTTCTAGCTGAAAGCGATTGGGAAAACATGGAACATCATGACGCCACAACAGCAAACGCCACAACAGCAAACGCCACAACAGCAAACGCCACAACAGCGAATCAAGCTGTCACACTTTTGTTACATCCAGTTGAGAGAAAAGCACAAATATCTTCCTTATCCACAAATGCACAAAGCTTCCCTCTGTACGATTTTCACAAACAAACACTTCATAATTAGAGGCTGACAGTACACAGCGGACATACATTGACCTCAAGAACTGCTTACACTATACATCTGTGCCGGGGCAAAATAAAAATTTGGGTACAGGACCTTTAAACAAAACGACAGTAATAACCACAAATGGTACCATCAGCTGTTGTGTAATCCTGGCTAGAATCCCATTAAGATTATAGTTATTATGAGATTGGTCAAAAAGAGCAGTTTATGGCAGATGGAGAAGAAAGCTACAGGCATTTAGCAGTCACTTTCCGATCCACACACAGCTAAAGCTAGCATTAGCACTGCATTAACTCACTAACTGCCTTCTTTTCTAAAATAACTATGCAGATTGGACTGTTATGTTTACAATGTAGTGTTCACTAAGGCTAAGGAATAAAACAGTGGGTGAGAGAGACAACAGTGACCTGAGCAATTATAATATTTGTGGAGATAAAAGCATTTCTAGGTATAAAATATATATGCAAAACATGTATATGCATATAATTAATTGTGTTTGTTTATCTGCTTGGAACAGTGCATATTAATGAGGACATGAGATAAGCCACCCATAGCATTCACACTTACTCTTACCAACTTTCAAGTGTAATTAGACACTGCAATTATGTCGATAAGAGAACTTCTACAAAGAACAAAATATATTTTTATGGAAAAAATCTTGTTGTAGTTTAGACCTCTATTAGTTTATCAGTTTGGATTTCAGTCTCAAATGTTAATGCTCCTAGAGTTGTTCACACTGCGCACTTTGAACAGAATTGTGCCTTTTAAAGAGGGGGTATTATGCAAAATGGACTTTTTTGAGCTTTCTACCTTGTTACAGTCTTGTTCCCTCATAAAAACCACGCCTGAAGTGCATGTCATCCATGTATGAGTATTTTAGTGATCTCTCCCAGGCCGTATTTGAACCTGCTTAGCACTATGATCCTGTCCAAGACTCAGCCCACAAGCCTACGTCACCTATGCTGCCATTTTTACATAAATATACAAAAACATGATACAAAACAATACACTATGACTTCACAAACCTGTGCAGTAGTTTCATTAGCAGGATGTACACTAATTGTGTTGTCATCGCGCCTTAGAAGGGGAGTAACTCGGAGCAGGGACAGCAAAGAAAGAGGAGACTCAGTTGGTCAAACTGACATTTTAAGACATTTTTGGTGAATGTAGCATTTTCAAAACAATAAAAGGTAACATGGTGATTTAATATATTATGTTTTAGCAAAATAATAACCCCATAGAAGTGTAATATCCCCAATTTATATAAATTGCAAACCTAACTGCTATGACAATACTATATATATATATATATATATATATATATATATATATATATTTTTTTTTAATCACAATTTGATTATTTTCCAAGAGTTTTAACTAGGGGCAGTGCCAGATATTTTTGGCTGAGGGAGCTAAGGGGGTGTTAAGGCCTTCAATGTGGGTATTCACTTAAAAAGTTAATTTAAAGGAGTATACCCCCACCCCCTACCATGTTTGCTTTTCTATTTGTAGTTTAACCGTAGTTAGCCTCAGAAGTGACTTATAAATGCTAATCTGATTTATTATTATTATTATTTTCTTTTATTGTACCCTCAGTGGAGCAAAAATATTTGGGGGAGCTATGGGGGAGCATTGGCCATTCTAGGAGAAGCTAGGGCTCCCTCAGTCCCCCCTGGCGCCGCCCCTGGTTTGAACACATTTAGCTCATTGGTAAAATCGCAAATCCGTTATCCTATTTATAGTGTTCTTGATCAGCCAGCCTTCTTGGTACCAATCCCTTCTCCAATATAGGACCCAATGCGCTTCCATTGATCCCTATACATGGCCTTCAAATTCTTCTATTGTTTCCACTAGTTCTGGTATGGATCCATTAACTTCTCTAGTCTTTGATGTTGTAAGCAAATCAATCCGTGTAATGCCATTTCTTGGAATCAACGCTTACAGTGTAACTCTATACTTGACCTTCAATTATCCAATGCTCACTGTTTCATAGGAAAAACTAATTCCGCATCAAGAGCCAGTGAATAATTAGTGTAAAATGGCCGATCTGAATTGATATGAGACAACGCTACTCACTCAGGCGTCAGCTAGCGGTTCATTCCAGTGTAATATGATGACATGAGGAGCTAGCATGGGCTCTGTTAGCATACCGGCTCTCTGCGCACTGAAATCAATAGCGGACTCTGTATCCATTTATTCCGCCGGACATTTGAACCCATTTGACATGACTTTGTAGCATTCGCAGTTTATTTTATAGTTTCAAAGATGTTCATTTTGAGAGTTGCGAGCGGCAATGATTTTGCGTGAACGGAGGTTAAGGTTGAGCTAATGGAGAATCAAAAGAGTGGTTAAAAGGTTTCGACGCAAACAAAAAAACAACTCACTGTATACTAGATGTACTGCAATGACTCATAGGACCTGTAGTACATGGGTGCAGTATGTAACTTCTGGTGGGGGGGTCCACTCTCTGCTTGTCCCAAAGGAGGTGTTATTTCTTTGCTTGGAATCTTCTACAGTCAGGTCTTGCATTTATTCAGTTAGAAATACCTTCAAAAACATGCAGTGGTACTGACTGGATCTGACCTGTAACTTGAATGCGGACATGATGGCTCTATAGACTTTTCTCCTGCTCTGACACCTCGTCAGCGCCCCATGATGGCCCAGTGTGGAACACATGTGTCTGATATATTTGTAAACTCTAAATTAGAAATCCAAATATGGCTAAAATATGATGCAGCTCAACTTTTATCGACAAGTAACAGATCAGATAGATGTTCCTTTGGCTATAATATTCCACAATATAAAATAAAATCTCTCTGGAGGAAGTTCCAAAATGTTTTGTTTTTACTTTCTATTTCCATCATGCAGGTGACTTCAATACTTTACATTAATAACATGAAAAAATTGGGTACAGTCCATTTAAACTGTACTTTAACTCCATATTTTTAATCCATAATGTGGCACCACTTGTGAGAGCTAGTGTACGTGGAAAAATATGGTAATGACACTAGTTCATTTTGAGAAATTTTGACCTCAGGAGCTCCTTATACAATATCTCTGTACTGAGGCATGGAAAAAAGGGGTACAGAGCGTTTAAAGTCCTTGTTTCACCCCATTACCTAACCATTTCCCTTTGGGCTGGATTTCCTTGAGTGATGACAACCGTTCAAAAGCATCAGGTGATTGCGAAGGAGAAATGGCCATATCTTTGGAATGGTTTGGAAAATCTCTTCTCCGTCCTCTATCCCGTGTCTACCGCCCTGAGCAGGCAGTACGTTCCGGCCACTACCTCCCAACTCTTCTTCGACTTATCAGTTTGTGCTTGAGTGCGGCGCGCGCTTGTGAAATGGTTGTTTGGTCCTGCCCGGTGCTCAAAGTGGAAATTCCATTACCTTTTTTTTTTTTTTTTTCCTTAGAGATCCCAACTCAGATTCACAGGTAGCAGACAGGCCCCTAAGAGCCAACAATACTATAGTAAAAATGTTTGCTGAGGCAGATGAAGAGGTGAGGTAACTTTGGGAGTTGAGATAAAATAGGTCATTTGCTATTTTGATTGAAGATGTTGTGGATATTAAATGGGCTGAATCCATTTTTAGTTCAGTAAAGTTGCCCCAGCACAGATATACTGTAAAAGCGACTCTTAGTGCTCTAGCTTAGTCTAAATCTAAAACATTTTATTGTCTGCAAACAAACCAGGAAGTGCACTGTCGGCATGCTAGGTTGTTGTTACTGTTAAATCCGCTTTGTCCTTTGAAAGTTTTGAAAAGTGCTTATAAACTCATTGCGGTGAATAATTAAGATGCTCAGAATGCAATATGAAAGTGAGGAACAACTTTGGACTACCACAAACTATGAATTAACCAGTTCTGTTTTTCATTTAAGAAGAGCGATTAGACACTGACATACATTTCACAGTAAGTCAGTGGACTTTTTGCTAATGTTAAGCAGTTTTTTTGGATCGACATACGTGAACTACTAAACAAATAGAAGAATCCCGTACATTTCAGATACGGGATAAGATAAGAGATTATAAGAGAACCTATATCAAAACACTGTGTAAGTATAATACGATAAAATACAACAAAGGGCTATAGGACTATTAGGTACAATAAGTAGTTCTGACTATTACTTTGTACAATGCTGCATCTGGAAAGAGCAAAACACTGGAAAGTAAAAGTGAAAGTAGCATGAGTGTTGCAATCAGCAGCTGACTCTCACCAGCACCAGAAGTGTGTATTGTAATATATGTATAAGCCTAAACTATTATTTAGTTGTATGTAGAGTGATTTGTGCATGTTTGAGCTGATCCTTAATCGTTTATTTTCAAGATGCCATTTTGCTTATGAATCCCTGTTTTCATTGCCACTGCTTTGTACTTCATCCTCCAGTTTTATTTACTTAATTGGTGATATGGGTAGAATTCTGCAGCGATGCGTAGTCATTTTGGTATACTTGAAGAAAGTAGTGCTGTTTGTGAGCGTGAAATGCAGCTATCCATGGGAGGTGCTGGCTCTTGGTTGTGATGACGTTTACGGCGCTATCAGCTCCCTATGGGCATCGCAGTTTTCTAACACGGTGGTCAGCGGACTTGTTTTTTTTATCAAGTCGATTTAGATGAATATTGGGATTTAAAATGCAAATTATAACATAATGATTCACTAGTGTCATAGATTATAATTATATAGCACACACAAGCACAATATATCTTCTTTAAATACAAGATATAAACAGTTGCAGCCTTTGCGATTTTATAACTAACCCAATTCAAACAGTTTATGATCAAGAGTACCTAGTGTGTGGGCCTTTGAACACAATCATTTGTCCAGCAATCACAACCGGCCCTGTGAATAAAAATGAGGAAATTAAGCTGGACTGGATAAAAAGTGGAGCTGAAATAACAGGTTGTGAAAGAACAGCGCACAGGTCCAAAATGTCCTGCAAATCAAACAAAGATTTTGTGTTGAAGGAGCTCTCAGGTGTTTGGTGTGAAACAGAAACAGGTCTGCCGCAAAAGAAAATCAATTCGCAGTTATATTTTACTTTTAAAAGACCATTTCATCATTTATGATAGAAAACTTTAAAAATATTAGGTGTCGAGTTGTAATTTGCTCCATTCAGTCGCTAACTGTTACCTGTTGGCCTGTTGAGGTTAAAGGTGGACGATGTAGCTTTTTTAATTCTTGCCTGTCTCCATGGGGATGCTGCTGTTTTACCTGAAATGTTCTACAGTATGGCACTTACGGTATCAATTTTGCTTTTATTCAATTTAAGGCTTTCCTAACAAATACAAATATATTTCTATGTATTTTTATACAGATAGATATCAGTCTGGTCACCACCCCCTCGAGCCAGAACCAAACGTGATCATACAATCAGATTTTTCTTTCTATATATATATAAAAAAGTGACCAAATACATAAATAAATAAAGAGAGCGCTTTTCTACCTTCAAGACACTCAAAGCTCTTTACATCAAGGAACCACTCACTCATTCACAGACACATTCATACACCAATGTGCTTAGACACTGGGGACGAGGTGGGTTAAGTGTCTTGCTCACGGATACAACGGCAATTTATCTGTGGGTCATCTGACTGTTCAGCTAGTGATGTTTAAGTTGAGACCGGGATTCAAACCGCCAACCCTCGGGTCAGTGGACAAACACTTTACCATCTGAGCTACTCTTGCATGTGAAATGAAGAAGCTCATTGTTCACCTATCAAGTAAAATTGCCCCAGTACAGATATATTGTAAAAGCGACTCTTAGGGTCAGAAAGAGATTGCTGTATACTGTCTGCGCCTGAATGTAAAACATTGTATTGACCGCAAACAAACCAGGAAGTGCACTGTTAGTATGCTCGTCTTTAGTATTAACTTAGCGCAGACATACCCAAAGTCCGGCCCGGGGGCCAATAGCGGCCCGTGTACAAATTTCCACTGGCCCTCAGCATCTGGAATAAAAATAATTATGTGTGGCCCGTCAGCACTGTTGACCAGTGTAAAATACACATGTTCAAGCTCACTGACTTTTATCGCCAACTGGATAAAGACAAGTTTAAAGAAATTCAAAAATTGGCTAAGAAAATGCTGAGTTTGTTTGTTTGTTTGTCATTCTTGGTTATGAACTTTAACAAGAACTGTGTGAGGACAAATCTAACAGACTCTAACCTGTGTGACACTTTGCACATCAAAACCACTGTCTCTGAGCCAGACCTGGTTTATTTACTACAGTCCAGATCTCAGTTTCACCCTTCACATTAGTGCAGGCAAGTTATTTGTTCTCCTTCTGAGCTGAATAAATCCTAAAATCTCAGTCAATTTGTTTTATTGTGATTATCAAAACCAGTTTAAATGTTTATTTTTTTACATTAATTTTGTTTTTGAAAGTTGAAAGCCATTTGCAATAAAAAGAAAAAAATATTATTAAAAAAATATTATTAAATAATTAATTTGCAGTTAATATTAATGGTTCAAAGAATGATCAGGCCGAATGGTCGGCCCCCAAACACTTTCACCTCACCAAATCCGGCCCTCTTTGTAAAATGTTTGGACACCCCTGACTTAGAAGGAAAACTCTGCTCTGGCCTTTGAAAGTTTAAAAACTCATTTTTGTGAATAATTAGGATGCTCGGAATGCACTATGAAAGTGAGGGCCTATCATTACAAACAAAATGGCGTTCCTCTCACCTCAGATTAACAGAGTTTAGTCCTTCACTCACTGATTCTGCAGAAATCCACAATGTTTTTCAGTTTCGTGTAATGTTTTTTCTTAATTTTTTCTTCGTGAGCAGCCATATTTGTTTTGATACGTGTGTCAGTCAAGCCCATCTGAGCTCGAGGAGAAGGGTATATTCTGCATTCCAGGCAAAAAAAAAAGTACATCTCTCTGCAGAACTGACCTGTAACTTGGCCTAATGGAATCCTCTGTATAGAATTCACTGTCTGGCCATCGACCTCCTCTCCCACATACCAGACTACACTCAGACAGAGCCGTCCAATCAGGTTTGTTTATCTGAGCGTAAATGTGTCACAATAATATAAAACCCATCTGCAACTCCAGCCCAAGTAACAGTGAAGATATTTTTCCGCTAACTTTTCTACTTCTTGTTTTTTACCATCCAGAGTGGCCTGCGTGTCCTCTGTCAAAGGACACGTCTCAAAAGAATAATTTAGCAGGAAGAATACTTGAGAGAAAGCCTTCTGACATGTGCGCTTTGCTAATTAGCCAGAACGGAGCTAGCGCGTGGCCCAAGCTAAGTCCTTGAGAAGACTGTGCAGGGAGGCAGAGGATTGAAAGCGTATTAGGATTTCATTAACACGCCTTTTACCTTGTGCTCTAGTGTTGCAGTAATTAACCATTTGTCCACTTTGACCGTGGGTGGTGTTTTGTGGAAGCCAATTCTTCCTCCAGCGAAAGTTCGGGTTTCTTTAGTCCAAGGGCTATATCGTGAAAAATATTTGACACAGAGGACCATAAACCAGTGGTCAATACAGTGGGTAATTCAGATGGTGCATTTAACATACTTTAAATAAGGATTGAAATATTATTATTAGATCTGTATGACAACGCAGTGTGATGTTATTTAGGTTATGTTGGCAAGATTACTCAAATTTGCCATGAAAGTACTGATTATGATCAATTGGGCCGCTTTTGACCCCCAGCCCATTGTTTTGGACACCCCTGCTCTAGTTTGAAGAAAGAATGAAGTTCATGTTGTTTAAAAGTACTACAGGACAGGTATAGCCTTTTTCATGTTTTGTTATCAATTTATATGGCCCCAGTAGAGTGTAACCTTAAAGGCAAGGCAAGTTTATTTGTATAGCACAATTCGTACACAAAGTAATTCAAAGTACTTTACAGAATAAGGACATTAAAATCACACAAATAAAATTAAATTAACATTAAAACAGAAGAGTGCAGAATAAAAACCTTTTAGTCATATGCACAGCTAAACAGAACTTCAAATTGTCTCCATGGAGATTTTAGGACTTTTAGGCAATTGACCCCCCTACGTCTAATTACAAGTCAGATCTGTGGAGAGGTGAGCCCATTGACAGTAAGAAGGCATGTATTTAAAGATATATATGAGGAAAAAAGGGGGAAAAAACAGTACGGTACTTTCTTTTAAGGAATACTACAATTTGCATGGGGACCTTAGTATTTCAAAATTAACAACCTATTGGAAAACAACTTACAATTGTAGTTTTGTACTGTTTAAAATATTTTCGATATGTATTTATTTTTATTGGAACTACAGTAACTAAATACTAATAACGTAGTATTATTGATAAGTATTCTGAAAGCACTATGGTTATCCTACTGCAGCCACAACAGTTTATACGAGGTTTAAAAAAAACAGCTGACAGCATCTTTGTGTTTGCCTAGTATCAGAATACACACTTTTTTAATACTTTACAAAGACATGAGTCATTGGAGATGTAATTGAAAAGTTAATCAGCCAATCAGGGACATGAATGGTCTGTTTGTATCAGCACAAATATGGCTGCTTATGAGGAAAAAGAATTTATAAAAAAAAATAGAAAAAAAAAACATCATAGAGGACTAAAAGACATTGTAGATTTCTACAGAATCACTGAATGAAGCACTAAATTCTAACAATTTAATCAGAGGTGAGAGACTTTTGATAGATATATGACCAATTAGCTCATTTGTTTCACATGCATCACTTTGTATCACTTTAATTATTAGACTATGGTGTGGAGAATTTAAAAAACATGGACAAGCACTTACTGGATTACCATCTAATGATGTCACAATGTGGAAATGAGTGATTTGATCTCTGGAGAGAGAGCTCATAAATATAGATATGCCTGTAAGTTTTTGAGGAGTAAATAACTGTACAACATTGCTAAGAACTATTTGTTCATTGATCCAAAGGTTGGCAGTTTGAATCCCACTCTCAACATAAACATCATTGGTTGAGTGGTCAGATCCACCGACCCACAGGTTAGGGGCGATTCCAGATCCCACAGATGAATGCTGTCATTGTGTCCTTGGACAAGGTACTTAACCCAGCTCACCGTCATTGTCTGTGTACACTGATGTATGAACATGAGTGTGAAGGGATGAGTGGTTTCTTGATATAAAGAGCTTTGAGTGACTTGAAGGTGGGAAAGCGCTGTATAAAAATGTGACCATTTACCAATATATTGTCCCATTAGTTTACTCAGCGTTGCAACGTGAGAGAACTCTTTAGATTCGGTCTGCATCTACAATAACTCTGCTAATTAATTATTGTTATTGCTACATTGTCATTCGTTAGTGGCTTGATTGAATTTGTCTTGAGTCCCACACAAGGTTTTTATCAGCCAGCCAAAAAATAATTACTCCGCTTATCGCTTATGACCTTTCAAGTCAATGTTCTGTCGGCCCCACAAGAAAAAAAAAATAAATAAAAATAGAAGTGGCAAAGAAAATCCAATACAGCCCATAATGAAAAGTAATCTAGTGTCACCCGGAAAGAATGGATGTTAGCGTAGCCACTCAAGCGCTTTCCTGCTAATCCCGAAGCTAACCGCTAGGAAAGGAGCTTGGTGCTATGTCTCCATTGAAAGTTGTCACCCTGTGCAGAGAAGCGGCCGCCCTCTGAATGATGTATGGGCTCGAGCTGTCATCTTTCTACCCATCAGAGAGAGCATGAACGTCAGTGGGAGATCCTAGATATAACTTTGCAAGAAGAGCTGTGTTGTTCGGGTTAAGATCTTTCAAAAATAATTGAATGGCATTTTGCTTAAAGAGCCCATATTATCCTGTTTTCTGATCTTTGTTATAATGTTGTTTCCTCACACAAACATACCTGTTTCATTCACACATGTTTAACTCACAAACCCTGCATATTTAGGCTTCTCTCAAACAGAAAACACACTGTTCCACCTGGTGATATCATGTGGTAATACAGGAAGTGCTCCACTATGTTTTTTAAACTCCATACACCTTCATTAGATTTAATTTGGATCCTTTCAGTGCTGGAATCGCAAATCTCTACTGAACAAAAGGTAAAAGGTAGCTGCTATCTTGAAAACTACCGCTTCATGACATCATAAGGTGGAACAGAGCATTTTGAGCTTTGGAGGTGTAGACAGACTAATAATAAAGAATTACTCAAACATGTGCGAATGAAACAAAACACAACTCTAGGTATGTTTTTGATAAAGTAACAACATTATAACATGGCTTAAAGCTCACAAGAGTCAATTTTGAATAATATAGGACCTTTAAAGATACAGTATGTAACTTTCTGGAAGTGACACCTGCATTCATAGAAAGAAGGCATTCAAGGTTGACAAATAAAACTGAGTAAATGAAAGATAGATACGTTGTTTTTCCTTCTTTTTTTTTTGTTTTATGTTTGGATGGCAGTTGCTCAGATGGGATTCGCAAATTAGCAGCAAAACGTCTGTCAGTCTGTTCTATAGGCAGCTGTGCTAACCACCCCTGAGACTGAAAATAGAAATAATCATCTGTCACATTTGCAAAAGACAGTTTGCTTTGTATTTGACGCCGTGAACATTAAAATAACAACAAGAGGTTAGGTCCATGGGTGCTCCATCCACCTTGTATTAACGTGTTGTGTGAGTCACTGTGGTATACAACTGTTACCTTTTTAGTGTGATAATAATCTATATATTTTTCTAGTCATTGTCCATGTGTTTTAACTCACAAAAGACTGATGTAAAGTGAATTATGCACAATTTTGCGTGTACATTGGGGTCTAATTGTAAATGTATGTTTTTTTCACTGCTGTGATCGGTTGAGGAAGGTCAGGGGAACCGAAACGTGTGTGAATAAAAGTGGATCAAGAGTGAGACAGTGTGCGGGAGTTTTCTTAACCTTTCAGATCAAGTGCTTCTCCTCTGACACACCTGTCGCCCAGTCAAGTGTGCAGAGTTTACATAGAAATGACTGTGGTAAATTGAAGTTAAATAGGAGCTAAATCCACTTTTTGTCAAACCTGGAGTTGCATTTTTTTCTTTATCAATCCATTAATCAAAAATATTCAGTTTACATTTTGCGTCACAAATAAAAATTCAGACTCGCTCAAAATGTGTTCACAGCAAATGCATGTGTTTATTAGCAGAGCATTCATGGGGATAAAAGGGAATTAAAGCCACAAGAATGCATAATATGTGTTGGTTTTTTTTGTTTTTTTTTTAAATATTAACTGTAACTGTCTTAATGGGTCTCATTTGTATCTTGTACCACTTGTTTTTTGGGCTTTTCGTTTCCATAAAAACAATTCCGTCTCTGATATATAACGCATTTGTTTACCTGCTGCCGCTAACCCTCCTCTCTCTCTGTTCTCTTTTCCATTTGCTGTCCTTGATCCAGGTAAGTGTGTTTTTGTTTCTGCCGTTATTTATAGGCCTCTCCTTTCCTCCGCTCTTATGCATGCATCCATTCCATTTCATCCAAATTGCTGTTGGCAAAAAGGAAGCTGTTCTGCAAAGCACAAAGGAGCAGAGGGAAGAGAAACAGCGGAGAAGGCTGGGAGAGTGACACCACAGCTTTGGACGTACATACGGAAAATAGACTTGAGACTGTTTGAAGATGTTTGCAGCGGTTTGGGCCGGGTGAGATCTGAAGGGGAAATAAGAATTGCGCTGACAGTGAACATGCACAATTTCATGACTACTGACAACGCTTTAGAAGGGCAAAGAAAGAAATATCTAGGTTGGTTAAGATGATTTGAATTAATTTATTATATTGATCTGAGTAGATTTGACTTTGAATTCAAATCACTTATTTTTTAAGAGTTATGTTTTTAGGTGAACTTTTCTTAATTTCTTAAAGCAGCAATGTGTAACTTTCTAGAGCTGGCACCATAGACTGTATGAAGTGGACTGTTGCCAAGTGTGACACCACCCATAGCGTTCATCTCCTGTCGAATGAAGCTCATTGAGGCTCGTAGTTATTGCTGTGAAGTTGAAGCCAAGTATCATAGCAACCAAAGAGCCAATCTGGAACGAGGCCGATGATAACGTCCCTTCCTGCTTGCAGCTTTAGCATGTAGTGAATGCTTAGCAATGCTGTCAAGTGACCTCGTGGAAAGAAGATGCCTGAATTGTACAGGTTTAGCCCAGGTCTAGTCAAGGTTTAGCCCTGATCTGGTCCAGCATTAGCGCAGGTCTAATCCAGCTTTAGCCTTGGTCTAGTCCAGGTTTAGTCCTTGTCTAGTTTTTTGTTTTGTTTTGTTTTTTAGTGTATTGTAAATAGTTTGCGAGCTAAATTGGCTTTTTTTTTGTTTTGCTGTAGTAGTAGTTGTAGTAGTTGAAGTAGTTGTAGCAGTGGTATACCGGAAAGAGCTCCTCTCAGTTTTTGCCCATATACGTATCATACATGTACTACCTTTACCTAATTTGTTCTGATCATTTTACTACTGATATTGAATTCATTATGCAATTAACACAACTTCAATGCTAACAGCAATAGCAATGGTATCAGAAACCTGCAAACCTTTGCTTGTTTTTCCATGAATATCCAGTGTTTTAAGTTGTACAATGCAAAAACTCAGCGCTAAAACGTACACAACTGTGATCCTGTCCAAAATCAGGTATCCATTCAGGTAATGCGTCCTAGTAAGTTGCTAATCAAGAGACTAGGTGCTGCGTGCTTTTGGCCCGGTCTCTGCGGTTACACCAGGACTGCCAGAGCTAGTGTTGCCATGGAGACTGGAGCGGGGAGCCGACCCAGTCAATGTCTCAATAGATCCCCCTGCCCTGCCATGCACTTGAATGAGAAGGGTTTGATATTAATGGACTTTCATAGACAAACCGTACACATTTTAATGGTTATCAATATGCATTTGTTTCATACAATTTAATTATACAATATTGATGTTTGAAGATGGAAGTTGCACACAAGAAAGACAGACTGAAACAAGAAATGAGAATTTGCATAGATTTTTACTCATTTACCCTCTCAAAGTTGTTTTTGGAGTGATTCTTGCATGTTTGAGCAATCTTTAGTCACTTAATTTCAAGACCCCACATTGCTTATCAATTCCCGTTTTCACCGCCATCGGCATACGCCCACTGCTCTGTGCTTACTTTGTTCTCTAATTTTATTTTCTTAATCGGTGATACGCGTAGGATTCGGAAGCATTTCATAGTTATTTTGGTACAAATGAAAAAAAAAAAAAAGAAAATCTGCTAATTTGCCTGGAATGTTAGACATATCTACTGGGCATTTAGTCAATTGCAGGTGTTTTTATTTCTCGAAAGTAAAAACATGGGTTATTATTGTGAACAGATTTGAGTTTCCACAGATCTGACCTGAAACTTGTCATGGTGTCGTTCCCTTTTTGTCACCATGTGTTTTTTTTTTCATTTTTTTACCATATTAGCCCAACTCAAATCCAAACATTATCGTACAGAGTGAGAGTGAACCATCTCAGCTTTGAAAAACTTCTGCAGGCGCTCAAAGGGGATATCCTGGGGGAACTACACTGCCCCACTTTCACTTAAAAGGGGGGAGAAGAATAGCTTTGGCTGGGACTACAGAAGGCAGCAGGTACCAGGACAGTCCCGCTCCCTGGAGGCTGTAGGGACGGAGGGAGGGACGGAGGGAGGGATGAAGGGAGGTAGTACCGGGGCTGCAGATGGATCTCAGTTGACATTTGGAGTGATGGGGCTGGGGGTCCGAGGGGAGAGGGGTCCTGCGAGGTGACGTGCGACAGAGCGGACACCTTATTCTTACCTCGGTGCACGGGGATATTCTGGGTCTTGTCAGGCGTTTGAGTCATCTCAAAGCGTGCAATGTCATATCTCTAAGGTGATGATAAAGTGGTGGAATGGAAATACAATAGAAGAAAAAAAAAATTGTATTGGTTTGAAAAAAAAAAGAAAAAAAGTTACATGTTATAATAACTACAAGTTAATTACCCACCACTGCTTGTCTCCATGGAGATGCTATCGTATGCCCGGGATGCTCCATGGTATGGGATTAACAAAACAAACAAAAACAAGCACCCTTATGGTGAGCAGGGTTGCCTCTCCACAGATATGATCAGTAACTTGACCTAATGGTGTCACCTGTTTGTCTCTGTACAGATGAGTAGGTGCAATACTGTGGAACAATCCAGGCAAAGTAATAACATCTTAATGGAAAAATCTTCAAGAAAAGTTACATTGTGCACCTTTAATAAAGCATGAAGACTTATTTTTTTATGAAATTAAGTTTATTCAGAGTTTATTAAGAATTATTCAGGCTTTGAAACTACTTCTTTAATATGTTAACCCCGACTCCTATAACTCTCAATTAAGTAGTTACTATCATTCTTAATAAACTATATGTTCATTATGATTGAAGTCATCTTGCTAAGGCTAAATTAGGTTTGGTTATTATAAATTGGTCACATTTTTGGTAACATTTTTATATAGGGCTTTTCCACCCTCAAGCGCATTACATCAAGAAACCACTCACCCATTCAGACACATTC
Source organism: Periophthalmus magnuspinnatus (assembly GCF_009829125.3). Classification (NCBI taxonomy): domain Eukaryota; kingdom Metazoa; phylum Chordata; class Actinopteri; order Gobiiformes; family Gobiidae; genus Periophthalmus; species Periophthalmus magnuspinnatus. The sequence continues at coordinate 21,964,061 of NC_047135.1, read as the reverse complement.
ATATGCCAGTATACACAGACACTAGAACCAAGGACCCAATGACAGTGTTGGAGCTGGAATTGCTACACCAACCTGGGGGTCAGTGGATCTGAACGCTCAAGTAATGATGTTTTATGTCGAGAGCGGGATTCGAACTGCCAACCTTTGGATCAGTGGACAGACACTCTACCAACACTATAATCTTTTAGTGAGTGGTTTCAATGTTTATTTACCTTGATGATTTATGTCTTTTACAGTTATTTCAATGGGTTGTGTCAGAATGGGCATCTGGAGTAGTAATTGACCAAAATATTATTATTGAACCTATAATTTGCATACTGGAATGCAGAAGCACTCTGCCACCTTGTTTGTGCTGTTCAAAGTAGAGCTGTACCTCTACTAGATGTAAATTGCTATATTTATGAAATTGGTTAGTATTATACATTTCGAGCAATTTTTGCTGAAATAAATCAATATTTAAATATCAGACAGCAACTAACAGATGGATGATCACAGACAGCATGTTAAGACCTTTACGATGATGCAAGCGCTTAACCAGAGAAAACGTGTGTGCTTATAAAAGTAGGTAATGCTATTGCTAACATAATCTAAATCTCAACATAGAACACAAAACAGCTTTGTGAAAATATATCTAATGACAAGTTCATAAATTTTTTCTCTGCAAAATTAGTCAGATTGTAGCACTATTTTAATTAATTAATTAATTAATTAATTTTAGGCACAGATATCTACTTTTCTAAACACAGAAGCATCCAGAAGCGTTTATATCATTGTAAAGGTCTTAAAAGGTCATAACTTGTTGTTTGCTGCTTAATATGTAAATACTGATTAATTTTAGTACGACTCTGCTAATTTCCAAACTCAACGAGTGGAAATAGCCAGCCGGCTCCGTGGAAAGAACCTATTGGGGCTATTTAAATATTGTTCATATGAAACAAAATATCCCAAAAAAAAAAAAAAAAAAAAAAAAAAAAAAAAATCCATATGTGAACGTATGTCGTATATGAATGCTACCCACTCTGCCACTTACACCCCATAAAATCAATAATATTTAGTTTAACTTAAGGTGACTTTAAATGATGTCACCAAGCTTTAAATTGCCCTCAAACCGTATGGCATCCCAAACACGCCACTTTAGCTTAATATACTGTATACATGTTTATGAGTGGAGATAGCCAGTCACCATAGATTGATCTTGTAGTTGTTTTGAAGGTGCCCTTTGCTGTTAATTGTCCCGGTATAGGAGGACATGCGGTACAGAGCAGAGGCACTACGGGAGCCCGAGTAGGACAATTACAGCGGCTCCTTCGGGAGATGTGTCAGGGCTGGATAAATGTTTCATAGCTTCTGGCAAATGGGAGAAAAAATACATCTTTTTCAGGTTGTCACGAAGGAGGAAGAGGAGGAAGAGAGGAGGAGGCAAGGAGGGCGTGAAAAATGATGGGAAAATGGTGCGTGACGGTTGTTCCTACTCAATTTACTGTTAAAAATGTCTTAGATTTGACTTGTTTTATGCTTTTGTTTTTTTTAAGTAAATTTCTATGTTCCAAGAAAGAAAATGTTGTCCTAACCCGAAAAGTGTTTGACATATGCAGAACAGTGACAGTCCTCATAAATAAATTATACATAACCAGAATGTGTAATAGAAAATCTATTTGAGTTTCCTTTTATGTTAAAGAAACATGTAAAACAACGTGTAACTTTCTGAAGATGTCCAGCCACTTACATGATTCCATGGAAATAGAAAGTTAAAACCATAGTACATAGTTCAAGACGCCATATTGCCAATCAACCCCCGGCATAGGCCCACTGATCTGTACTTACTTTGTTTCCCAATTTTATTTTCTTTATCAATGATACACGTAGGACTGGGCAGCATCGTGTAGTCATTTTGGCACAAATAAAAAAAAATAATTAAAAAAATCTGCCACTCACTAGTTTCTCAGCTCCTTGTTGTGATGGCGTTTACGGTGGCATCAGCTCTCATTGGGCAACGCAGTTTTCTAACACGGAAGTCAGCGAACTTGTTTGTTTTTTAAATTGTTGTAGATGAATATTGCTATTTAAAATATGCAAATTATGACATCATAATCCACAGGTGTCATAGATTATAGCTATATAGCAGACACAAGCACAACATGTCTTCTTACTTTACCATATCAAATCAATTTCGGAACTAAGTCTTGCAAAACAGCATAACTAAATACGTTACAATGAAAACTGTATTAAAAAAAAATAATAATAATTTTTTTTTTAAATTAAAAAAATTGTCTTGTTTGGAGCTAAATATGGACTTCCTTCTTGTTATGGAGCTGTCCCAGGACGATTAATACAGCTCTGCCCTGATTGGCTCCCGTCAAAACAGTCTGCCAGCTGTCAGACAGTTTCGACCGCTGCTGTCACCACACTCACTGACGATGACAACACATGGGTCTAATGGAGCCAGTGATGAGCACATGACAATTAGACATCTGGATTAGACCATGACATAGTGCACAGGGCTGACAGTAGCACAGTTGGTCGAACCGTTTCCCCACTAACTCAATAGTTTGTGGTTCAATATCCGCGGCACGTAACGCTAGCTGATGTTGTGTGGTTCACTGTGGACCCTAAAATTCGTATCTAAATGTCTCCCTAAACTTTTTCTTGGACTTACTGTCTTGAGCATTAATGTTATTTACATTTAGTTGAGTGATTTCATGATGATTTATTTATTTATGTGGCTTGACGGACTAGTCCAAAACATAACTAACCTGCTAGCGGCCATGTTTCAAATAGGAAGTATAGGCGCGCTTCCAGCTCCATCGACTCCATTTCAGTTTACATTGAGAAAATATCACCCTCTCACTGTAACTGCAGCAGTGAACCTTGTCATTTTGGTCTTAAAATGTATGTATTGACTCACTCTACATGATCCTGGGGTTTTCATTTTGCCATTTTGTCTGTAAATCAAGATATGAACATTAATAACACAGAAATCAGGTACATGGTCATCCAAAATCTCAAAATATCTGCCATGGATCCATATGAGCCAAATACATACAAAAAGAGTTACACTTAATAGTATGATGAAGGCTGTTTTGACAACCGTTATAATAATATGTGACAAAGTTCTCCATTTTGAAAGTAATACTCCATTGAAGCCCTACGTTGCAGTGTACCCATGCCCGTTATGCTTAAAATGTATAACAAAGGCTCTTTTTACGGGATGATGCAAACAATGAGTGACAAAGTTCTCCATTTTGAAAGTAGAATAGGATGAACACTTTCAGATTACCCCTCTCTTACAGTATATCCCTCCATTGTAGCCCTACAGTGCACTCTATCCATGCTCTTTTCTTAACCCAAGTTTGCACTCGCTTGAATCACCTTCAGCTAACACAGTAATTATCCATAACCACACCTTATAACTCTACTTCAAACCCCCTTTAATTAAATTCACGTCGGTCGGACATTTATTCCAATGCTCACAAATTGGCATTGCTGGCAGGAACCAGATACTCCGCACCACTGTTCACTATGTATGAGTCAGTATATGATTTGAATTAGCTGGGCCTGACTTAAATCCCCTTGACACATGAGAGGGAGTTCTTCTCACTGGGTAGTCCGTGTGCAGTCATTGTAGTGCGCCGGGCGGAAATCTTAACCACCGCGTCACTTCACTATCTGCATTTTGGCACCTCGGGGGAGAGAAAAACCGAAAGAAGCCGAAGACTTTTCCGGCTTTCTCTCTCCTGTTCACTGTCGGTTGTCTGAGGAGGTGCTGTGAAGTAGGTTAGAGCGCGCAGCACGGGGAGGAAATTGAAATGGCGGAGTTTGGAGTAGCAGGGGAGAAGTTGGGGGAGCCAGGAATGATTTGGCTCGTGGAGATGAGAGGGGACGTGCTGCCTGGTTTTGGTACCATGGAGTTCTGTCGATGGCTAATTAAGGATGGTTACAGTTATTTCAAATACAGTACTATACTACAAATGCAATATGTATTTTTTCAATTGAATAGTCCTCACTAGACTTCATAAAACTGTTGATTTAACCAATGGAAAGTTAGAAAACCAAACAATGAACAGTGATCCATAGTAAATGCCAAAAGTAAAACCTGTCACCTGGACAAAAAGTTTTAAGAGTGAAGATGTTTCGCTTCTCCTCCAAGCCACTTCTTCAGTTCTGGTCAGATTACTGGTGGACACTGCCTTATATCTGTCTGAAGGGAGGAGCTAATTACACTGAAACTGGAAACAGCTACAGTTTCTGTATGTAGGCTAGGTCTATTGAGTTACACTAAGTGTGCACTGTGCCTGAGTCATATGTAGCATATTCATTCAGAATTTTGAATGAATATGCTACGTATGACTAGCAGTAGTTGGCTCCTCCCTTCAGATAGATATAAGGTAGTGTGGCTTTTACTATGCAACACAAATATCGTTTTCTAAGATGATTCAGTCACTGTGCTCCAATGTGTCTTTCCAGTGCCATTTTACAATACATATACAGTACATATGTTGTCAAGATGCATGTGTATAGGCGCCTTTGCATTTAAGGGCAGATGCTTAAAACTCAAGACGTGCCTCTTCAAATGTTTGAAACAAACGGAGGAAGAGTTGGATTGCCTAGATTCACATCCCCATACATTGCATGTAAATTCCCTGGTGCCACGGTCTGAACACAGAAGAGGAAGACCATTTTCTTGTGCACATATTGTTGTTCACTGGAGTAATATCTGTGCCCCTACAGTGTGAGGGACAGGATGGACAGTAAGGGTTGAGGTCAAATTTAAAATAAGAATAGAACTAATCAATAATCAAAAAAAAAAAAAAAAATGCCAGATGGAAAAAGTCCTTTTGTACTTAAAATTAATGTCACATCTAGCTTGCCAAAATTCTTCAGTGTTTCCCATTGGATAGAAGTTACTAGAAAAGTACACATAAGTTTCTCTTGCATGTTGGAAAAGATGGAACTGTCAAATATTGAAACGCCATTAGAGTTTCAACTAAGTTCACCATCTGCCAACCTCTTCTACGATGCACAGTTGGAGACAAATGAAACAGCATGCTAACATCTTTGGGAGTTTGAATCCATTCGATCAACTTTTGGACCACACTAACTTCGTTCTGTGTTTACAATCTGGCAAATAGCAAATCGCTTGCTGTTTTATGAGAAAGTGGCATCGTCAGTCCCAGCTCAATAACCTGATCCCTGCGTCACAGTTCTTCCTGCCAAGTTTGCTTAAGGTACAGACTCTCTATTGAATATTTAATACCAGACCATTTTGCGGGACTACATTCTCTCCGGGTGAATCGGGTATGTGGTCTTTTTAGGATGTACCACAAAAATGAGAAAAAACTAAATCATATCTGAAGGAGTGGTGCAAGAAACAAAAATGTTTAAATCATTTATTATTGTCAACATAAAACTGTTGTCACTTGTAGACTTATTCACAGTGAGAAGAGTAACCCAACGTTTTATGCAAGTATGAGTATGAGTCAACTATATTACTAAAGTAGGAGTAAAAGTATGGTTTATGTACTGAAAAAGTGAATCCACAGACCCCATTATACATTTTAACAGTCTATATACAATACCTGCATGAGCCAAGCAGACTGCCCTCTCAGCTCTATGGGGACTGTGCATTGAAGGGACACCACTGACCCCATTATTGACCTTGTACGAGCTCTTTATCCCCACAGAGTAGCAATGAGTCGCATTGACCCCGTTCTCTGTCAAAGGGGTGACCTCTGACTCCAGTCTGATCACCACGGGGACGGTGTCTCTGAAGAGGACAGTCAAAAGGCACTGTAGTGGAGGCTCATACATGCACGGTGGTGAAGTGGACCTCTGGCTTTGTTACAAGGAGGTCCCAGGTTCAATTCCCAGAACATATGGGCCTTAGTGTGTGGTGTTCACATATTGTACCTGTGTCTGGGCTGGTTTACTTAGAGCAGGGGTGGACAAACTTTTTGATACACGGGCCACAATGGGTTCTAAAACTTGACAGAGGGACTGGGCCAGGATATATATGTATATATTACATTAGAGATTTGCCCTGTAACATGTAGCAAAGCATGAATATGCAAGGCTTATTGTACAAATTGTTTTCCACATGTATTAATTAAATGAATAATTCATTTATTAAATTTCTGTTAAATAAACACAGCAGAAAACCTTTGAACATGGTTTATCCTTAACTATTTTAATATCATTTCTGACTGAGTGATCCGGTGATCCAGTTTCTATCAACCTAAAACAAGCTAAATAGGCAAAATTCTTCAGCTAGCTACTCCTGACTTGCCAGACACTTGTTTCCAAAATGGGATGGCCCCACTTGCTCCAGTGGCATTGATGGATGGGTCAAATGCAGAGGACAAATATCCTTACAAAATACCAAAGCCTTAAACAACAAAAATGCCAATCTTAGAAGACAGTTTTTGAGCATACGAGAACATTGTACCATTATCAATCATGTACCTGGAGTTGTATTTTACTTTTTAAAATTTACCCGGATTGCTGTGTCACAGGTAGAGACACTGCAGTTTAAGTCCATAAATCTTCACCAGACTAAGCATTTTTGACGTCAAATTGCACTGCACACATTGGGGCGTGATTGTTACCAGCTGACGTTAGTTTTTTTTCCACATGCTAATTCTCTCTGCAGCCAGTAGATAGAGCCCTATACCCAATTACAGTATGGGGCGCACGAAAGCTGATAAATAATGTCTTGATCTTTCCCAAACCATTATTTAAGTTCTAAAAGCAAAGGTATTCAAAGGCTTGTTTAAAGGCCAATAGCAATATATAATGCAAGATATGTGTTATTTAATTACAATACACTATTTTGAATCTAGTTGTGTTTACCTTGTTTTGCTAGCCTAGAAAAAGGAATTACCATGGAAATAATGATATTAAATTTGGGGGGAAAAAGGAAATAAATGTTCAATGTTCATGTGCGCCAACAAGTCAACATAAAACGTATTTGTCGTCAATATTGACAACCCCCTACATAATAATACAACCCGATTTTTTTTTTTTTTTTTTTTCATATTTGAGATTCAAATTCCCTTTTACTTTGTTGACATAAAGACAAAACATAAATGAAAAAAATGTGTCCAAACCTTTGACTGGTAGTGTATTTCAGCTTAGAATGGAAGACATCTGAAATCAAAATTCACTTGATTATTTTTAAATAGAACAGTAGCGCTAGCTCAATATAACGATCTTTGCTTATGACTCTATCTCTCAATCCATATCTCTATGTCTCATTAAATCTGCAGTCATCACACCAACTATCAAGTTTCTTTACAAGTCTCCCAAATCCTGTGCCGACACTGTAAACCCTGCCTGTAAATAAGAATACGCCCTGTTTATTCCACCATTATGATTTCTATTGGCCTTTTGAGAAGCTATGCACGAAATACAGCCATACATTACTTGGCTCTGCGGTCTCATTCCGTGGTATTCTGTACATCCTATATTTATTATCCACATTGATTCCTACTTGGAACGTTTTTATCGGAGTTTCGTACGGCCCATTTGTAGCAGAGAAGGCAGTTTAAGAAATGGGGGCTAGCTGGTGGTTTTAATGGACTTCACAGAGGTGGTGAGGAGATTAAACCAGGGTATAGTCTTCCCCGTAGGACGAGTACATAAAAGAACGCAGGGCCCCTGAAGCTAGCATGCGCTTCAACAGAATCTAAAGCTTAGAGAGGGAGATACTCACATGACCTTTAGCGCGTCTGGTTAGCAGTATAAATTACTTCAAACGTTTTTCCAGTCTACATCATTTTAAAAGTAGATTATGGAATAAGAAATTGAAACATGCCCATTAGCAATACTGTGGTATTATAATATTTTGTAATACTTTCTACTATATTCTACACCAGGGTTTCTCAAACTGTGGTACCTGTATCACTGGTGATACATAAGATCCTTCTGGTAGAACTTGGATAGCTCTTCAGTTTGTAGGTTTGCCTAATTTAGAGTTCATTTTATCCCCTCTTTTAGACCTGGTTTCGTCCTAGGTTATACCTGGATAGTCCTGTTATATACTAAATGTAGAGGTGGTGGGACTCGGAAAGCTGGAAAGTCTTTGGTGGTACTTGATATGAAAAGACAACCACTGCTATAAAAAAAAAATAATAATAATTGAAAAGTTCATTTGTAAAGAAAAATAACAACAAATCTCTCGAAAAATACTCGAATTGATACTATCTACACATATTACTATTAACAGTATAGTAGTTATATAATATATATATATATATATATATATATATATATATATATATATATATATATATATATATATATATATATATAGACACACATTTGTGTTGTACTAAAATAAATTCAGATTTTAAAAACACAAAGAGAAACAATTTGACTTTTTTTCTTTCAAATAGCACATCTGTTTTTGGTACTATGGTAATTTTGTTTTACTTTCAGTTTAGCATAATGCAGTTATTGTAGGAATAGACATATGTGAGATGCAAAATCATCTATACTTTCCTTTCGCTACAACACAAATGTTTGCCGAGCTTGTTTCCCAGAACACTGGATTTATATAGCAGCTTTCAGGACACCCAACTCATTTGGCAGGGTATTATTCATTCACTCCACACTTGATGGTGGTAAGATACTAATCTTGTCACAGCTGCCCTGGGGCAGACTGACAGAATACAAGGCTATGTGGGTGAAGTGTCTTGTCTAAGAACACAACAACAGCTTTTTGCCACTGGTATCCCACTGTGGCACCTGATATTCCTGGTCTACTAACCAGGCTCAACACTGCTAATCTTCTGAGATCTGACAAGATCAGGCTTTGACAAGTTGATATGGTAACACAGTTTTTTCACATACAAGTGAATGGTGAAGCCAACCCCCATGTAAAAGTATACTTTATATTTCATGATATCTGTGTAATGTATATGGTCTTATCTGCATTTTAAAGGAGGAGGTCTAGTGGCAAATATATGACCCCCAGAACCACACTAGATCAGATATCCAAACTGTTTATCGTTTAGCCTTTAGCTCAGGTGCTAACTAGGATTTGACCTCACATAAATGTGGTTAATGGATTGTCTCTAACCAAAACCATCTTGTTATTCATAATCTAGAACATTTGATGGCTATTGCTAACAGCTAAAGAGAGAAATACAGGGAACTTTATACCTATGTTTTTTCATTTCATCTGTTTTCCCATTCCCACTTTCAATCTCATACAGTTGAATAGTTATCATTTTACATAGGCTATAGAAAATTACATGACCTCTCCAATGGACTAGATCAATGCTTTATGTTTACTACTGTACATTATAAATATGTATTACCAATGCCGTTTGTACATACATTTCCCCAGCTACAGAAAGCGGAGAATGCGTTCTCAGATCAGCCCACAGCCTTTGGGATTATCATTCTACCAGGGGACTGAGCAGAGTCGATAACAGGACTGATGCAACCTCCAGCTCTGTGTTAGAATGTACTGGAACTGTGTCCACTTAGTCTCATGGGTCCAACCAGGGAGATGGGATAAAACTATAGAGACCGCCCTTGGCAAATGTGGTTGCCATATTGTGTTTGTGGGAAGAGTCAAGTTATAATAGGAAACAGGGACAGAATTTTCTCTCAATAAGAGTGGCAAATTGGAATATAGTTTTGAGGTCTACAGTTTCAGTCTAGATGCATTTTCACTGAAACATGTACATTTATATTAGCCCTTTAACATTGCACTGGTGTTTGTTTATTGCAGATTTACCATGTGTTTGCATCAGTGTTGTCCTATTGAAAAGCAGATGCTAATCAGTACTAAAATGTGTATTGAAAATAGATACTCATTTGAAGTATCAATACCTAAAAGATAAACAGGATTCATATTGTCTTTCATGAACAGTTTTAGAATGACCTTTAGTGTTATCAGAACTAATATTAGACCACATAGTAACATAAAGTACTATTGTGTTGTGTTGAAAATAGTGTTATAATTTTGGTGTTGGTAATTTGTAGTAGGTATGTAGCCTATTCCTTAGTATTAAAATCGAGTTTGAAAAATTTTGTCACAACATTAGTTTGCATGTCTGTACACTATGGACACTATACACTATGGAATCAAATAATAATTAATTTTATACAAATACATATCTATGTAGACATTTAAGAAAACAAAAATATGTGATATGTGAAACATTTTGATGAATATTTAACATTAACATTTGTGTCGTCAAACATGATAATTAAAGCCATAGTATGTAACAGTTTTTTTTTTGTTGCCAAAAATAGACTAAAATAAAAGCATGTTTTTTTTTCAATATAGATGTTTTTATTGCACTGAAAAACAATGAAAAACATGCGCCCTTTGTCTTGCATCTCCACACACCTGACTCTTGGACGAGGGCCTTCACCTGCTTGTTTCTGTGGAAATCTTGTTCCTTTGGCTATATTATTCCACAGTATGCCATAAAACTGATCTATGTCCATGGAGAATGCACCTAGTAACTTTCTATTTACCGGTACATGGAATAATGTAGGTGACTTTCGCACCTCCACGCTAGTTACACACTCATCATTTAAGCATTTATATTATAAAACAAATATATTATAGCATATCAAAAAAATATTTTGAAAAATTAAATAAACAGTACATTTATCTGAAACCATGTGTCACAAAACATATTAAAACACTGCCGGCTTTTTAGCTGGCAAATTAAATGCTTTTTCTAACAACTTACCTATGTGTGCTGCAGTTACAACATGGCTGTTGGAACTACATGTGAGTTACCATAGGTTACCAGGTTGACATGCTCTCTAGAGTTTAATCCACTACCCTGCTCGATTACTGTATAGTTATAGATACAACATATTGTATGACCAAATGCCCACATAGCACAGGTATAGCAGGGGCTGTGTTTGGCTGCGGGCTTGTATGGGCGAAGCTGTCAGCGGTGATGAATTTGCATTGGACTTAACGGGAACAGAACACATGAGGCTGTTGGGCATACACAGCACGTGGACTGGATGCACAATCTGAGATGGCGGACATTTTGATACACAACACGTTATTAAGGTCTGCAGAGTGAGAGCCCATACAGTGCATTTACTATAGGCTGAGCTTAGAGTACTCAATCGACTGAGAGAGTTCTCCTGAGTGGCACAGTACGTGCCTGAAGTAGATATGTCACAATATAAAATTTTAGTGTTACAATTACTGTGAAACAGACAAACGTTTTGATTGAACAATTCATCAAAATTACCAACACCATGACAACACTGTAATAAATAGAAATCCTTTAAAGGATGTAGTATGTAACTTTCTGGAGGTAAGACGTCACCTGCTTGATTCCATGGAAACAGAAAGTTAAAATCATACTTTGGAATATTCTCCATGAAGATAGATAGGTTTTATGCCATACTGTGGAAGATGATAACGATAGGAACAACATTTCTATGGAAACAAGAAGGAGGTGGCCCTCCTCCAGGCCACATAAGAGTCAGGTTTATGGAGATGCAAACGCACTCTCAGCAAGAAAACATGGTTTTCTATGTTTTCCAGTGCAATAAACCTAGCCACATTTTTTTAATAACTAAAAAGGCAAAAAACATTCTGTATATGTCACACTAACATTACTTACCACATTCAAACACTTTTCTTTTAGGACATTTTCAGAGACTAAATTGAAAAGAAATTTTGTTTATATGAAATCACAGTCTGCTACTGTCAGACACTGCGTCCTCCACCTGTAGTATCATGTGTAGTACTGTAACATAATGTGAACCATCACTGGTACAATTCACTCCAGTCATTTTACCTGCTGTTTATTTATTCTGCCCATGTGCTGGAATTTGTATAGCCATAGTCATAGCCACTTATTTTTCTTAACAGAATAATACACCGAAGTCACTCTAACTGCTATTTACTATTTTCTTTATGCGGCACTGCACCTAGTCATGGCAACTCGCTGAACACATTTTTGACATTTGGACTTGCAGTGTTGTGTTAGATGTTATGTTTATTGTTAGGTCTTTTGATATTAGATATTTACATTTGTTTGCTCGTAAGCTGCCTATTCTGTTTTTCTTCATCTTTGTGTTGCAACACTGGAATTTCCCCATTGTGAGACAAATAATGGTTATCTTTCTTCAGTATAAATTGGGTTAATTCTACAGTATCTTACATTACGTATTTTTGGCATGATATATTTAATGCTACCCAAAGGTCAAGCGTGTACACACTCAATCAATCAACATACAACTTTAAACATGCTAATGAACTGTTATAGCATGGTCCATTTTACATAATATGTACTGTTTAAAGAGGAGTATTACTATGGGGTGTTAACTGCCACCACATAACATACAGTATTTAGATCACCATGTAAGCTTATTTTGAAGATACTATATTCGCCCAAAACAACATATTAACATGTTTTATAAATTTCAGCTTTCCTTTTGACACACTGAGTCCCCCCTCCTTGCTAAGTCACTTCCCTTTCAAAGCGCTAACACAATCAGTGTGCATCCCGATAATGAAACTACTGCACATCGCATCAGGTTTGTGAAGGTGTCATGTATCATGTATTTTGTATCATGTTTTTGTATATTTCTGGAAAATTGGATTAAGGGGAAAAAGGACTGTACAGCTCATAAGGAGGGTTCAAATAGGGCCTGGGCGAGATCGCTAGATTACGCACAAATACATTGATAGCATCTAAAACGTATTCAGCCATGTTCTGGATGAGGGAACAACATTATGACATGGTAGAAAGCTTCAAAAAGTTGATTTTACATAACACCCCACAAGATGGTAACAAGACAAGACTCCAGCGGCACATGCTACACCAATAACTTCCCTGTAATGACCCACTACAGCCCTGGGAGCAAGTGCATGAGGCGGAGATCTGTCCATAAATATCCCAACATATTTCCACCCGCGTTACTGCCAACATTGCCAACCGTTTATTACATACTCCCGGCTAAGTACTCTGGATCACGCTCCTCTGTGACAATCTATTCTTACCTAATTATTGGAGCGGGGTGGGCGCGGGACTTGCCTTAATTTGCCGCCGTGCAGCATGCAATTAATCAACACGCTCGCTAACTGACAGGGCTAATGGACGCGCTAGGCTTCTCCGTGATTGTCTGCTAGCTGCCCGTTCAGTTAGCGGTTGGGTATGTAGCTAGCACGTATAGTGACAGGCGTTTCTTCAAGCATGAGGGTCCTTCCTCTGAATTGGATGGGTGGATGGTTTGGTGGAGGGGCGGAGAGCTCGGTGGAGTGCATTCATCTCCGTGGCCACACCCATCTCATCTAAACAGGAAGCTAAGGTGCTCCATCATTGCATAAACGGTGCAGAGGATTATAAACTGTAATTTGTAAAGAGATATTTACACATTATGCATTCTTCTGGCTTTAATTGCCTTTTAAACATGCTTTTGGCCATCTTGAGATACATACAGTATTTCACTTTTTCTAATGACAATAATGTCTGGAAATATACTTTATAAATTACACCTCCATTTCCAATGAGGTATTTAGACATTGGACCTCCCTCTGAGTTGTTCTCATTGTTGACAGCAAAGTTTTAACTATGACACAACAAAATTGGCTAAATGTAAATTGCAAATTTTTGAGTGTTTTCACTGCCAGTAGTACAGGTCCATTGCTTTGTAGTTACTTTGTTCTACAATTTTATTTTTGTTAACTGATGATACATATAGAATTCAGCAGCATCGTGCAGTCATTTTGGTACAAATGAAAAGAGCATCGGAGGTGCCGACAACTGCACGGTTCTTTCTCGTGATGACATTTACAGCGACATCAGCTTCCATTGTGCGCCACACTTTCTTTTATTAAGTCATTTTAGATGAATATAGCAATTTAAAATGTGTAAATTATAACATAATGATCCATGGGTGTCATATATTATAACAATATCGCAGGCTCAAGCACAATAGCTCAAGTACCTCCCAAAAAATATGTGGTGGACTACATCATGCTACTGTAGTTTCCAAGTTGCCACTATTATTGCTTTGCCTGTAATGTTCAACAGTATGACATTAAACTTATCTCCATGGAACCAAGCAGTTGACACCACCATAGGTTACAGGTCAGATCAGTGGATTTGCTAAAAAAAACACCAGTAATTGAATAAATACAAACAAGATAGGTATCCTACTAAACAAGTCCCATTTACAGGACAGGACAGGAAATGAATCTTTACATTTAGAATGATCTTGAGCTGTATCTGAACATATAAGAACGTAAGTATAAAACCACAGACTACTATACACCCATGGACCACTACGGAACCTACCTGGACGACTGAGGGATTACACAGATATAAGACCATTCAGCATCATGTCTATTCCTTAGTATCTTAGTATTAGTGTTGGTTAAGATCTCCTCTTTTTGAAGGACCTGATTCAATTCAGGAAAGCTCGAGAATCATCGGTGTATCTTTTCAGAGCTTAACATTTGGTATTTGTATTTTAAAATGGCCAAGGCAGAAACTTCAAATATTTGTTTTTCTTGGATCAACAGAAGGGCAGTGGGAGTGGAATAAACCTTAGCAGTCGTGACATAAAAAGCAAAAATGGAGAGCGAGAGGAAGGAAGAGAGAGAGAAAGCGCATTGTGGCTTTGATATTGGCCCAGTCCATTTGTGCCCAGAGTAATATTTTATTGTGAGCGCTATAATTGATTTGTGGAGGAGGTCAAACGTGCCCTCAAGTTTCAGATCAATATTTTATAAAAGGAGTGTCACCTTCTAAGTCCAGACAAACAGGACAGCTTTTACCGAACAATGGGCCACGGGGTCGAAGGTCGCCGGCTTCGTAGTCAATGTCCTGCTCAAAAGAATTACACGAACACTTTGAAAATCCATCAGATCTCCCCCAGTGGATAGGAGAAAAACATGCAGCAATAATGTGATTCTGATATGGAACAAAAGGATGTCACATCATTTTGGAGTTGAAAGAGATACAACTATGTACAACTGTGCTATGTGGCTTTTCTGATGGAGGGTCTGTTCGTTGTTTGTGTGATTGTTTTGGCTTGAATGTTCCACAGTATAGCATTAACCCCACGCGGCAGGTGGCAGATCATCTACCTGAAAAGTGACATAGTTCACTTTATGATTCCAAAAGATGATAATGAAATTGATGTAGCAAAGTCATCATTACCACAACTTTCTTTTCGTAGGTATACTCGGGACATTGTGTTAAAGAAGACCGATTGTGCTTGTGTCTGTTATATCGTTATAATCTATGACAACCGTGGATCATAATGTTATAATTTGTACATTTTAAAGTGCAATACTCATCTAAAATTACTTAATAAAAAGAAACAATTCTGCTGTGGCCAATGCTAGTGAGTTTTTTTTCATTTGTCCCAAAATGTCTATGCGACACTGCCAAATTGTAAGTGTATCATTAAGAAAATAAAACAGAAGAAAGAAGTAAGTACGTCACAGTGGGTGTATGCCGGTGGCCGCGAAAATAGGGGCTGATTGGAAATATGGAATCTTGAAAATAAATGATTAAAGATTGTACAGACATGCACAAACATGCACAAATCCCTCCAAATACAACTTCCAAGTGACAAAGGGAAGCAGCTATGACATGGTTAAAAGCCCTGAAAAGTCGATTTTGCATAATAGGTCTGCTTTAATTATAAAAATGAGTCAAAAATGCAAAATGGAAAACAATTGCACAATGTTTGTTTTTGTTTTTTTCCATTATTGTTTTGAGTTTTATCATATTGTTCCTTATTCAAGTCTTTGAAATTTCAATAACTTGATGATATGCAGTACATAAAAAGTTGCTCAGAATAGTCTTCTTATTTGAAAATGTTGTGAGTAATGTGAAGCGAGCAGACGTGTATGGAATGTTGAAAACCAAATCATTTGACTGTTCAGAAGTACATGGTCCTAAGATCATTTATTTCAGACGTGCAAAGTAAATAAATTCAATAAAAAAAAATCATACTCCAGATACAACTCTTGGTTAAATGTTTATAAACACATTTTGTACAATATTGATTTTATGCACTATGTTTACAGAGCTGTTTATTATATCTTTATTAAAAGGTCCATATTACGCAATTTTCTGATCTATGTTATAATGTTGTCTTGTCGCAAACATACTCGGAGTTGTGTTTTGTTTCATTGACATGTGTTTAAGTCTCTTACCACATGACATCACAAGGTGATACAAACAGGAAGTGCTCCACAATGTTTCCTCCATACACCTTCACTAGAATCATTTGGATAATTTCAGCCCTGGAATAGCCAGTCTCTACTAAACTAAAGGTAAAATGTAGCTGTTAACTTTAAAATCACTTCCATCACGGTGGAACAGAGCATTTTAAGCTTTGGAGATGTCAAACATATGTAAATGAAACAAAACACAACTCCAGGTATGTTTGTGAGGAGGTAACAACATTCTAACATGGATAAAAGCTCAAAAGAATCCATGCTGTGTAATATAGGACCTTTAAATAAATAGATTTAAACATTTACAGGGGGCAGGGTAGCTAGTATTCTCACTTCACAGCAAGAAAGTTCTGGATTTGACTCTGAGGTTGCGCAGACCTTTCTGTGCAGAGTTTGCATGTTTCTCCCTGTGTCTCGGTGAGTTTCCTTTGGGTTCTCTGTGTTCCCCCATAAACCCAAAACATGCACTATAGGTACAATCAAGACTAGATCAAAATGGGACCCCACTGCTCCTGACAGGTTGCCCCAGTGGTATTGAAGGATGGATCAAATGCAGAAGTCAAATTTCCCTACAGGGACTAAATGTAACCTTAACAACAACACATCAGACTGAACAAGACAAAAAACTGTGAACTAACAATGAACAGAATTACACTCTTAGACAAATAGGCAGTTGCAGGCAGTTCACACACAAGCCACCCCATGGTTCAGGCTTCACTTCGTTCTCATTTTACCCAGTCATTTACATTATCAACCCTCTGTAAACTTCACTGATAAACTCATAAGTAAACATGTTTAAATTCCCTTCATATTTTTTGCCTAGAGTACTCATTTTCTCTCACATCACATACATTGCTTCTGTAATTATGTGAAATCATGTGCAAAGCTCTGGGGCTATTGGAAAGCCTTGCCTGAATGATTATGTTTGTGTGTTAAAGAGGCAGATGGGTTATTGTGAGGTGGTGCGCTTGACCCGTGGGCTGGGCAAGATCGGGTGCAGCGGAATTCAGGCTATGGCTAAAGGCTATTGGTGTTTACTGTATTAAGTCACGCACAAGCTGTTTCTGATGGGTCGGCGTATGTGTGCCGTTAGTATGGGACATTGAGGAGTGACGTGTTTATAGCTTTATTTTGACTTCCAAGTGACATTTAAAGCAATAATGTTAACGTTCATGTTAATAATGTTAAGGTAAAAGGTAGCCGTTAACTTGAAAACTATCACTACATGACATCACAAGGTGGAACAGAGCATTCTGAGCTTTGGAGATGTAAATAGACCAATAATAAAAGGTTACTCAAACACGTGTGAATGAAACAAAACACAACTCCAGGTATGTTTGTGATGAGGTAATAACATTATAACATGCCTTAAAGCTCACAAGAATCAATTTTGTGTAATGTAAGACCTTTAAAGTAACTTATGTAGCCTGTGCTCGATGATTCAGAGCATGTATACCTCATATCTGGGGACACAGACAGTCAAAATGTTACATACAGTTCCTTCATTTGTGTTGCTACCAGACTTTTATTTATATTTTTTTTTGTAAAATTTGACTCAGAGTTCCTTTATTAACATGTTTTGGGCCTCACAAAACCTTCACTGTTTTACTTATCCAGAGCATTGCAGTTGAATGACATTTAACCCAAGCCTCTCCCAAAGCTCGAGACAGCCCTGTAGACTCCCTCTACCTTATATATATCGTCCTGGGAATTCCACTTTCGCTCTTCCCTCGCCCAGGTATAGATTTGCCGCAGTGATGGAATAGCCCACAGGTTACGGCCATATAAATGACCGAGTATTGACCTCTGCCCCCGCGCCACTTTACCCCCACCTGTGAATAAATGACTCAAATGGAGCGCCCCCCGGAGGATTAATGTGGTGCTGGGGACATAGAGATATCACTGTTAAGAGATGGCGATGCATTCAGTTCGGCTCACATCTGGTCCCATTATGTGCTTTTAGCTCAGAGCTTGCATTATGGCGTAGTGTGTTGGCTGGCCCATTTCTCATACACGGGGGGTCCCTATATACTGTTCTATATATTGATGCAGAAGGGGCTTCTCAGCAGGGGGGAGAATGTAGGATAATGTCGAAGTGATTTGTAGCGTCCACGTGTTAAGATAAGTATGTGAATATAGCGGCCAGTAGAACAATGCATGGATTAAAGTGGCTATTTTAGTGTTCATGTGTTATGGTATGAATTAACTGTCTTAAAAAAATGTGAAAAACACAACTAGTTCATTTTAAACGGTTTGCAGTGGTCCAAAGTTATTCCTCACTTATGCATTCTGAGGATCATAATCATGCTGAGTTTAAACACTTTGCAATTGGATGCATAATTGGATGTAAATAATTACTTTGGGACAACTTCAAATGTCACATTGACATCTGGATAAAAAAATAGATTGCATTACTATAAAATATGACTTTGGAACAGCCTAAAGTTTATGTTCTAATTTGAACAATAAACTTTCATTAAATTTAAAATTACTATTCGAAACTCTTTTTAGATAGAGCCAACGCAAAACTTTTTTTTTTGACAGTGTTTGCCTATATGAATGTGCTGTTTGGATAGGCCAAGTTAAATCAAAACAAGGAAAACAATACTCATAGCCAGTATGGTAATAGGTGTGCGCGCATCCATTAGCGACCTGAATGATTATTCAAAACTTGACTCAGGGATTACACAGACTTCAATAGACCTAGCTAACAAACAGAAACTGTATAAAAATAGGTATGTTATTTTCAGTGTAGTTAGCTCCTCCCTTCAGATAGATATAAGGCAGTATCCATCAGACCGGAACTGAAGAAGCGATTTGGGTGAGTAGCAAAACATCTTCACCTTAAAACTTTTGTCCAGCTGATAGATTAGATTTTTTTTTTTTTCTTTTACTATGGATCATGCCTGGACGACTGAGGGATTACACAGACATAGTCCAAGCTTTTAAATGACAATGAGACTATGGAGACGATTTTACCAATTATTAAACCAGATTTACCTGACTGTATATTCATAAACAAATCAGCTTTCAACAAATTTCTAAAAAAGCCTCCATGTTGCTTTAGACGAATAGTCGCGCTCTAATAGTGCTAACATTATATAGAGCTAATGGTGTTGAGACAAGAATTGTAACAACATCCTCAACTGGTGAGATTTGGACATTAAAGCAGAGCAAAAAATAAATAAAAGAAAGAAAATTATGTACAAATGTTTTAGGTCGCACTACAAAAAAACTGTAGGTTGTAAGGTAAATGTAAAGAATTACTGTGACAACCTAAAATTTCAAGCTAAATCTATGTTAAAAATTTTGATGCTGTTATTGCAATGAATTACTTTTTTTCAAAGTTTGTGTTACCAATTGATGTTTTGTTTTTTTAAGCTGATCCACCAAAAAACATTTTACTGTGCATGCCTAAATTAATGCTGTTCGTTTAGTCCAACCAATGAAAACGAGGAGGCATCATGCAAAATACTTTTTGTTTTTGTTTTATACCATGTTATAAATGCTGTTCCCTCATCAAAAAACATGCCTGAAGAGGTTTTAGATGTCATCCATGTCTGCATCATCCATGCTCCCACACATCAATCCTCCATAAATATACAAAAGCATAGCACAAAATTGCACATAGCAGCTTCACAAACCTGATGTGATGTGCAGTAGTTTCATTTGCGGGATGCACATTGATTGTAATGTTATAGCGCTTTGAAAGGGGAGTGACTTAACTCCGGGAGCATAGGGAGGGGAGACTTAGCGCGTCAAAAACAAACGTAAAACTTATAAAACATGTTGATACGTTGTTCTTGATGAATAGAACATTTTCAACACAATCAAAGGTAACATGGCGATCTAAATATGTTATGTGTTAGTAGTTAATACCCCATAGATGCAAATTAACCCCTCTAACATTCAACAAGCGAAACTGCTTTCAACTGGTAAAAAAAAAAAAAAAAAAAAAAAGCTCCCAAGTTGTTTTATAGACCAATAACACACAAGGAAATCCCTAATTGCGCTAACACAATGACCACATTCTGTTTTACTCAGCCTAACAGCTCACAGCAGGGGCCTGTCTGATTTAAACCTTGGCTGTGGTGGGAGAATTATTTTAGGAGAGCCCGGTAATTGCTACCTGCACATTTGCACAAGTCAAAGGAGACATTTTAAATTGGCCGGTTAAATGAGGAGGTCACTAAAGGACGGCAATATAACGGGACATTTTATTCAATCCCCCTTTGCAATTACATAATTTCTCCTCAACGTAGACATATTCACCAGCTTTACCCTAATGGGCCACTGATATGGAGAAACTTTGTGCAAAAGAAAAGAATGTACCGTCAGTTAGGTTTTTTAAAAGTTTGGCGGCTCTCTTTTTATCAGGTGTTAACAGGTTTGTGATATTTTATGCCTGATGCCCTTCCTGTTAGGATCTTTGAATAATGAGACATAGCACACCTATTGTAAAATCAACTTTTCAGAGCTTTTAATTATGTTATAGTTGTTTCCCCTTCTTATTTACCCTCTAGAAGTTACTTTTGGAGTGATTTGTGCATGTTTGAGCAATATATATTGAGTGAATATTTTATACCTGATGCCCTTTCTGTTAGGATCATCCAATAATGAGACTTAGCCTATGCAAAGTTGACATTTCAGAGGTTTTTATCATGTTATAGTTGTCGCACCGTCTCATTTACACTCTCAAAGTTGTATTTGGAGTGATTAATGCGTGTTTGAGCAAACTTTAATCGCTTATTTTCAAGATTTTGCCATTCTTTCCCCGTTTTCATCGCCACCGGCATATGCCCAGTGTGACGAACTTACTTCATTATCCAATTTGATTTTCCTAATCAGCGGTACAATCAGCGTCGCATTGTCGTTTTGGTTCAAATGACAAAAAACCTGCTACTTGCTATTGCACAGCTACTGATCGAAGGTGGAAACAACTTCAAGACTCAGCTTCAATCGTTTAAAATGTCCAAATCATAACATAATGATCCATGGGTTTCATAGATTATAACTATACAGCAGGCTCTTCTAAAGTTTCAGAGGTCAGAGTAGAGTTTGGCAGTCACAGTATTGCTAACAAATACTAGCATACTAACGGCTCACTTACTTTAGTTTGAACCGGTTTGAACCTCATATTAATCCTTTTTTTACTTTCATATTGTTTCTTTATCGCTCTCGCCTTTTAAAACGCCCCCATACTCATCATGACAGCAAGAGCAACTAATATAAAATGAAAACTAAAAATGGAAGCATATAGCAGAATAGAATGGAGACAAATTCCTATTCACCACACACTCCAGGGACCAAACACATTGCTGACAAACCATAATTCACCCTCAGCTCTCTTCTTGTATTTGTCCGTGTGGAAAATTGGCATGACATCGTCTCCATAAACAGACAGCAGACTGGATCATATGTATCACGTCTGGTGCCATCATCACCATTTACCCAGGGCCCCTGATGTCTCAATTAAATAACACATATCATGCATTCTTCTGGCTTCAGTTTCCTCTTAAACATGCTTTTGGACACTTTTGGCTAAGTATTTCACATTTTCTAACTTAAAATTATTTAGATTTTGAAAATATACTTATAAATAACATCTCCATTTCCAGTGACGCATTTAGCCATTGGTGCGCCCTCTGCTGTTAGCAACAGGAATGAGCAATGGGAATTTAAACAAATGAGGTCCATAGGCAACATGAATGCTATGCTAACAGAGCCACGCATTTGTTGTGAGGTATGTTTATGATCAGGGGGTAACATTATAAGATCGTTAAAAGCTCAAAAAAGACAATTTTGCATAAAATTTGTTATTTAAAACATTCCCCTGTGTCGGTTTTTGGAGTGGTTTGACAAATGCAGTGGCCTGGGTAAAATGCTGGTCCCAGCACAAACATATCGACTCTATTTATCTTCCACCGCCAGAAAGTGCGTCATAATGTGAAAACGTAGCTGCGGCATCCATTTTGTTTTGGTACCACAGCTGACAATAACTGGCAGACATATAGAGCATACGTGATAGATGAGATGAAGGAGCAGAGAACAGAATTATTTCATGTTTAATATCCGGTTGGCTTTTATGTCGACATAGAGTTGGGAGAATGTAAAGTGCAGTGTGCATGTCTGGGGTGACAGTGGCTCAGGTGGTTGGGCAGTTTGTCTATAACAGGAAGATTGAAGGTTTGAATCCTGCTGAGTGGAATAAACGTAATTGTGCAATTTGATATATATATATATATATATATATATATATATATAGATTTTTTTTCAGTGACACGTGAAATGAATTGATTGAAGAAGTGTGTATCCCATGCAATTGTGATGCAACATTCCAGGGAGAATTCAAGCATATTTGAGCACTTTAAGAACGGTGTTTAGTTTGACAGTGGCTCAGGTAGCCGGGTAGTTATCCTTATAGCTGAAAGATTGACAGTTCGAATCCTGCTCCTGTTGAATTAGTTAATTGGAAGATGTTTGTGATTGTGGTGTTTTACAGGCTCAACAAAGCCTCTCAAATAATATAGAGCCATTTTTCATGGTAAGTTACTTCTGTAGCCACAGCTGTCCTCGGGTAGAGTGATAGAAGCGAGGCTGCCAATCTGCATCATCAGCACCTCTGACCACGCCCAGTCAAACTTATTCAAGGCAAAGTGTCTTACCTGAGAACACAACAACAGAGCTTGGCCCAAATGGACAAGTGGTCTAACCCAGTTGTTCTAATATTTTTTACACCAAGTACTATAGTTGTCAAAAGTATCGCAAACAGAAACTAATCAATACTAAAATTAGTATTAAAACTACATACTCATTTGAGCAAGTATAGATACTAAAATAGTCACATTCACAGGACAGAAATGAATCTTTCTTGAATAGCTTTAGAATGATCTTGAGCTGTATCAGAACAATGGAACCTACCTGGATGAGGAATTACACAGATATAAGGCCACATGGTAATATAAAAGAAAATACTATTATTTAATGTTGAAAATCACATTCTATTGTCTAACGAAAGAGTGTTTTCTTGTTTTTTTTGGTTGTTTTTTTTTCAAATTTTCATCAGAATCAGTATTGAGTATCGAATCTAGTCCTCCGTATCAAAATCGAAACCCAAGTTTGAAATGCTCACGACAACACTACCAAGTATCACCTAAGACAATGTTTGGTTTTCCGAGTCCAATCCAATCTAAATTTAGACTATATGAAGCCTACATTAATCGTTAGCAATACAAAAATACTCAAACTGCAGAGTTGCGCAGTTTGGGAAACACTGCTCAAACCACTTAGCCACTGTGATTAGTTGTCTGGCGGCCTTCAATTTCATTTCATTACATAGACAGTTGAATATGATCATTCGTTTTTACATGTTTTTAGAAAGAGACCGCTCCGCTATACAAGGCGCCGATACAAGCTCAAAGTCTGCTTTAATCTGAGGACCTGTCAGCTGTGAGGGACACCCGAGGAAGCACAGAGCATGTTCGACTGTAGGGCCTAATTAAGAGCCAGGCTGCAGACCAAGGGAGCAGAGAAGAGAGGTAGAGAGGGGAGAAACAGAGAGGAGAGAGAGGAGGAGGAGAGAACGAAAGAACAGTTAGAGAAAAAGGAGGGAGAGGTTGTGGGAGAGTACACAAGTTAAGGGGCTATGGGACTGAAGGTAATCCCTGTGTAGCTCATCAGAAAAGCATGTTTCTGCACAATTCAGACCTTTACAATACAAAGCAGTCCAAGTTTAAAGGTGTACTATGTAACATTCCGGGTAGGGATTTCGCCAACTGCTTGTGTCTATGAAAATGTCATTGCTTTACTATGTCTGCATCAAAGTGCATTTGACAGATTAACATGTTTTTTTCAAATTATGATTTAGTTTGGTGGGAAAGTACATGTTATAGATATTGATCATACTTTCACATGAGTTAGGTTGTAGTTTGTGAAGAAAAGTAGAAAATAGTTGGAAAGTACAGGAAGTAACGGTTAGTTCTAAAACAGAATAACACTACCAATGTCATGAGCTGTCATTAATTCCATCCAAAATGTAGAGACTAGTTACATGCAAGGAAGGTTGTCACTTAGGTCGTTTTCACACCTAATAGTCCAGTAGACTCGGTTCGATTCGGGACCAAAATTGAAACATTGTTAACATTTTCAACTGGAGCGGTTTGCTTTCACACTGCTTTTTGTCAAACGAACCAAACCTTTTGAGAAGCTTGTCTAATCCTTCACATGTGGTGGCGCTGTACCAAAAAACATGGAAGGAAACGAGACAAAAAACCATGAAGAAGAAACGCCGCTCATCTATTGGTCAATACAACGCAACTTCTTTTCCTCAGGGAAATGTAAACAAAATTACTTTTGTCCAACACTGCGCTACAGTGCGGGGGAATCCTACTGCTTTCATTTTTTCACTTATTAATTTATAAACCTCGTTGTTTTTGTGCGTGGTCATGAGTAACTGACATATATTTTCATCAGACCATATTTCTATGAGGGCTTTTACCTCCTCTTCACTCCACGTCTGACCACGAGCCATTTCTCCGCTCCGCTAGCTTTGCACCCGTGTTTGTTTTGGTTTTATTTACCCAGAGTGCTCTGCATGTAATCCGCTTCCTGTCTTTGGAGCGGCCTGTGGTCCGCTTGGCGTTCACATATGCATTCGAACGGTACCAGAGTTCACTTCAACCGGACCGAGACCTAGGTTTTTTGGCGGACCAGGGTTCACTTTTTTGGACCGTATCAGAGTTCGATTGCGCATTCACACCTGACCAAACGAACCGGACTTTGTGGCCAAAAGAACTAGAGTTCGATTAAAGCGTACTAACCAGTGCTAGTGTGAATACAACCTTATACTTAGTTGTCAAATTATAACTGTTGTGCAGGCTACTTTAGACACTTTGGCCCATGCTAAAGAAGAGATATTGTGTTTGTGTCTGCTATATAGTTATAATCTATGACACCTGTGGATCATGACATTATAATTCGCACATTTGATATCCCAATATTCATCTAAAACAACTTAATAAAAGAAACTGACTGCTGACTTCCAAGTTAGAAAAGTGCAGTGCCCAATGGGAGCTGATGTTGCCATAAACATCATCACAACATTTTTTTATTTTTTTTTTGACACTGCCAAATCTTATGTGTATCACCGGTTAAGAAAATAAAATTGGAGAATGAAGTAAGTACAGAGCAAAGGCTGTATGCCGGTGACAGTGAAAACGAGGGTTGATTGAAAAATAGTTGATTAAAGATTGTTCAAATATACACAAATCACTCCAAAAAACAACTTCAAGTGGGTAAATAACAAGGGAAAGAACTATAGCGTGGTTAAAAGCTCTGAATACTCGATTTTGCACAATAGGTCTGCTTTAACATTATGGTTTGCATATCTGCTGCTCATATCCAACCAGAAAGTACAATTATAAACCTTCACCAAAAATCTTAAATATAATATAAATCTTAAATATAATGTTATTAGCTATGTTTTAGAGACTTGAGCCCAACTTGCACTTTGACTCTTTATGTGGTGATTATTGGTCATCTACATTTATTTTATTAAAAGTGAAATATGTAACTTTTCTGACATTGTTATTGCTTTGCCTGTAATGCCACATAATATGGCATTAAACCTATTTATTATCTTGCATTTATTCAATTACAGGTGTTTTTACTGCAGAGATCTGGCCTGGTGTTTTCTGCTTGTTTCCATGGAGATAGATGTGTTTAATGTCACTGCGGTACATTTCAGACAAAGCAACAATGTCTCCATGTACACAAGCACAAAAGTTATGTAGTGCAGCTTTATTAAACATCCAGTAACAAGGCTGCTGCCAATCACTTTTTTCTGTGGTAAAAATTCAGATTTTTCCACCTAAAGAAAATTTTTTATTAGTTTTTGTCTGATAAAAAGTGCACGTTAGCATGCTAGTTGTTTTTTTTTTACCGTGACTTTGTGAAAATTGTTTATAATAATAACAATAACAATAATTTACATGCTCGGAATGCAAAAGGTAAATGAGGAACAACCTTGGACCATTGCAAGCCATTTAATATAAACTAGTTCTGTTTATTACCTTTTTAACACCTTTAAGAATGTCTACTATCGTCTTTGGTTTCATATTATTATTTGATGAAACCGTGGAGAAAATATTACAATGTGGTTATTTTGAGAAAGAGGTTTTGCTTTGTTTTTTTACTTTCTTGGTCTTAACATTCATCAACCTTTCTTGAGGCTGACAGCAATCTCATTTACTTTGACAACACCTTCTCTTTATTCTACCGTACTTGTTGTTTTCGCTTCATGCCACCTTTACACGCGTCAAGGAAAAAATATTATTTGAATGACATCTGTGGCTAATATATTTTGCCGACAAACAAGTTTAGAATCTGCAAAAACCTGAGGCACAAAGACATATGGTTAGCATTAGGAATCCTGGGGTTGTTTACTTAAGCCAATTTTCAGTTACGTGCTTAATTTTTATATAACGGCTACAGCTGTTACACATACAGCATCTTCCGGCAATGGTTTCTTGTTGAATTTGGTGATTTTTTATTTTCTAATTCACCTGTGCAAACAAGAAAGACTTATTAGGTCTTTACAGATGCGCTGTGTAACTTTTCTACTAGTGGGTCCTCCATGCTTTTCTCCATGCTGATGTTATTGCTTTGACAGGAATGTTTCACAGTCTTATATTACACTTTTATTGGAACTTTTCAATTGTTTGTATTGCTGAAAATACCTTAAATCCAAGCCACTTCTTCAGTTCTGTCAGATTGCTGGTAGACACTTGTAACTTGGCCAGGGGAGATCCTACCTGTTCTGACCGAATGAAAATGGGCCTTATGCTATAAATGATGACTACCAGCCCAAGAGATGATTACCAGACCAAACCAGACTTAGAGAGACTTATCCATGCATTTGTCTCCAGTAGGTTAGACTATTGTAACGGCCTGCTCACTGGCCTCTCTAAACGAGCATTAAGACAGCTGCAGTACATCCAGAACGCTGCCGCTCGGGTCCTGACTAGAACCAGGAAGTACAAGCACATATGTCCTCTGCTCAGGTCTCTGCGCTGACTCCTGTAGTTCAGAGAATAGACTTTAAAGCAGCTCTGTTTGTGTACAAATCTCTCTATGGCCTAGCACCAAAGTACATCTTCGATATGTTAGTGCCATATGAACCATCTCACACTCTGAGGACTTCAGGGACCGGCCTCCTGCTGGTGCCCACAGTCAAGAATAAACATAGGGAATCAGCATTTCAGTTTTATGCAGCTAAAATCTGGAACAGTCTTCCTGAAGATGTGAGACAGGCCTCTACTTTGATAATGTTTAAATCCAGGCACAAAACGGTTCTGTTTAGCTGTGCATATGACTGAAAGGTTTTTATTAATGCACTCTTCTGTTTTAATGTTAATTTTATGATGATTATTTGTGATTATTTCTGTTCTAATTTGTGTGATTTTAATGTCTTTCTTATTCTGTAAAACACTTTGAATTGTGTATGAATTGTGCTATAGAAATAAACTTCCCTTGCCTTGCTGTGATTAGTGGTGTAGTTATAGAAATTTGAAAATGAAGGATAAGTCAAATTTGCACAAATGAAACAACTTTAAGTTGTTTTTTTTCTGAAGAACATGACTACAACCTAAAAGAGCACAATTTTGTGAAAAAGAAACAAAGCACAACTGAGTAACTTTAGCTATGCAGCTTCCCTTTGAGATTACATTGTCAGAACAGCCCCAAATGTGTGTTCTTTTTATATATAAATAAACAGTATCATCACATAAAAATATGCATAGTTTTCCAGGAGAACTCTCTTTGGGTCTGGTCAGCCATATTGCAAGGCTGGTTGCCTGCATAGAAACAACAGAGACAACAGATGCTTCAAACACCCCAAAAAACATATTTAATTGTTCTGGGATTTTAATTCAAAAACAATTTTGTAAATGCTAAATCTGGTCTAGGCAATTTAAGATTCTAAGAGGGTTTTCAAGAATGAGAGCCAATCTTCCCAGTCTTCCCATCATCAAATTGTAGACCACGTTTGGGATCCCTGGTGGATAAGATGGCTCTGAAGTTTGGCACAAGCGGAACATAGTGGAGTGATAACAATCCAATAGTCTGTACCAGAGCCAGCAGAAGAGAGGTGTGTAGAGGAGTGCAGAGGAGTGAGGAGTTAGGTGTGCAAAGGGAGGTGCGCAGAGGAGCGAGGTGTACAGCAGGATGCAGAGGAGTGAGGTGTGCATCAGACTGCACAGGAGTTAGGAAAGCAGAAGAATGGCCGTGTCTCAATTCGCCAAATGCACCTTTTGAAGGGACCCTTCGAGGTACTCCTCAAAGTGTGGTTTCAAGCTTCCGGTTGAGAGTGTGTCCTCCTCAGTGTAGCTGCCATCTTGCTGAAGTGGGACAGGCCTAAACCAGGGACCGCACTTCCACCGCTGTCTTTGAGTGTAAGATACGTACATTACATACGTTATTTTTAATGATTTATTATTTAATAGAAGAAAAGTCAAGATGTCGTCGTCACAGCCGTTTCTTTTTGTTTAGATTGAATATCAATAGGCAAATATAAGTTTCAAGGTGATTTTTTTCTCAATTGTAGCTACTTCATAACTTCATAACAAAATATACCTTGTGAAAACGTAATAACAGAGACAGAGGTAACAATATAATTTTTACATTCATAGTCTATAAACCAGAGAACACTGATTAGTTGTACATATAGTGGGATATTGCAGTTTAACATTCGGTATTTTGGCCAGTTGCTACACCACTTTAATAACAGTAGAGGGCACTGTTTCCCTTCTATGCCGTGCCAGTTCTTTTCATATTATTATTGTAAAGTATTTTCTAGCAGTGCAGCGCTACATCAAACTAGTACCTTGACTCACTAACACTAAGGTAAATGACACGTGCCACTAGGGGGGTGCAGACCTATGGAATGTACCGGAACTCATGAAGATTTTGTGCACGTCTCAGGACTCTCTTCTGTCCTTTCCTGAGAGTCCGTTGCTTCATTGTTCACATTACCTGTGTGGATCATTAAACCTTCTGACTTTATGTTTCAGTCTCTTGGTCTTTGACACTTACAATAGAAACGAAACATTCTTACATTATTCTTATTGCAATAATAATTACTCATGATAATAATGTCTTCTTATTGTCTAGCAATAACTGCACATTCCTTTATTCCATATAACTCCTTTTTAATCATCAAACACACGGCCTGTACTAACAGTTTCATGTCACACTGTTGTAGATGAGGTAAACCAGTACGAACATTTGAATGTGTATTGCGCAGCGGACTCCATTTTCTTCTCTTTTTTGCGTAGTTGCGGTGCATGATGGAATATAGAAGTGCGTGAAGTGTGCACAGATGAACGTTTTGGCCACGTCCGACCTCCATGGAAACAGTGGAAAGGGAAGGGCAGGTTTGTGGGCGCATTCAGTAGGGTGGGTTGAAATGGGACAGCCCTTGTCGCGCCGGAAATTACGTAACTGCCCTTCGACGCACACTTCCAATCGTGATCCTAAGGCCGGTTTGGCGAATTGGGACACGGCCAATGAGGTGTGCAGATCAGTGAGGTGTGCATAGGAGGGGTGTTCAGAGTGCAGGAGTGAGGTGTGCAGAGGAGAGAAGAGTGGATCTGAGTAAGGTGTGCAGAAGAGTTGGGAATGCAGAGGAGTGAGGAGTGGATATGAGTGAGGTGTGCAGAGGAGTGAGGAGTGTAGAGGAGTGGTGTGCAAAGTGCAGGAGTGAAGTGTGCAGAGAATTAACTGTGCAGAGGAGTGTGGTGTGCAGACAAGAGAGGTATGCAGATTGGAGAGGTACAGAGGTATGAGGTGTGCAGAGGAGTTAGGAGTGCAGAGTGAGGTGTTCAAAGGAATAAAGTGTGTAGAGGACTGAGGTGTGCAGAGGAGTGGGCTGTGCAGAGAACACCTCATCTCTATGGGATTCAAAAGTAGACCAGAGCACACCAACTAACACCAATTCTAAGATTCGGAACATGTCATATACTGAATGTTTGAAAACGTTAAAGTGGTTTTGTCGTGGCAGGCTAGGTTAGTGTAACCTATTAAATTATTCAGTGAAAGCATGTAGTAAAGGGACTGTAATACATTTTGTTCATGTAATTGGTTCAAAAAAAGAGTACATTTTGTCATCTGCTTGTGTTGTTGTAAGCAATAGCATTGATTCCACTGGTACTTGGCAAACTATTCTCTTGGAGTCTTTACATAACATTTTAACAAAATATTGAGATATTTTTAGAGACACTACACCATATTATACTTTATACACTGTTGGAAAATGTTATGCCTAATCTCATCTGATATGATTCAAATAAAACATTGGTGGATCTGATAAGGAATGCGGCTGCGTTTGTAAGATATAGTGGAGTTGGTGTTGAAGATAATATGAGCTTTGTCCGTTGTAATGAAAGCGTCACGGAGCACACTGTAAGCCGTGAAATCAGGCTAGCAAGGATTTGAGCTGTTAGCGATTAGCGCCGCTGCTATTTTGGGGCTAGATAACAATGAACCTGAGTGTAAGAAATGCAGGGGAACATATGTTGTTCTTGTTGAGGTGTAAATCAATGTGCTATGTATTCAGCTGAAAGGATGACAGCCTGTGATTGGTTGAGTGACAGACAGGTGACAGGAAGTACGAATGAATAAGGAGGAAATAGCTTACTTAGCTTATTTCTTTGAATTGAAATATCGAAAACTTCAAAATTATCTTAATTTTGGGAGTGGATTTTAATAATATTTCAGGGTGTTTTTTAGGACAACCAAAAATATAGCTGCTGCTTTTACATTACACCGTAGGGAGTAAAAATTATTTTACCTGAACTAATAAATGAAAGGTACAAGGGATTTAAAGGTGCACTATGTATCTTTTCTGGTGGACAACCTCAATGCTGCTCTGTGATTGGATTCTCATGAGTTCGTGAACTCACAAATATTGCGAGAATCTTGCTGTGAAAGTTTATAAAATTATAGCACAGACGTGTAATATAGGTGGTTTAAGTTAGTTAGTCATTTAGTTACCATCTTCATCATTATAATTTGAATGTGATTGGAGACCTTCGAGAATAGTCAGTGAATGACAAGTATCTCCACATCACTGCTTCAGCTGAAAGTGTTTTTTCATCAGTGCAGATTATTCATTGGTTTACTTCATCAGTCACCTTCATTCGACGTAATCAACTCCGAGTACAGTTATGCAAAACACAAACCCAATGCCAAATCACTTTGAATGACTTCAAATGTTCTACAATTTCTAATTAACTGTGTGCGAGGGTGCTGATTATCTCTGTAAAAAGCAATTTAATGAATTTCTCAAAATGCCGATACACACAATAACACAAAACCTGTTCTAGATTTTGTATTTATTTTTTAAATGACCACACTTTGTTTTGATCACTGCTTTGCTGCACTCTTGGAATTTCTTGAATCTCTAATAATAAATAAATGCATTTTTGCTTTCTACCATTATATAATGTTGTCCCCTCGCCAAAAACATACCTGAAGATGTTTTAAATGTCATCCATGCATGTGCTAGCTCCTGATTCAAACCCTCCTCACGGTTAACTGTAACTTTCTGTGCAATGCTCAGCCCACAAGCCTATGTCACCCATGCCCTTACATGACAATTCACCATAAATGTTGAAAAGCAGTATACAAAACTACACAACAACTTCACAAACCTGATGCTATGTGCACCAGGTTCATTAGCAGAATGCACTCTGATTGTGTTGAAGGGGGGGTGACTTAGTG
The DNA here is from genome assembly GCF_009829125.3 of Periophthalmus magnuspinnatus. Lineage (NCBI taxonomy): Eukaryota > Metazoa > Chordata > Actinopteri > Gobiiformes > Gobiidae > Periophthalmus > Periophthalmus magnuspinnatus. The sequence goes on along the minus strand of NC_047135.1, from coordinate 21,932,092 downwards.
CAGAGTGCAAAGGGAGGGAAGCATCAAAAACGAAAGTGGAAGTTATAAAACGTGTTAATATATTATTTTCAGCAAAATTATATATTCAAAACAATATAAAATTAATACACTCTTTAAGGAACTGTTCAAAAGAGCCGACTCACTTCCCTTTACTTCATTCATTCTGGTTTCACTAATCCTTCTGAAAAATAACTGCCACAACCCGTTTAAAATGAACTAGTTTTGTTTTTCACATTTTTAGAACTTAAAATTCAGGTTTAGCGTTTCATGCCTGTGGTTGGACTGTTGACTATGCGTGCGTGGTGAATCCTGCAGGAGTTCATTTAAAAGTCGGCTTCCCTGCCTCCACTCCACTGTCTTTGGGTGTACGCAGTCCCCGGGGTCAACAGTGTGTTTACTCCAACACTTTTAAGCCATATACAATGTAGAGTGTGTGGCGCTGATTGTGCCCAGTAGGCCTTTGGTAATGGTCGCCCTGCTGCTGATAAACCTCTGGGGGTTAATTAGTCCGACTAGGTAACTAGCTTAGCAACCTCCCCGAGCATTAGCACATCATTCAGGAGTAAGTAGGAAGAGGGGTGTTCGGCTAATGTTGAATAACTATCACAAGTGGAGTTGCTAGTGCGTAGAGATGGGTGTCTTCGGGTTGGAAAAGTTTCAAAATGGCTGAAAGACAAGTAAAGGAAATTTGGATTTGCGTAGGTGGCTACATGTGGGGTAAGTGGTGGTTTCAACTATACTTGAAATATAAGCAATATGGTGGTGTCGAGGATGTTGCGGAGGGCAAAGAATTGTTGCTGATTGAGCAATGCAGTTTTAAATGTATGCAATAGTTTAAATGTCTATAAGTGTAAGTGTATTTTTTATGGTTTTGTTTATTATGAAAAAAAAAAAAAAAACATATTTCAACAATATATGAAAATATGGGTAGTGGCCCAGCAAATTGTGTTAGCATACTGGAAGGCTGTTTATTTTTGTTTGGGATTTTTTTTTTTTTTTTTTCTCGTTTCTCGTTTTTTTATTTTTTTATATAACTATTTACTATCTGCCTGAAAAATGTGTATTCCCCTCAGAAATGTATTTGTTGTTTAAATTTACTTCATGGCTACGCCTTAATGATAGTAATAACTAATTGTCTTTTTCTTTTGCTTTACCGGTTTCAGTTCTGGTTAGTCCAGGATGTAGTATTGGTCTAGTCTGAAAGTAGTAACCCACTGGAAGCTAGTTGTAATTAATCTCATTTTATTTTTTTTATCCCTAGATTGTCGTATTTGCATGTGCAGTAAAATTATTATTACTTTTTTTTTTTTTTACATAATTCATAATAAGGTCGGGAGAGGTTGTACATGCATCCCCTTTCCAAAAACTTTAGCTAAACAACAAACAAATGCGAAAAGGCACTCAAATTGCTTTAAATCACTCACACATTCACACACACATTCATACACCAGAATATATAGACACTCGGGCCAAGGGGGTGAAGTGTCTTACTCAAGGACACAACGACAGCAGTCATCTGTGGGAGCTGGAATCACACCGCCAACCTGTGGGTGAGTGGATCTGACCGCTCAACCAATGATGTCCATGTTGAGAGCGGGACCTTTGGCTCATTGGACAAACACTCTACTAACTGAGCTACCGTCGCCCCAGTGTTTATAACTTGGTCATTCTTGTGTAAACTTTAAGAATGGCAGAAATGATGAGACTCTTCCACAGATGGGACTAAATCTGAGCCATTCCAGTCCCACTACACCCACAGTTACAAGTGTACTCAGCTCCCATTACACCATATGCCCTTTGTATTTTATTTTACTTCACAGTGTTGCACAATTAGGTTAAAGTACATTAGTTTACAGAACACAATTATATCCCACAAAGCAACACAATAATTAGTAAATACATAAAAACCTTAAACTTCCTATGCAGATGAAGAATCATTAAAGCTTTCATAATCATCACAGGAGCCTAGTTTTGTTTTTTATTTATTTATTTTAATGTGTCACATAAAAGTTCAGTGAATCGTAAGGTCTTAAGATCCAGATCAGTAGTTGTCTTTCCAAAGTCCATTCACTTGCAGCTAGAATAGAAGGCTTAAATATTGATTTTTAGTTAGTGTTTGTTCCGGCTGTAGATCAAGAAAGGATTGTCGTGTCCCAGAGACAAACTGGCTGACTCATTCCACACTGGATTCTCTTTGGTGGATGTCTGTAACGTCTTCACTCCATCGTTTATGTAAACCATCCCATGCTACTGTCCCTCTAAGATGGTGATGGTCAGGTCTTTGCCAGTGAAGGACAGTGGAAAACAATTTGCGCCCATGCTGCAGTGAATGTAGAGGAGCAGTAATACAGCTCTCATCCTCATATTTCAGATCTTCAACAGGAGAATACACATAAGCAGTAGGTCTAAGGACTAAGTCTGGAGTCTGGTTTATAAACAACTTTAGGAGGGGTCTTTGTGTGACTTGGAATATCTTACTAAAGTAATATATTGTATAAGTAGCTTTTAAGGTCAAAACACGTCTCCTGTGCTCTGTCTGCATATAATTACAGCTGTTGTTAGCTGTACCGTGACGGCAAACTCCGCTCTTGACTCTGACAGTTGAAAAACACTTATAAACTCATCATCAGGAATAATTAGGATGCTCGGAATGCATGAAGTATTATTTTCTTATGCTGAAGATAATGGCGGCCTTGTTGATAATGGATTTGTGGAGGGCCAGTTATTATACCTATTGTATGTGTTTTTCCTTCTTTTTTATTTTTTTTTTCTCGCTAGACGTTTTTTATGTTACTGCTGTCCAATAGTGTGCCAACTTTGGCCTGACAGAAGAAAACCAGTAAATCCGTCTCACATAACTGACATCCTCAAATTCAAAAGGTTATTGCACAAGTGAAGCCTCCATTGGTTCACTTTGACATCTCCTTTCTCTGCTGCGCCGATGATATGTGGGTTTGTCTTGGCCAGTAGCTGCTTGTGACAATTAATTTGATACATATCATGTATGACAAAGCCCATGGGCCCCATTACTGCGTGCAGGCTATCCAAAGACTTCTCAGGCCTCCCCTCTGTGCTCAGACTCTCCACAATGTGCTAATAGGAGCGTCTAACCACCACCGCTCTGCTCTGTCTGAGGAGAACAAAGATGGATGTGCCGAGTAGGCGTGTCAAAAGTATTGATACTAAACTAGTATCGAAACTCCTGAATAGCTTTAGAATGATCTTGAGCTGTATCAGAACAAGTATAAGACCACACAGAAAAGTATACACGCATGGCCCCTATGGAATCTACACAGATTACACAGATATAAGGCCACATGGTAATATTAAAGAAAGTACTACAATTGAATGTTAAAAATCACATTATATTGTATAAAAAAATGGTGTTTTTTCTTTTCTTTTTTTATTGTGATATCAGAATGGGTATTGAGTATCGAGTATATTCCTTAGTATCGAAACTGAGTTTGAAATTTTAGAATTGTGACACTAGTGCAGAGCCAGATGAGAAGAAAGACATGGATGCAATTGAAGGTTATATAATATGCTAACAGGCTGTTTTAGCTTTGCGGCCGTAACACCTTGAGAATTCTTGATCCCTTAAGCTAAGCCATCAGCTTCAGAGGAAATGCCATCAATTCCACAATGCAAATAACACCCCTGCTGTCACCTAGACATTTAGAGCTGAGGCACTTTGCACCTGTAACTGACAAAACTGTCCAAGAGGTCGTCACCAGTCAGAGTTCATCTACATGCTGCCTTGATGTGTTACCCACTAGATCTCTAATATCTGTGTTCAACAGTTTTCTATCACCACTCGCATGCATAGTTCACATGTCACTTCAATCTGGAACATTCCCAAGAGCTTTGAAAACTGCGGTTATTAAGCCTCTCCTAAAAAAGAGCAGTTTTGATGCCAAGGTACTGAACAATTACCGACCAATCTCAAATCTGCGTTATTTAGGCAAAGTCCTTGCGAAAGTTGTTTACCAACAGCTTGCTAACTTTCTCCAAATGAACAACCCCACCACAGCACGGAGACTGCTCTTGTCAAAATGGCAAGTGACATCTGTCTGAACACTGATCTAGGCAAAGTTTCAGTGTTGATCTGCTGCTTTTGACCCTGTCGATCATGGGATCCTCTCACAGAAACAAAAGGACTATGTGGGCATCTCTGGTACTGCACTAAATTGAAATTGCAAAATGCATCTCCGATCACATCACCCTGACCTGTTGGGTGCCCCAGGGAGCCCATTTGTCAATCCTTGGAGCCCTGTTGTTCAATCTACATGCTGCTATTAGCCCAGTTAATACGCAGCAATAATGTGTCCAGTGGATTCACTCTGCCACTGCTCCAACAGATCAGTGTGTGGATGCAAAACAACTTTCTCCAACTAAACTCAGACAAGACTGAAGTCATAGACTTTGGCCCACAGAAACATAGACAAAGTGTCAACAGTCACCTCCAGTCCCTCTTCCTAATGTCTTCAAATCAGGCTAGAAATCTAGGGGTAATAATATACTCAGACTTGAGCTTTAATAGCCACATCAAATAAGTAGCTTTTTACCAATCAAATGTATACTGTCAAAACCAGACTTGGAGAGACTTATCCATGCATTTATCTTCAGTAGGTTAGACTACTGTTACGGCCTGCTCACTGGCCTCTCCAAATGAGCGATAAGACACCTGCAGTGCATCCAGAACACTGCTGCTCGGGTCCTGACTAGAACTAGGAAGCACGAGTATATAAGTCCTGTGTTCAGATCTCTGCATTGGCTCCTGTGGCTCAGAGAATAGATTTTAAAGCAGCTCTGCTTGTGTACAAGTCTCCCCATGGTCTAACATGAAAGTACATGTCTGACACGTTAGTGCCATATGAACTGGCTTGCATTCTGAGGACCTCAGGGACTGTCCTCCTGCTGGTGCCCGGAGTCAACATGGGAAATCATTGTTTCAATTTATGAGCTAAAACCTGCAACAGTCTTCCTGAAGATGTGACACAGGCCTCTGACAATGTTCAATGCTTAAAACAGTTCTGTTTAGTTGTGCATATGACTGAATGTTTGTTTGTTTTGTGTTTGTTTATTTTGTGCTCCTCTCTTTTAATGCTGTTTTGATTTGTTTGTATTGTGGTTTTAATGTCTTTCTTATTCTGTAAAGCACTTTGAATTACTGAATTGGGCCAGGTTAGTACTTGAACGAGAGACCATCTGGAATATAAGGTGCAACAGCTTTTGTCATTCTACCCCAGGGCAGCTGTGGCTACAATAGTTGACCATTACCAAGTGTAAAGTTAATTAATAATGCAATGCTCTACCTCAGCTGGAGGATTTTACCTATCCTGTAAGTTCTGTAAATCCTAGCCATTCAGCCACCGCGCACTTGGCACTGCTAAGTTGCAACAGTGCATAGAAATCAGATCTAGTTGTTGACTTACAGTATGGAGGAGGATTCAAAATTCCCCATTTGCTTTTCCAATAGAGAACATAACGGGACCTTTCTGCTTTAGACTGCATAACACAGAACTCAGAATTCACTCAATTTTGCCCAGATTGTTTCATAAGAGGTAGAATTCTGTAGGGCCATAGGCTTTTAATCGTTTAGTCAATAAATCGGTCAAGGGTATTAGTTAAGCAAAATATGCATAAGCTGAAGAATAATTTTATATAGATTATAAGGATTTATATGGAAGAAAGGAGAAGTTAGTAGGTGAGTGAGTTTGCAGAAGATTTGGTATTTTTGGTATTTATGTTTCCTTTTTCACTGCATAAATAGTTGTTTTTGCAAGAACTCCCATGCAGATGCAGGTCTTGCGAGTGCAGTTTGGGTCATATACAATACATAGAGATACATAGTTTGGAGAGGTTTTGTCACACTCCATTCTTAGGCATAGTCTTGAGTCGACTACAGTCCAAGAATAGGTCTCCTGCGAAGTTTTGTTATGTTCATGTGTTCATATTAGCACACTGGTCATGTTGCTTAAATGGCTAGTTTTCATGTTCATATTTCATTGCCACTGCTGCCAATAGATGCCGTGCTAACCCCAGATCCAAGTGACTTTGACTTCAGCAAAGGTGGAACTATTGCTTTTCCCAGTTTTATTTTGCTGCCATGCGGAAAACTTCCTAAACCATTTGTCCCAAGGTGCCCCTCAGGGTAGAGTGTAAGGACAGTGTAGGGAAGAGAGGGAAAGTTCAGGAGAGAGGGCACTGCTTCCAATCTGGCCAAAGAGAAAAAAAAAAGGTCCAAAAGTCTGCCAGGATAGTCCCGAGCCGGAGGGCGCTCTGTGGACTATCAACGCTCCAGATGGTGAGGAGAGGTAGCACTTCCAAATATTAATTACCTGCGTGCATGTGCTCCTCACAGTAGGTGCGCAAGAAGGTGAGAGTAAATTGTGATCTAATACTAAATACAACCAGGCGTAAAATACCTACATATTATAAAGGACATGGTGTAATGTTAGTCATATCTGGCTTCCTTCACGCAGTGGTGTCTCGTCTCTGAAGGCCAATCCAACATGTTAAAAATATCTGCAGTACAAAATGCTACAGACTAACAATTTTACACCTGTCAGCTAAATGTAAAAAACTGTTTGTGTGAATTGATTTCTGCTCTGATTAGGCTAAATGTGTCAGTGCACAGTTAAGCAAACTATTCATGTACAGTATGTACATTTTCCAGTGCGAGGTCTGCTATTTCTTTGCCTGTAATGTATGGCCTGATATGTACCTATCTTGCATGTATTTAATTTTGGGTGTTTTTGTGCACAGATGAGTGGGCTGTATTGCAACTTGGGCTCACCTCTCCACAAATCTGACATGTAAACTGGCCTGAAGACAAACAGGTGGCAGACATTCCACCAGAAAAGTTCCACCACAATAGTTTTACAGAACCTTTAAAGCCACCATCCGTGTTGTAGAGAAGTTTGCAAGCGTGGCCATCTGGACACTGTTTTTGCGATCAAGACGTTTCGGCTCCCATCCAGAAGCCATTTTCAATTTGATGGGACTGGCTTGAGGCGCTGAGATTTATTCTACTCTGAGTTAAAGTACAGCCCCAAAAGGAGGAGTTTTAGAGTTTAGAGTTTTAGAGTAGACTTGATCACAAAAACAATGCCCAAATGATCACCGTTGAAACTTTCTCTACATTGAACCACTCTTGAATGAATGAGGGATTATACTGTCTCGCTACCATCCATAAGTTTATTTGATTTTGTGTTACCAGTAGACGCTAACCTTTGGATCAGTGGACAATCGCTCTACAAACTGAGCTGCTGTCGCTCCATGTATGGTTTTGCAAGTTACTACATAGACCGCCAGCCTTGGCTCTGTTTCATAGGAAATAAATGACTCCAAATATGAATCCTTTGAAATATGACCAAATTTATAGCAGTTTTAAAATATAAAACATAAAATTTGTACACCAGAGCACTGCAAACTGTACCATGAGGTTAACACTGTTGCAGTATTGTCTCCTTACATCTCGTCTTATAGCCAGAAACAGCTCTCTTGCGGAAAAGCACCACTCCACTCCACTGTATGTGAATCAATTCCTGGTAATTCAGTTAAAGTCCATACACCTCCAGACTCCTCATGGCAGACTGCCTTCACATATGCATCACAACCTCGGAGCTAGTAGGGAAGCTTTCATTTGTGCTCACATAATTTATCTGATATACATTGTATGAAAGTCAGCTATGTTTGTGGTTTGAGCCTCTCTGCAGAATCTCATTGACAAACATCCCTATTAGAGGATTGCATTGCACACTTCAATATATTTTTTTTCTTCTGGCTGATTCTTTATTTATGTCCCATGCAGTTTTAATAAGGACCATCTCCACATCGAGGCTAAACCTGATAGCAGCGTGCGGATTGTGTTGGGAGGGGGCCTATTCACCATATTTACAGAGCGTGGTACTAATTAAAAGATTCCTTTACACTATAGAAGAAGGGACAAAAGGGGGCTCCGGTTGCATGCGGATAATCTCCTAAACCGTGCCACTCCATTCAAATGTTCAATCTCAGAAATTTGGTGCCAATAAGGAAAATCTAAATTTAGTTGTAGGCAGAATTATGAACTGGGAATAACAGTTATTGACCAAATAGATGCAAATTCACATGTAGTTTTAGTTTTTTCATTACCAGTTATTCATTAATAATAATAATAATAATAATAACAAATTTGTCTTATATAACACTCTTCCAGATACTCAAAGTCACTTTATAATTTCATTTCAATTTCATCAAGCTGCCAGTTTGAGCCATCTGCCTTGACCACCACCACCCACTCACCCACACACCACATTCTTGTTAGGCAATGTGGATGAACGATATAACATCAACATCAGTGCCTAAGGACACAATATCCGTTTGCACTAGGCCACTGCTGCCCCACTGTGGCACCTGGTAGTCCCAGTGGTGTCCTATCAAAGTCCCAACCAGAACCAGCCCCTGCTTAGCTTCGGTTTTGGCCAGGAGGTTTTGCCACTTGCTGTGTACACCAATAGCTGAACGAAATTTCCAACACAATTTCCATGGAGTTCAACAGTTCTGCTTACTTTGAAACCTGCCTAGGTTCCAGAAGTATACAGTATTTGTCACTATTTTTTTCCCCCACTGTGTTTAAATGTCTTTCTGGTTTTGCAGTTTATAAAATTTTTGAAATACATTTTAAATTAAATTATTTGTCTTTGGTCATTGATTACGGTGTACTTTATACCTAGAACCTTTTTAGGATCACTATTTTAATGAAGGTTATTAATGCTATTTACTACTTATTAAGGCTCTGTGAATGAAAAATAGATGAGGTTTACAACTTTTATCTATGGCTTTAATAATTGTGAAAATTTTACTTTTTCTCACACAGAATGTAACCCTACTGTTTGAGATAAGCTACCCTAAGTTTAAAAGAGCTGTACCTTATTTTTACTGTCTTAAAAAACATGAAAAACACAACTTTTAAACAGTTTGCAGTGGTCCAAAGTTATTCCTTCATTTACCTCATGCATTCCGAGCAGCCTAATTACTCACCACGATGTGTTTATAAGCACTTTTCAGGCCAGGGCAGAGTTTTGCTGTCACAGGGAAGCTAACAGCAACTAGCATGCTAATACTCACTTCCTGATTACCGGACAAAAAAATGCCTTATAATTAGATTCAGACAGCATGCGGAGGACACATTTTAACCTCGAGAGCTGCGTATACAATATATCTGTACTGGGGCAAGACACATTTTGGTACAGAGTCGTTACGCTACAAATGAGGCTGTGGTTAAGTCTGCACTGATATTGCTTGGAATATCTCGGCCTTGGCAGCTCTCCGCCAGAGGCCAGGTCTGAGATTGCTGTAGTTCTGGGGCAAACATTGGCCCCTGGATGCTATATGTTCTGTATTGTATTGTGTTTTGTTTGAGTCGCTCCAATACCACCTAGAAAGTCAACAGAGAAGGCAAATATCAATATAAAGGAAGCGCCCCAAGCTGTTTACTGAGAGGTCTATATGTTTCACAGGGACTTACAGTAGATACGGAAAAGTTTAAGTATTGTTTTAGTGTCATGACCACAAGTGACCCCCATTAATAATATTGTGCCATTTTGTCATGAAATATCTAAAAGGATAATGCACAAATGTTGAACCTGATCATTTCTATTGGTCACTAGACACTAGCCGCCCTCCATCTGTACTAAATATTATTGGTCTATAGAATGTTTTGATGTCATCTGAAACCCAGTAATACTTTGATGTCTTAATATATAATACATATTCACATCTGACATCTACTGGGTAAAAAATACAGTTACAGTTGGTCACTTTAAATGTATCTATCTTGAAGACTATTTTGGAGCCTAGCAAGTGATGCCACCAGGCCAGGTTACTGCTCAGATCTGTGGACTGAGGCATTCCCGTTCCTGCAAGAATTTATGTTTTTAAATGTTTTAGCAATAAAAAAAAAAGCAATCACATCACTCGATGCAAATCCTCCGCCTGAAAAGTTACAAAGTGTACCTTCAATGTGTAAGAAGAAATGCTGGTGCTGCTTAGTTTTATTTCTATACAACAAATATTTCTTCTTTGGAAATACCTGTTTTTGCTGTGTTTTTCACTATCTGATTGTATCAACAAAAATCAAACCTATAATAGTAACATGCAGTGTTTTCAGAAATACAGCCTATACTTTTTTTTTTTACTACTTGATGGCTTTTTTTTTTTTTTACTCCTATACTTTTACCTAACATAGAACAAATAAAAAGCCATGCTCAAGTAGAATTGAAGTCCTACCAACATTTTCACAGCCTGTTGTATAAAGTGCTGCCACAGTGCAGTTTTGTTGGGTCGGTCTATAATTGGTAGACGTCTGTTGACATTAGTGGATGAGACAGTGAGTAATGTGTATGGCAAACACTGGTGCCGTCAGCAGACACCAACAGATGGACCATCCAACTCCAAAATGATTGTTTTTCACACCAACCCTCTCCCGCTATTATTTATTTAGACTTTATAAAGGATTTCTAAACTTATCTCTATGTTTTTACAGCAGACCTATTATGCAAATCATTAGTTATATTTGGAGTGATTCTTGCATGTTTGAGCAATCTTTAATCGCTTATTTTCAAAACGCCATATTGCTGATCAACCCCCATTTTTAACACCACCGGCATACGCCCAGTGTGGTGCTTACTATGTACTTACTTCGTTCTTCAAGTAAGTACACAAGTAAGTAAACTGTTCTTCCAGCAGTTTTCTAACGCAGCAGTCACTGGACATGTTTTTTTTATTAATTTGTTTTAGATTAATATTGCGATTTAATTAAATGTTTAAATCGTAATATAATGATCCACGGCTATCATAGATTATAACAATATAGAAGATAAAGGCATAATATGTTTCTTTACAGTCAAATGCAGTAAAATCTGCAACTCTGCTCTGATTACTTTATACTTTTTTGTTTCCTTCCTAACTTCACAGTTTAAAACCGTGAAACTTCAGACACTATTAAACCTGACAAAATAACGGTTGTACTAGGCAGGCTGAGATAATTTCGAAGCTAAATTTGAAAAGTTATTTGACTGAAAGCTTTGGTTGATATCTTTTGGCCAGAAACTTTTTTTTTTTTTTTCTTATCAAGGCAGTGGAGGACTTTCAGAATTGCTGGGGGGAAAACCTACAGCAGAGTATTAGCCATTTTGCAAAGCGCTAGCTAATCACCATAGGCCATTGTGGTTTTAAAAAGCAGAGGGCTACGGTGGATTCAAAAGCTTTTAGCGTGGTCCTTCTTCACAAAGCACACTTCAAACAGATAGGGAGAAGAAAGAGCAGCAATAAGCGGCCATTTTGAAAAGGCTTTCAGTGATACTACAAATACTGGGACCAAATGAGTGTAACCACATATTGGGTAGTAATGAAGTAGTTACTCAGTTTTAGCAAGGCATATCTTTATGTTGACTTGAATAACGTTAATTATAAGTAGTAATGAGGTGGTTCAAGTATAGTCTTGCTCAGTGACACGGCATAAAGCAATAGTTGCCGTTGGGATTTAAACCTGATTGACTGTAGGTGCTAGGGTTTAGGTAGTGAGGATTCAGAGTCCTTTTAGGTTTACTCCTAACAGGGTTTAACTGTAGCAAATGGCAACTCCAAATGAGAAAATCGTGTGAAGCTCATGCCCTGTTTTTGAAATTAAGAATAAATCAGCATTAGAACTGTTATCAGTCAGAGCTATATTTCATTTGCTATGTTTACCTCGTAACTGGGGACAGAGATGGTTAGTTATATTATTTATTCATTAAAAAAAATAAATAAAAATTATATCAATTTTTCAAAACTGTGGATGATCTTAAAAGTATATATACCTCTTTTTTTTTTTTTTCAAATCCATCTCAGAGTGCTATTACCTTCCTGGCTCCTTCATGACTTCTAGATAGCCCAGCAGATTGCGTGCAGCTAATGCATGCTAATTGCTACTTATTGCTTCCCATTGCCTACCCCAGTAGGTGCCTCTAATAAACCCATCCTTTGACCTCAAAATGAGTCCTAGCTTCATTTGCACCGCGGCCTCCCGTGGAGCCAGGGCCACTGCACGCTGGGAATTGTGATTAGCACCCACGCACTCACCTCACATCCCCCACCCACACCGCCAACACAGCCCACCCTCACACACCCTCCTCACAGCTCGGGACTCAGCCAAGAAACCATCCAAACCATCCCTCAAGCTGACTCACCCCAAAACACACTGCCACAACAGGTGCTAAAGACTGGAATTTAGTAGTGGTTGACTTGTTTGTAATTTCTACAGAATCCAAATTATTGCCCTGTTTCAAAATTGTTTTGAATGGTATCAGGGTAATTGGAAAATGTAGCTATTAGGGCTTAACTTATTGGAAAATCCAGAATGATATTGCCTAGTCGCATCTCAAGCAGCCATATTTGTTTTGATGCGGACAAACCAAATATGTCCCTGACTGGCTAATCCACCTGCCAATCATGCCCATTTAAACTCTGGGAGATTCACCGGTGACCAGACTCATTTCTTCATAAAGTTTTGAAGAAGTGTGCATACTAGAAGTAGTCCTTTCGGAGTGTGTATTCTGCCTTAGCATTTATAAATATTCTGCCTATTAGTATTTCTCTGTTTATTGGATTGTGTTGTGAATTTAGAAAAGTCTATATTTTAGTATCTTAACTGATTTAGACTGGTTTGATATAATTTGACTTGCATCGCTGCTGTTCTGTAGTAGTTTATTTTTTTTACTGCAAATGAATTACACTTGGGGCGACAGTAGCACAGTTGGTGGAGCGTTTGTCCACTGATCCAAAGGTTGGTGGTTCACATCCCGCTCTTGATTTAAACATCAAGAGTTACAGGTTGAGATTAATGCTATTGTTGTGTCTGTGGGCAAGACCCCTTAACCCTTGCCCCCAGTGAGTGTTTTTTTTGATGTAGTGAAGTGCTTTGAGTGTCTAGAAGGTGGAAAAGCGCTATATGAAAAATGTGACCTTTGACGTAAAAAACGTTTACTCTATCTGGTCAGAAACTATTTTAATTTTGTCAAATAGGTCAGAAGTCAAATTGAATAGATTTAATAAAGAAATAAATGTAATTTAGTAAAAGCAACTAAACCAAGATGAATATTTTAAATTAGAGTTGTTTAAGTTCATGCAGATGTTCCTTTTTTGCAGTCTAAACTTGCTCCTTGCTAATCTCATTCTATTGTTTGGACCAGGGGCGGTCTGTGCGGGAGAAAGCTTTAATTAAAACTCAGCTTGTACGCTTTGATTAAACTCGGGCGACATTGTTCCATGCTGTTTTGACAAGTCAACATTGTTCTGGCGCAGACATTAGCCTAGCTGCCACCGGCGACGCTAGCATGGCGGACGCTAGCTACCGCCTTTAGCTGTAGCTGTTGACGAAGCCCATATCAATGAAGTGTTATACGGACTGAAAAATGAAACATTAAATCAACCAGTTGGAATATTGACAATGCAACCCATGTTTCTCTTATTTGAGTTAATGCTACACTGCACCAACTGTAGCGCAGCAGCAAAACTCACAGCCACACAAACCTCTCCATCTTTCCCTCATCAACACATTATATGCACTGCAAAAAATGATATATATAGGCACATTAAATACTTGGTTTAAGAGTATTTTACTCTTGATTTGGGTAGATTTCATTTGAGAACAAGATTTTCTGATCTTAAAGTTATAGTATGTAACTTTCCTGAGGTGAAAAGTCACCTGCATGATTCCATGGAAATAGAAAGTTAAAACCATTGTCCTTGGACATATATCAGTTTTAAGCCTCACTGTGGGATATTATAGCCAAAGTACCAACATTTTCATAGAGACAAGAAGCAGCAGGAGGTCCTCTTACGGGCCAAATAAGAGTCAGGTTTGTGGAGACGCAAGTCCGCTCACAGTAAGTTTTTTAGTGCAAGAAAGACATCCAAAATGAGTTATTTTTATTTTATTTATTTATTTTTGGTAAGTGGAGTCTATGTTTCAGCCAAAAGTTACATACAATGGACACCTTTACATGAGTTTACATAGCTTGTTAGGTTGTCCATGTTTTTCACAGTGTCATTTATATACTGAAAATGCATGTACAGTATACACTTACGTAAATGTCCATGTGTATATGTCACGTGTGTGTGTATATATGTGCCTTATATAATGATGACCATTGTGGAAAATAAATTGAATTGAACTGAATTGTATTGAAAACATACTATGGCTTTAAAACAAGACTTACTGCATTGGTAAATTTTACTTAACAGACCAGTCAAATATACTTCCAATCAGGATAATATATCCTAAATTTAAGTAACTTTAACCACAAATTTATTTTTGCACTGTAAATACATTATAAATCTTGAAATAATTTACAAGATTATTAAGCAAATTGCATATAAATGAATTCAAAATTATTTGAATAAAGATTTGGGTATTGTGGTTTGTGTTTCCCCCCTCAGCTGCTAAAACCGCAAAAAAAACAAACAAAAAAAACAAAAGAAAGAACAATTTACGGGCGAGTGACTAGTCAAAATCTACTCAAATCAAGATATTATTAAGTAAATCAATTTAACTCATTATAAACTGCAGATTTTCCAATTAGTGTTTCAACACCTACCTCTTGTTGACATTGTCTTAATTGAAAAATGCAGTGCAATTTGTCAAATATTTCTTGGTAAACCCAGGGAAACCACTCAGAGAAATTAGAGTTGAGTAGAAATAATAATTTTGATGCTAATTGTTGACTTGGTAGTGTAGGTTTGTGGGGGAGTTCACGCGTTGTGTTTTGCTAGTGGCCTGATTAGCGCTGGGTTAATTATACCAACATTAATGTGCAAACTGATTATGTAAGCAAATGAGCTGCGTTCATAAAGAGAGAATAACGGTGTGTGTACTTGTTAAACCTGAAAATGGTTCACTGTGGTTCATATCTCAGGTCAGGTAGTGATCAGTACCAATTTCTTTCACTAGCAGGATATGCAAATTCATAAGACCTCACCAGCCACTAGGGGAGCCAAATGAATGAGTGTTCCATCACCTGATCATTATCTTTAAATATGCACAATGCAACTTTTTGGGAAAGGGTTCACCACTTGTTCACTTCCATGGATGTGTTGTTGCTTTGGCTGAAAAGTTCCATAGCATGGCATTAAATGTCACCTTTATACAGTTAAAGGTGTTTTCATTACCTTGTGGCATCAACTGTTTGTTTTCATAAATTTAATAATGTCATACTAAATTTAACGCCGTGCTGTGGACCATTTCATTCAAATCACTTTTCCACTTTCAAGGCACTCAAAGAGCTTTACATCAAGGAACCACTCACCCATTCACACACACATTCATACACCAGTGAACGCAGACACAGGGGGTGAGGGGGGTTAAGTGTCTTGCCCAAGAACACAACGACAGCATTCATTTGTGGGAGCTGGAATAGCATCGCCTATCATGTGGGAGATCTGACTGCTCTACCAATGATGTTTATGCCGAGAGTGGGATTTTATTAGTCTGTACATCTCCAAAGCTCAAAATGCTCTGTGCCACCTTGTGATGTCATGAAGCGGTAGTTTTCAAGTTAACAGCTACCTTTACCTTTAATTCAGAATATTGGCAATTCCAGGGCTGAAATTACCCAAATGATTCTATTGAAGGTGTATGGAGTTTAAAAACACAGTGGAGCACTTCCTGTATTACACATGACTGACTGACTTTGAAAGAACTCAGCCTAAATGTGCAGAATTTGTGTGTTAAACATATGTGAATAAACAAAACACAACTTCAGGTATGTTTGTGATGAGGAAACAACATTATAACATAGATCAGAAAATAGTGTAATATGGGCCCTTTAATGCTAGCAAGGTTATACTTTTTTTTTTTTTTGTTTAACATTAACTTACTTTCCCAATTCAAGTCACTTCTTTTTATT
Source organism: Periophthalmus magnuspinnatus (assembly GCF_009829125.3). NCBI lineage: Eukaryota > Metazoa > Chordata > Actinopteri > Gobiiformes > Gobiidae > Periophthalmus > Periophthalmus magnuspinnatus. The sequence goes on along the minus strand of NC_047135.1, from coordinate 21,916,160 downwards.
CTTATCCCATGGTAATCAATGAAAGGCAAGCTTCTTTGTGCTGTTTATATTGGTTTCTGTTCTATTTGAACAATACTGTAGACCGCACTGTGGCATAGTGTCAAAACAAAGAAAAGTCAGCTGTTATGTTGCCAGCTTCTTGGACCTGGAAGCGAGAAATGCATTGTACAATCTTGTAGAGACTTCAAAGCTGTTTTTAATCCCAACATTGTTATTCTCCATTTAAATAAATGGAATTCCCACTTAATCCGAAGTGCCCACCACAGCAGAAGTGTGGCTGGGGTGGAATAAGGTGAATAACACATTGTATATTAATGGACATAGTTAACCTGCTAGCTTATGTTTTCCAAATGGGAAGTGATCATCCAATTCACTTTATATTGAAAAATGATCACCCTCTTTGTAACTGTTTCTTTCAGGCTCATCATTTGGGTCTTAAAATGATCGTATTAACCCGCTCTACATGATCCTTGTGCTTTTATTTTGCTATTGTTCCCGTAACTCAAGATATGAACATTAATAACAGACAATAAGATGCCTTCTTTTCCCGAGGTCACTCCAGCTAGCATTAGCAACTGGTTTGATTGACAGCATTGCACCCGCTCTGTTGTAAATCAGCAATGCGGGTGGGAAGGGGCGTCACCTTCGTCAGTCTCACTCCGGATTGGCTCTTTGATTGCTATGATACTCACAGTCAGATTTTCAAATATGGAACTCGGCTCCAAATTTGCCCTATAACTGCTAGCCTCGATGAGCTTCATTTGACTGGAGCTGAACGCTATGGGTGACATCAGACTCCCTTAGTCCACTTCTTTATACATTCTATGCCTTTATCTTAAAAAAAAAAAATACTGAATATTCCTTGTGGGTATTTTGCATTATTTTACAGTGTAAGTTAGGATGTAGTTTGTTTGATGCTCCTTAACCTAACCTGACCCTATCATCGAGCTGGATGACTTACAGCAGAAAATGCTTTGGTTATTTTCTGACACTATCGCCCCGGTCCAGCTGCTGGCCTTTGTCATGTGAGCAATCAATATCCAATAAGACGCTGTAATCTGTACATGGGTCAGATTCCCAAGGGAGGGGAAGTATTGACCAGAAAATTAACAGTATGCTATAAAAGTGACTATTAGCTCCTCCTGTGATGGTTCATTAAGCTTGCTGTTATTGGGAGAAAAATATCTTAACCTCTGGGCCAGTATGTTTTGTGAGGTATCAGCAAAAATTTAAATATGTATTGGGTTGGTACTGGATTTTAGATAACCATATTTCTTATTTATGTTTGAATGCGGGGTAGTTCACATGATAATTTTGTTGGTTTGGTAAATATAGCAAAAATAAAAGGCCTCCCCACTAATATAAAAGATGCAGTTTAACATTGTGAATTCCAATTCCAAAATTTTACCAGCTGTACCAGATTTACGCTGTTTTAGAAATGTGAACAATAGAACTAGTTTCTTTTTTGATGGTTTCCATTGGTCCAAACTTATTCCTCACTTACATCAGGGATGTTGGTTTAGTCGATACTTTTTGCTAATTCATATATTGTGTCAATGCAGTTTTTTGGTCTCATTATGTCAATTGTAAAAAAGAAAAAATAATCAAATATATATATATATATATATATATATATATATATATATATATATATATATATATATATATATATATATATATATATATATATATATATATATATATATATATAATAAAGTAATACATACATACATAAATAATAATAATAATAATAAGACTCAATATCTTTGGCTGTCAAGTTAAACTTTTTCTGTCAACCAGTTGTAGATTGTAAACATTTTGTTGGCATAAAACAAAACAAAAAAACTAAGACAAAATAATAAATATTGAAAATAGATTCACACGTTTAATGATCTAGAGATAATTACAGGAAAGGTTGAGTAAGGTTTTAATGTTAGTACCACTGACTGGTTGTTATGGTAATGTCAGTGGCTTACAAAGTTATGGTGGTTTTAAACTGGTTTCTAGCTCCATTTTAATAGATTATTTTTTCAGACCAAGGGTTGGGTTGATTTCATACCTGACATGTGCTTTCAGCTGATTTACACAGGGGGCAGTCCGTAAAAAGATCCCTTGTCCCAGTTTAAAATTCTTTGATCACTCTGAGGAAGACCACTAGAGCAGTCAAAACTGTCAGGTAAGAAAACAAACTAAACCTTGGCCTGAAAAAGAATTTATTAAAATAAATCAACCACCTCATTGGACCAGATCATTTTTTATTATGTCCTTGAGCAAAACACTTCTTGCACATCTTCCGTGTGCAAATGTGGTGTCTGAGTGATTGGCGGTGGCTACAGTGATAACTAAGAATTTCAATCAGGTTGTGCTTGTTTAAAGGTGCACACTGAATCCCATTCTCGACATAAACATTGTTGGTGTGGAGGTCAGATCTGTAGTCCCACAGGTTTGCGGTGCAAATACAGCTCTCACAGATGAGTGCTGTTGTTGTTGTTAGGTATCTACAAAAATACTGAAATATTGATTTTAGTTTGATGATTAAAATAGGTGTACTTCATATTAACTTAGCAGGTAGTGGTTTAACAAAGAAATACTGTGATATATCATATGCAATATAGCAATTATCATCCTTCAGCCTTATCATGTGGGACCTTGTGATTCCCCCGCCCTGAAACCAGACCAATCATGCAAAATTAACCGGTCAGAGATTTTTACCCTGTTATAGTTGTTTGGAGTTTGTTTGGAGTGATTCGTGCATGTTTGAGGAATCTTTAATTGCTTATTTTCAAGATTCCATATTGCTGATCAGTCCTCACTTTTACAGGCAGCAACATAAGCCCACTGTTCTGTACTTACCTCGTTCTCCAATTTTTTAAATCGATGATACACGTAGGGTTCAGCAGCGTTACATAGTCATTTTGGTACAAATCTGCTACTCACCATAGGAGAGCTAACAGCTACACGACTCTGTGTTGTGATGACGTTTACCGTGATGTCAGCTCCCATAACACAGAAATCAGCTGACTTGTTTCTTTAATGAAGTTGTTTTAGATGAATATTGTGATTTAAAATGTGCAAATTATAACATGATGAACCACAGGTGTCATAGATTATAACGATGTAGCAGACACAGGCACACTTCACCCCAAGTATTTGTGTACACTGCTATGTGAGTGTGTGTGTGTGTATGAATGGGTGAGTGGTTCCTTAGTGTAAAGTGCTTTGAGTGCCTTGAAAAACGCAAAATAAAAGTGACCATTTATAGTGTGTAAGTGCCAATGTGTTTACATGAATAAATAATGTTGTTCATAAAGATAGAGATCTAACCAATCAGTGCTGAGGGCTGGGACAGGACTGACCTGGTCTATGGTCTATCTGTACTGCACAGTCACAGCAGAACAACTGTCCATCCAAGTTAATATGTCAGTGAGTCAGCCATTTTGTCTTTTAAACATCATCTTCACACAATTAGCTTTAGCATCCAGCTTTTGTTTCATTCACACGTTTAGTAACCCGTCTGTCTACATCTCCAAAGCTCAAAATGCTCTGTTCCAACTTGTGATGTCATGTAGTGGTAGTTTTCAAGGTAACAGCTCCTTTTCCCTTTAGTTCAGTAGAGATTGGCAATTCCAGGACTGAAATCATCCAAATGGTTCTAGTGAAGCTGTATGGAGTTTAAAAACAGACAGACACTTCCTGCATTACCACATGACATCACAAGGTGGAACAGAGCGTTTTTCCTCTGAGAAAAGAACACATAATATAGGCCCTTTGAAGTAATTACATCTTTTCCAAAAAAGTCTCAATGTAGTGTTCTGTAATTAGAATGCAAGTAGATACCATATAGCAATTTCAACTATGTCATCTGCTTATGCAAAAAATGTTAAAGAGAGGTTATTATGCAAATATATATATATATATATTTTTGCTTTCTACAATGTCCTTCTACAATATCCCTCATCAAAAAGGTTTTAGATGTCACCCACGTTTGAGTATTGCAGCAGTCTCTCTCAGGCCCTATTCAAACCCTTGCTCCAACACAACAGTTCTCCATAAATATACAAAAGCATGATACAAAACTGTATGCAACAACTTGACAAACCTGATGTCATGTGCAGTAGTTTCATTAGCGTTGTTTTCAGCAAATATAGCATTTTCAAAACAATAAAAGTTAACATGGTGATGTAAATATGTTATGTGTTGTGTGCAGTTAATACCCCATAGAAGTAAAATACTCCCACTTTAAGAATACAAACAGACAAAAACTAAAAGTTACAAATGTCAAAACTGCAAAAGTTAAGCAAAAATTCTATCTTTTCTTGTATAAAAACAACAGTGTTTCCAAACTTTCCAAAGTTCATCTTGTGTTGCTGGCTCTCTCTCTCGTGTGTTATTGACCTTGATGATTGTAAATGCTGCATTCAGGGACACAGGAAAAAAAAGCAGAACCTTTATTTATAAGTGTTTGCACTGCACGGCCCTGAAACGCACCTCAACACTGTAAACACAAAATGTCAGTAGGAGACTTACAAAAGACTTCCAGATGTGCTAATCACAATGGTCTTACTGTATTTGCAGTTTACATTATTCATTCATTTGTTTGTTTATTATTATTATTATTATTATTATTATTATTATTATTATTATTACTAAATTTGTATACAGTATTTTTATTTATTTATTTTTTGCTATAGAATATATCAAACATTCCTATTTTGGTGTCAGCTTGTTGAAAATAAATCAAAATCCCAAATGTTTCCCATCCTAGTACTAATTTGGTACTTTTTTCCCCTTTTCTTTCTTATTTATTGATTTTATTTTATTTTAAATTTGATCCAGTTTAGGCTTAGTGTAAATGGAAGTTATTTTTCTCATATAACTGTAAGCTATTGCCTTGAGGTACTATCATCTCCCCAAGACACAGCACTCTCCAATAGGCTCAGAAGGCACGCGCTCTCATTGGCCGATGGAGCTGGAGGAGGGGGAGGAGCCAAGAGGTATAAGAAAGGAAAGAGGAAAGGAGAGGAGGCAGCAGACACAGTAGTAGTTGTAGTAGTAGTAGAGTCCATGTGAGAATAGAACGCGCTCGGAGATATCTGCGAGGTAGAGGAGAGGAGAAGGAGAGATGTGGAGACATGTCCCGGAGATATTTGCGCCTGATGCCCTGCCAAGTGGAATGAGACGCCTGGGGAAATGCAAGCAGATGCCTGGGTATGTTACAACTCCTCCTCCTAGAGACATGAGAGCGGTGCTGCTGCAAGCTAGAGTGGGTCTCTATAGGACTGTAATTCTGGGTTTTCTTGTAGTACAAATATAACAATGTAAAGTGAGATACTGCAGGTGAATAGGAAACATACATGTAAAAAAAAAAAAAAAAAAAAAAAATTATCATGGCATGTTTTGTAAAATTTCTTGTTTCATTTTGTTGAAATATGAGATATATATATATAAAAAAAAGTGTATCTCCGATTTTGTATATTTCATTTAGTATTTAAATAAACAGGAGCTCCGATGCTAGACTGTTTGTCCACTGATCCGAAGATTGGCAGTTTGAATCCCCATCATTGTTTGAGCGGTCAAATCCAATGACTCACAGGTTGGTGGTGCGATTTCAGCTCCCACAGATCAGTGATGTCGTTGTGTCCTTGGGCAAGACACTTACCCCACCTCGCCCCCAGAGTGAATTGAAGTTGAAAAAGCGCCATATTTAAAGTTCTCAAAATTGACATAAAACACTGAATTTCACGTAATTCGGTTAAAACTTAAAGGGGTGATCTTTATGCCCCAATGGGAGAAAATAAATAAATACATTTATGGATTCAAGTTGTTTAATGAAGTAATAAATGCATTTTAACGTGCAGACTGAACAGTGTTTCTATGTGAAAGCTTGTATGATCAGAGTGTCTTTGTCTTGCCTTAAAGGTCCTGTATTAGGCAAATAGAGTCTTGTGAGCTTTAAGCCGTGTTAGAATGTTGTTACCTCTTTAAAAATATACCTGGAGTTTGAGTAACCCTTTATGATTAGTGCGTCTGCACCTTCAAAGCTCCGAATGCTCTGCTCCACCTTGTGATGTCATGACGCGGTAGTTTCAAGTTACAGCAACCTTTTACCCCTTTTTCTGTAAAGATCAGAAAAAAAAAAGTTTAAGTAATTTAGTAATCTCTCCTGGGCCCTACTCAAACCCTCCTTATGGTTAGCTGTAAGATTCTGTCCAACCCTCAGCCCACAAGCCGACGTCATCCATGCTCCCTCATGACAGTTCTCCATAAGTATACAAAAACGTGATAGAAACCTACACAGCAACATGTTTAATACCTCATAGAACTACAATACCTCCTCTTAAGAAATCTGTTATGATTACTAGTATCTTTTAAGGTACTATGCACATTTTTATACCATACAGTATAATATAATCTTGTATTTTTGCTCTTTCCATATTTTGTTCCATGTGTATCTTGCTCACTGCCCGTAGAGGTTAGAGTCAGGGTCATCCAAGACCTGCAGCTCTCTAATTCCATGTGAAAGCCTCATATTGACGCACAGGTTCAATTCCCATAGGTTCACCGTGTACCTTTTTTATATTAGCTCTGTTACTATGGTTTCACAATGTGGGCAACCTCTTCGAATGCTCCCAGCTATTTAATATTTACTCATCTTATTTTAGCTGCTTTCTGGGACGCGCTTTCTGGGACATCCACAGACCAAAATAAAAATATTACATAGGCCTATATTCTGTAAATTTTCTGGATCACTGTGTATGAAAAAAGAGTAGAGAAAATAGAAGTTGACAACAGCAAAGGAAATAAATGGAAAGATATTTTTATTTTTCTATTATTATCATTTTGTATTTTGGAATATCCGCATTTCACTTAAAACAGGGGTGGATTATTATTTGTCATATATTTGTAGAGCGTTTGCCCACTGATCTGAAGGTTGACGGTTCGAATCCTAATATAGACATAAACATCATTGGTTGAGCAGATTGGCGGTTTGATTCCAGCTTCCACAAATGAATGCTGTTGTTGTGTCCTTGGGCAAAACACCTAACCCCCCTCGCCCCCAGTGCCTGCGTACACTGTCGTATGAATGGATGTGTGAATGTGTGAGTGGTTCCTTGATGCAAAGCGCTTTGAGTGACTTGAAGGCGGAAAAGCTCTACAACATTTTGACCAATTTGACCATACAATCTCACCATACATCAATCAAGCTTTATTTCAGACTCCAGAGGGTCCATAGAACATTTAAAACAGAGAGAAGATAAACAGCAAGCAATAATAATCTTCTATAGCCCATATAAGTAGTTGCTCCAGTGCCTCGGAGGTGTACCTGACGCTGCATCGCTTAGGTATTATTCAAACATTTATCATTTCATTTTGTGAGTCCTCAAGGCGCTTCATAAACTTATCCACTCTTTTCCTTATCACAGTGTTCAGTGTGGGACCATTCACTCTGCACAAACAGTGGACTGGCACTTACTGTACCGCCACCACAAATGGGCAGTATCGAGTTATTTTACCACTAGACTTGTACACATATAGGCTTGTGTGTATAATTAGCAGTACTGGAATGTCATCATCCCATTTGTTACATGTTAGAAATACACGTTATTTCACTGTGTCTTGTATTCCCTCAGTCGACCAGGTATGATCCACAGCAAAAGACAAATGCAATTATGTCAGCTGGACAAAGCCACTAACCACCAAAGAAAGCAGAAAATCGTTTGAGAGAGGTGTTAAAATGGCCATTTTTGTTAGGAAAGATAATCCATCTTTGAGCGGAAATGAGGGCCTTAGACATCATCTCTCTTATTTATCACTCCATGCTCAGACCTAAATCAAAACAAGGAAAACAATAGTGATTGCTAATATCCTAATAGGTGTGAGAGCATCCATTAAGGGCCTGAATGATTATACAAAATATGACTCAGACACTGTTCACACTTAGTGCAGTTCAATAGACCTAGCTAACAAACAAAAGCTGTAAATAAATAGGCGTGTTGGTTTCAATATAGTTAATTAATGTGCCCTGCCACACTGACCTCAGGGGAGTGCGAGTGCAGGTCAGGGTGAGGCGCAGGTCTGTGGAAAGAATCCGCAAGAAATCTATTCTTCCTGGACACTGTGGCTCTCCATTATATGTGAAACTGTGGCAATCTGCGCGTAACCCATTCAAAGTACATATAGGACCCCACTTGAGTCAGTATAAACCCAGGGTAAGGCAGTGTCCACCAGAACTGGCCAGAAATGAAGAAGTCTCTTGAATGAGCAGCGAAATGTCTTCACTCTAAAACTCTTGCCCATTACACAACTGAATTTCTCTTACAGTAATGAAATGTTAATAGAAATGTTCACTGTCTACAGAGTGATTCATACAATGCAAAAACTGTAGAAACATGTATACGCTACATATAACCGGTTCCTGGATTTGTGTTTTGTTTTATTCATGTAAGTTTACGTCATTTTTTATATTTAGGCTCAAAAACTCACGCTTCATCTATGACATCATCAGGTTTTATCTTTTAGAGTTGCTATTGTATCTACAACATGAACACAACCATGATGTATTTTTATCATAGCAACTAGCAAGCGCAGGACATAAAGATGCATTCATATTTGTTTTCCTCCTTACCTCCTGTCTGAGCTAACATCCTTTTGGCAGTGGAACCGGTGATGTGTTCATTAAGCTACGCTCTTTTAGCTTTAGGCGTTTGTGCTGTCTACAATACAACAGATTATTATTGTGAATAGCTACTTATCTGGAGCCTTTTCCCTGGTGTATCTGTGCTGTGGTGTACTCGATATTAAATTGTGGATTAAAGGCCCTGTACCTGATTTTTTACCATTTTACAAGCTCGAAAAACAGAACTAGTTCATCTTAAGTGGTTTGAAGTGGGCCAAGTTGTTCCTCTCTTACCTTATGCATTCTGAACATCCTAATTATTCACAATGAAGAACATTAAAAAGCTTTAGCTATAATTAGATGCAGACAGCACACGAAAGACATATTTTGACTTCAATAGCTAATGCAATATATCAGTTAAATTCATGTTTTTGGCCAATCAGATTGTTCAAATACATTGGTTGATTGGTTTGAACATAGATTTTTGGTGTAGTGTTAGCTGAAATATATCTTGACTTTTAATTTTAGTAAGTTAATAATTTTTGTTTGCACACATTTGAAAATAGTGGTTGTGTTATTAGCATTTTTTGGTTTGGTGGGTCTCATTTTTTGGGTTAATTTTGTTGGAAAATAAGTTTTTTAAATTATTTTTTTGTTATATAATTAGTGTGTTATTATTATTATTATTATTATTATTATTATTATTATTAATTTATGTTTGTATTTTTTCCATATATTATAACTTGCATATGGACAACTTCTTTCACTTTCACACAGAACACTTGGACTATGTGTTGGCTGCCCTCTCTTGGCAATACTGGGGAGCGGATAGAACACATTTGGTATTTGTTAGCAGCCTCGTCCCTGGTGACTCTCTGCTATGTTGTATATTTAGCTATGAATATAGAGCAGAATGAATCGTGTGGGCGTGTAAACAAGGTCTGACTTCGCTTGCAACATGACGAGGATCAAATTGGCTCTGACTGAGACCATATGTGGGCTGTCCAGTCAAAAGCACATGCAACAGCTGCCACTACTGCATTTATCATCTAAAACTTTGCGCAAATTCACTTTAGGTTTTGCTCAATCTTAAATAACCGTGGGTGGAAACAGGTGGGAGCGAAAACTAAAGTCAAGGTTAGCCTTTCACAAGTTTTTGGAAAGTAAATACTGTGTTTACTGTTGGATCAAGACTCGCATGGACTGAACCAGGTTTAAAGGAACTGCATGTAACCTCCTGAATACACTCAATATATTCTTAGTGATTGGCTGCAGGTGCTGGGGTTTAGGTAGTGACGATTCAGAGCAGAGAGTCTTTTTAGGTTTAAACTAATTGGATCATCATTGGAACTCGCCACCCAAATAAAATAATCTTGTGAGGCTTATTCTGCTTTCTGATTGTATAATCATTTTGAGGACTAAAAATTATACCAAATTATAAAATAAACACCTTAGCCATTATGTTTAAATTTGAACATGTTTACCTCATATCTGGAGACGCAGATAATACATGTTTATGGAATTTAAAATCAAAATCTATAACTCAGAACAAGCAAGGCATTCTCCAACTTATGTACCTTTTTAAAGTTTAAGATTTTCAAATAAGCAAGCTCAAGGTAGAGACAAAACTGTGTAAATAAAATAAAGCACTTGAGGACAGTAACCATAAAATTACAACCCAATGGCAGGTGCAGTATGTAACTTTCTGATGGGAGTGCGCCTCGTGGTTGACATTGCTTCTCCTGGAATGTTCCACAGTTTTACGTTAAATATATTTATCTGCAACTCTCCCATGTAGCTTAACTTGGTGGTGTCGCCTGTAGTAGTAATAGTAGTAGTAGTAGTACTAGTAGTGGCAGCAGCAGTAGTAGTGGCAGTAGTAGTGAGAGTAGTAGCAGCAGTACTAGTAGTAGCAGTAGTAGTACCAGCAGCAGAAGTAGCAGTAGTAGTAGTGGTAGTAGTAGTAGTACCCGCAGTAGTAGTAGTAGTAGCAGCAGCAGTAGTTCACACAGTTATTTACAACTTGACAAGCAGACAGCAGCAGCCTCACCAGAATCGTTTCAGTAGTAGCAGCAACAGCAGCAGTAGTAGCAGAAGCAGTAATAGTAGTAGTAGCAGCAGCAGTACTAGCAGCAACAGGAGTAGTTCATTCAGCCATTTACAACTCGACAAGTACACAACACCAACCTCACCAGAATCGTTTCACTTCTCTCCGTGGCTATGTATCTTAATGCCACTGTGGAACATTTCAGCTACGGTAATAACATCTCCATGGAGAATTCTCGCCTGTTGACCACAGTGAACTCCCAATTGCAATCACGGAGCTATCACATATTCCAATTGAACGTGTACCCATCATTTAATTCAAGTGTCTTCTTATCTTAAACGCTTAAACAGCTCCCTGATATGTGACACCATTGATCCCACTCTCTGAGAATCTCCAGCGACGCACTATATTTAGCCCGTGGATCATAAATAATCACACTGGTTTACCTTACCAGACATAGCAGATGGCTCCAGATCTCTTCCCATTAACAGCGGCGCGTGTTCCTATGATTAACGCGCCCGGGGCTACACTAACCTCCAAAGGCCAATCAGAATATGTTGTGGGTAAATAAAAGGCTGGAGATGTTTATCAGGGAGATGCCATGTTGTTTTGTTGCAGATGACGATGGAAAGAGTTTAGCGGATAATGGCTCCACTGTGGCTTGCATTAGCGTCAGGGAATGCAAAGCGAAAAATCAAACCGTCTAGACTCGGGACTAAATGAGTACAATCTGCGTCTTCATTGCCTCACTGAAGGTAGAGGATGGAGAGAGGGCCATGTTTGTTTAGGTGTTGTTTTGGAGGTAAAATTAGCAGCGCAGTTGGTGTCTGGATTATGGAGAGTCTTGGAAATCTCAAATGATGAAATTACTGAAAGGAGTTGTTACTACTGCAAACACGACTCGTACACACCGTCTGCGTCACTACTAGGCTTGTCACGATAAAACATTTTGAAATGCGATATATTGTTCAAGTAAATGTTGATGAAAAATGATAATATTTAAACCAAACCGTAAAGCAAGGCAAGGCAAGTTTATTTGTATAGCACAATTTGTACACAAAGTAATTCAAAGTGCTTTACAGAATAAGAAGGATATTAAAATGACAATACAACACATCAAAACATAAATAATCACAAATAATCATCATAAAATTAACATTAAAAGTGAAGAAAAGTGCAGAATAAAAACCTTTCAGGCATATGCACAGGTAAACAGAACCTTTTTGAGCCTGGATTTAAACACTGTCAAAGTAGAGGCCTGTCTCACATCTTCAGGAAGACTGCATAAAACAGAAACTCTGATTTCCCATGTTTAGTCCTGACTCTGGGCACCAGCAGGAGGCCGGTCCCTCAGAGTGTGATATGGTTCCTATGGCACTAACATGTGGGAGATGTACTTTAGTGCTAGGTCATGGAGATTTGTGCACAAACAGAGCTGCTTAAAAGTCTATTCTAGTGCAGAGATCTGAGCACAGGTCTTACGTACTCGTACTTCCTGGTTCTAGTCAGGAGCTGAGCAGCAACGTTCTGGATGCGCTGTAGCTGTCTTATCCATAAAGCAGACTTAACCCCAAAAAACAACAGAATGGAACAAGTATATAGTTAGTTTGTATATATAATGAGTCACAGAAGTTCATAATTCAACCCTCTACAGCTCAAATATCATTATAATACAAAAAAAAAAAAAAAAAACATTTTCCCACTAGTACAAGGAAAGTATAACCATGTTAAACACTGACCCCCCAAAAGTATTGTTCCATCTGTCATCTACTGAACGATAAGTCGATATAGTATTTATTGTGACAGGCCTAATCACTACATGACACATATTTTGTTGATAGAGGAATAGAAAAAAAGATCAATAAATGTTCTACAACATCTAAACTTTTAGCCAGTTTTTGTGTTTTTGATAATCCACCCTTGTTCTCAATGTGATGAGCAAACAGTAGCTCAGTTTATGGTCTTTGTCCACTGATTTGAAGGTTGGTGGTGCAATTCCCGCTCCCACAGATGAATGCTGTCATTGTGTCCTCTACGAGACATTTAACCCATCTCGCCTCAGTGTCTATGCACACTGGTGTATCAATGCGTGTGTGAATGGGTAAGTGGTTTCTTGATGTAAAGCTCTTTGAGTGTCTTGAAGGTGGAAAAGTGTTTTAACCATTTTACCAAAGCAGGTGATGAAATAATGTGTAGCGCAAGTACTGTAGGGATGCACAGGAATGACACAGGAGATAGACATACATGAAGAGTATTTTAAAATGGGAGGTAATGAGGAGTATGAACGTAGAGCAGCTGATAAAGTCTAATAAACAATTTACTCTTTTGAATGTTTATTTTATCACAAATTTTCTGAGGGATGATTCAACTGCCCAAATAGGTGGTTCCTTACTCTAGAATGTGATGATATACTCGCAAATGATGGGGGAAAGAGCCAGTTTTCAATATTGATTAAACTGTACTTTACCATGAAATATCCCAGTCTTGAACCTGATCATTTCTATTATTCAGTAGACCCAAGAACTTGCTTTCTTCAAACAAAAATCTGCATTTTAGCAACATTAACTAGTGGCCACCATCTGTATTAAATTATATTGACCTATAGAATATTGTGACATTATTTGAAACCCTGGTAGTCTCATTTTACGGTATTAGTTTCTTTACTTGTCCCAATAGGCTATGCAGCATTGTCAAACCCCACAAGTAGGCTTATCACCGTGAACAGCAGTGGGCGTATACAGGAGGTAGGTGAAAGTGTGAATTTTGGGAGGAATGATGCTTCAAATGCAGGACGAAAGACATGCCACAAACATGCATAAATCACTCAAAATACAACTTAAATTGAGTGAATGATGAAGTGAAACCATTATAACATGCTTAAAAGCTCCTAAAAGACAACTTTGCATGTGTCTCCTTACACAAATACATTTCAATCACCTATTCCTTTTATGTGTAAACATTTACTGTACGTGCATCTCCTATGTCTCTCGCCAATAAACAGTTAAGTAGAAAAGTAGAGTCAAAAGCACTTAATATTATTCTAATAGCATCCGTAAATTGGCCCTTGATTTGATAATCTTGCACACAGCTCTACACATTAGCATTAGCCTGCCGTGGAGGACGTGGAGGTACTTGGGGCTAACAGCTGCCTCCCCAGAGAACCCTGTGAGCCTGAGTCTGGGATAAAGAGCTCACAATAGCTCCTCTGTATCAATATAAAGACACATTCAGGTTTGTATGCAGTGAGCGAAGAGCTGTGTCACTTTATAAAATGCGGAATGAAAAAGCAATCTGTTATGTTCTAAATACTGGCCTCTACTGAAGTCTTGATTTCTGAGTATAGGTAGCAGTGAAGTGTATGTAAGATTTAGAGTTTAAACTGCATTCTGTGTTCTCAGATATGCACTGTAAAACCGGAAAGAGTAAATTAAGGGCAAATTACAGGTAAATACAATAACTGTACTTTACTGTGTAAAGGTCTGCAGCTACAGAACGTAAGTGTGTATATGGTAGATTACTGTTTCATGCAGATTTATGGCACAATGCTATTTATCATTTTCTTGGTAATTTACTGTATTTTCACCATACAATCACAAATTCCATCCATCCATTTTTTTCCGGGGGCAGCAGTCTAAGCACGAACTCCCAGACTTCCCCCAGTTCCTCTGGTGGGACCCCAAGGCGCTCCCAGGCCAGCCAGAGAGACCTAGTCCCTCCAGTGTGTCCTCAGTCTTCCCCCAGGGCCTCCTCCCAGTGAGACATACCCTTTTGGAACAGATTCCCAAGCCACCTCAGCTGGCTCCTCTCGATATGGAGGAGCAGTGGCTCTATTTCACTATAATTGTAAATTATAGTGAATCAGAATATGCAAAACCATGCCCCATACAAACCAATAATGCACAGAACCAGATATTTCAATCCAAAATCCATTCGCAGTGGTAGAGCAGTAACAAAGTACAAATAGTAAAGTACTTCACTTAGGTATAATTTTTTTAAGTGAACTTTACATTGGCTACTTTTTACTTTTACTTCACTACTTCACATTTGAGAGCAGCTGTCTGTACTTTCTATTCCATTACATTTTTGAACTGCACTGACATCCTGACTTAAGGTTTTGAGTTCAAGCTTTGAGCAAACAAAAATAAATACACAAACTTTACTTTTTACTCTTAAAGTACATTTTAAAACATGTACATTAATACTTTTACATAAGCAGATTTTTTCATGTGATACTTTTACTTGAGTAACTTTTTCATTCTCTATCTATACTTTTAGTTAAGGAACAAAATCATTGATAATTAGTCATATCTTAGAGATAATGTGCAGTTACATCTTGGTATGGGATTCACAGAAGTCTTTTTGGTCATTCACACTTTACTCTTCAGTTGGTGCTCCTCTTGGCAATGATAGTTTATCTAGAACACACAAGTAATAAGTCAAATCATTTAAATACTATTATAATCAAATTAATGTGTAATATATTACTTGACTTCCAAATATCAGCCACTTTAAAGTTGTTTTTTTTTAATTTATTTTATTATTTATTTATTATTTTAAACTCCTACCTCAGAAGCAGAGGCCAGTGTACCTTAACCTGAATTCTGGAGGTTCTGAGCTTTCACAGGAGGCGTGGACTGTCCATATACTATACATTTTTAGACCAAAAACATTCTCACAATTGACTGTACAAAGACATGTAAATGAGAACAGATATTTGCTAGTACCTCGTCTATAGCACAGTGTAAGCTCCTCACCTTGGCTGGCCCCTCTCCTCTTCACAGTCGGCCATATTGGATCAGGCCCTCCTTCCATCAGCTCGTCTGATTCATCTCTCACAGAGCTGGGTTAATCGCCTGCCCCACTGTGAACTCACCTACACGTTAATAACATCTTTCCTTTGGGGGGCGCGGCATCACAGAGAAGGCTTATTAAAACCAACTTATGATTTAATACTGTGCACTTAACGGATCCCCTGGAGCAGAAGTACTAGAGAGCACTGGTCATGTAGATGGCAAGGTATCTAATCCTAAAACATATTTTTGGAGCTTTTAGCCGTGTTATTTTAGCTATTAAAAAAGCATGATACACTTAACTCTTTGTCTGAGAGCATGCCTCTATTGAATTAGAACTGCTTCATTCAACTGAATAGTCTCATATGCCATGTTATATTCTCAGCAACTGTAAATGAGATGATTCAGCTACTTGATTAAGACTATAAGTACTGTCACTGTGCTAGCACCGTTCTTTTAAACACTAACTACGTTTACATGCACGTCAGGAAAACTGGATAACAGGCCTAGTCTAATTTAAAGCAATATTTCAAAACGCATGCCATTGGTTACATTTTTATATTGCGCTTTTCCACTTTCAAGACATTCAAAGTACTTTACAACAAGGAACTACTCACCGATTCATTCACCAGTGTACACAGACACTGGGGGCGAGGTGGGTTAAGTGTCTTGCCCAAAGACACGGTGACAGTATTCATCTGTGGGAGCAGAAATTGCACTACCAACCTGGGTCCGTTGATCTGACTGCTCTGCCAATGATGTTTATGTCGAGAGCAGGATAATTTGAATCTTCCAGATCCCAATAACACATCTGGAGAAGCCGATATATCGGATACCTGCTGCATCTAACCGCGCAGTCCGATTTCTCAGTGGCAATGTCCCTTTACCGTGGACTAACACATGTTTAAGTCCCCTACTTTAAAGCAAAAGTATAAACTTCCGGGGCTTCACTGTGTTAATTTGTGCTGTAGAGAGCAAGTCAATTATATTCCAGCTTTCTTTATTATTTTTTACAATAAATTATGTATCACACTCACATTTGTAAGAACAATGAGCAAAGATTACAATAGGCCTGTCATTTTTTGGGGGAAATTATAGGTTATCTTTTGACTATATGATGAAATTTAAGCTGTAAAAGGTTGAATTAATAACTTCTAGGACTCATTACAGATGCAAACTAAAGTACTAAAGTGTTTCATTCTGATATTTAGTTATAGCAGCTCATGAATTTTTAACAGTATTGTAGATTTAGAGTAGTTTTTGTGGTATAAATCTGCTCCTGGATTGTTGCATCAGTGGCATAAATTAGAATCAATATTATCGCACCAAATTTGTTATCGTGACAGGCCTAGATTACAATTTCAAAAGAGTTGTATGGCAGAGAGCAAGTTAATTATGAGTAATGCAGTTCGTAGCACATCTGAAAATCAAATGTAAATGAGATGTTGCTTATTTGTTTCTGTCAAAAGTGTGGTTATGATAGCTGTTTTTATGAGCAGTTGTAGTTGTAAAGTTTTAGTACTATGTAGACTGGAACAAGAGTGGGCTGAGAGGATTTTGGAGCTAAGACGATTTAAATGTGGTTGTTTGCATTTCCTGTGCATGTAAAGATAGGGATTGATCATGACTTTCCACCATTAAGGCAATCATTTGGGGTTTTGAATGCGCAGGGACAAGTGTCAGTTTGCAATGGCCCAAAAATCTCTATAAATTACAACTGGAAAACTTTAAATTGTGTCAAAATAAAGAATGTTACTATAATGATTTAAATGAGCTGTATGTAAAGTTTACATTTTAAATATGCTAAACATAACCTATCTCTGTCCCGACATACAAGGTTAACATGTTCAAATCAAATATAGCTCTTACTGGAAACAGCTGTAATGTTGATTTATTCCTAATTACAAAAACACTGGACATGATGGCAAAGTTGTTTATGTTGTAATTTGATGTTTTAGTTCTCAAGACAATTATCCAATTGTCTCAATCTCAAAATCGGTTGTGACTGTAATACCTTTTTGTAAGAGCTCAGGTTACATACAGTTCCTTTAAAATGTCTGACTACATTAATTGATCACATTTGCATAGTGACAGTAACAATTATTGCGGTACTTTGGGCCTTGAACAATTAATAAGACTGATGGCGTTTGGAGCTCATAATCGGACATTTTTCTCGTAAAGCGTAAATGTTTAATATCTCGGGGCCCGTCAGGAAGTCTGTGTGAGGGAAGCAGAGTGTGGATAGTGCACTGTCAGGAGAAGAGCAGCAGAAGGCTTATACATTCAGAGTCTCAGCGGGTCCCACAACATGCACCAGTCAGCAAAAAGTAACAAAAACTACTGCGAGAAGAAAAAGATTACCCTATTCAACAAAAGGTTAAAGTTCCAGGCCTGTGAAGTATTAAAGGGAATATGACAGGTTTTCATGTTTTTTCTAATTAGCACTTGGTTTGGTGGGATAGTACCTGTGGTAAATATTTATCGTTATGCACAAGAAAGACTTTTTTTGACTTGGCAGTTCATACTTAAACAAAATAAAGGTGTTATCATTTGTTTTAATTAATCTAATCATAACTATTGTGTGATTTAGACCCTTAACATTATGGTTGCTAAGTAACAGTTGTGGATTCACCTCTACGTATGTCGCATCTGCTGCTCGTGTCCAACCAGGAAGTAAAATTATAAACTTAATCCCAAAAAATAAACTAAATGCCAGATTGAGTTGATATATTGGTAACACAAGTATGATTTATTTCATATTTCTGAACTATACTGTTGGATTGTAGAGTTAGGATTGGCATTTTATGTTTTATGAATTCATAATGTTTATGGAAATCAAAACTACTTCAGGCCTACATTGGGTGAATATAAATCACTGTTAAATCATTGTTGCAAGCAAAGGGGAGAAAATCCACTTACAAATGCATGGAGGAGTGGAGCAGTTTAAATGAAGCTAAAAACAAGAGCTGCTTGCTTCAAAGTTGATTATTAGCCAGAAAGGCTTTGTAGAGAAGGCAATTTGAAGACTACCAAGGAGATTTGTCTTGTTGATAAAGAGGGGGGCACTCTGGGACAGTGCGTTTGATTCCTCTGAATGTTGGTTCATCCGCTTGTCTGTTATTGACCAATGACTTTCACTGTTTGATTTTCTAACTTACTGTTGGTTAAATCAATATTTTTGTTAAGCCCTGTGAGGCGACTGCTGTTGTGATTTTGGGCTATACAAAAATAGAGTGAATTGAACTAACATGCTGAAAGGTTTGGTGACTAATTTTAAAGAGGGGGTGTTTGGAAATTAACTGCTAAAACATTCCATATTTAGAGCTTACCACCAGCTTACCTTTTATTGTTTTGAAAATTCTATTTTTGCCGAAAGCATATTAACATGTTGTCTGTGTAATCCCTCAGTCGTCCAGTTCTGATCCATAGTAAAAAGCCAAAGTTAAATCTGTCCACTGGACAAAAACGTTGTGAAGACATTTTGCTGCTCTTCCAAGACGCTTCTTCAGTTGTGATGAAATTGCTGGTGGACACTGCTGGTGACTCTGAAGGGAGGAGCTAACTACAGTGAAATTGTAAACAGCTAAACACCACTTGGGCGAATTGTCTTGCCTAAGGACACAATGACAGAAGTTGGTCCAAGCGGGACTCGATCCTCCAACCTCTGTCACAGAATGACTGTCACACTGTCACATGTACAGTGTGTTTTTAGTTTCCAGTGTGTGTTTGTTCACTGTTTGCAGTGTGTGGTTATTTTGACCCATACCACTCGTTTTGAATATATTTTATATACAAATACACATTATATATTGTGTTTTGATATGATATGTAAATGTACAGTAATAGAGCAGCTGTGCAGATACAGATTCCTCTCAGTGTGTATTGGTCATTGATACTGTCACTAGTTTATGAGTTGTAAAAATCAAATGATCATGTCATATACTGAAAAAGAACTGTCTCCCAGACACAGTAGGACAATCTCACTCAGTGCACAGCAAAAGCTTCACACAATGGCTTATACTCATAATACAAGTCAGAGCTTTATCATAAAAATGTTAAGTTTGTTTTCAACATTGGAGTTTACAGTTGTCTTGGTTTGGTTGGAAGCTCATGTTTTGTCATAGTTAAAATTAAATATTTATACTTCCAATAGCATTAACATACTACACAGGTCATGAGCAAGATTTTTGTCATTTTCATTGTATAAGTGGCTAAAGCACTTAATTAAAAGTCTTATAACAGAAATGTAAATGTGGTAATTTGATTCTTTTAAAAAAACATTTAACTTGGATGGATGCGATGCAGCATGACCACAGTGTGCACGTCTGATGTTGCTCACAGTGGTCCATGGGACACTCAGGGAGTTTGTGTGTTTGCTCAGACTCATGAAAAATTAGAAGGAACATTGTTCTCGCCTAATTTTTTTTGTTAAAATGAAGGTGTAGAAAGCTGCAGTAGGGAGCTGGGGCCAAAAATACACTATACCTCAACTGAACAGATTGCTGACCACTCACATTTCAAATTTAAGGTCAATATATATAAAAAATGAGAGTTTTACTCTTATTTTATCATTAGTATATCCAGGCATCTACAAACCTATCCAAATGGAGACACTTGGAGAACGTTTGGGAAAAAATGCAATAACTTTTGAATGCTTCAACCCACAGATATCAATGAGGCTCTACTGAAAGCTCACAATATAAAACACAATACAAAATGTATATTTGTATATAAAATACAGTCAAAACAAATATATATATTTACAAACCACACACTGCAAACAGTAAACAAACACACACACACACACACTTCAAAATGTAAACAAACACACACTGGAAACAAAAAAAAAAAAAACACCCAGTACATGATTGTACAGTATGACAGTCATTGTGTCCTTAGTTCTGTCATTGTGTCCTTAGGCAAGACACTTAGACACTTCCAAGTGATGTGCGTGTGCATGAATGATTGGTGGTCAGAGATTAGCATTAGCTAATGCTAATGATTACACATGATATATTTGACCCATAATTAAATCAATAGCAGAATAAACCACACTTACTGATCAGGAACAGAATCCAATCCATCAAAACTTAAGGTCCTCTGCTCCTGAGTCCACCATGAGATCTTCACTCGGTTCCACGAACCGCTCCGGGTCCGAGATGTCTCTAGTTTAACTTGTACAAACATCCACAGTGTCCTTGGTCGTGTACTTTCTTTGTATTGTCCATTTCGTCATGTTTAAAACTCAAAACTGCTGCAAAACATTGAGTAAAATTACGCAATTACAATTAAACAATTAAAAGCCTGCGTAATTGTACGTGTGGATCTTTGCATCCAGTCTCCTCCTTTTACGCGCACAGTGTACTCCGTCTGTTTACGGGAAACGATTGCATGTCATGCAATATTTGCTGCTCATTGGCTGTGAGGGGGAAAACATCACTAAACGTGTGTAATGTAACTGCTGGATTCTACAAGGGGGAGAGTGGGGCGTAAACTTTCAGTCATCTGTTGCACTGATTCATGGTCCGTGGCTCCAGTAACCCACAGCCCCCACCTTAATGGCCAACATTGGTGTCAATCACAAGTTTGTTTCACACTGAGGAACAAAGTTGGCGCTGTCAGAAGTTTATTATGCATGAAATCGACAAATGAAATGCAAAAAAGTGACGCAGCCGATTTCACTTTACTGCAGCAGATTGGACATGGAGGATCTAACTTCTTTTGTGATTATATTCTTTGGACCTTTATGGAATGAATGAGACCAACTTTGTGGGCATATGTTGATGTATGACACTGTGACATGTTTGGCACTGTGGTGATTGCAGTTGAAAATGGTTTGCATATTTAGAAAGATGAGTGCCGTTGCTTTCATTTGATGTGTAGATTGTTTGTGTGGGTGATGCAGAAATATACGTACATTGTTGTAAAGTTGTAACGTAAAGGTGACGGCTGTCGAAAAGTTACGGGGTTAAATAGTGTATCTCGGTCAGAAGCTGTTGATAAATTGACTCGTGACTGTCACCTACTTTGTGTATTCGTGTATACTCACATTACCATGAGGGCAATTACCTTCATTTTTCATTTGCAAAGAAGATCTAACTCTTTTAACAAGGGCATGGGAAAGTAAGCCAATAAACAGGGACTATGCTGGAAGCCCCAATGAAAATAGGCTACTAGTACAAAGTAGTACCTATCTGTCAGTGACAACCTAGTTCTACATCCACTCTTTGGCCATTATATTAGACACTCTTAGAAGGCGTATGTTGGGATCTCTCTAGCTGCCATTTTGTGCCCATAGCCCTTCCAAATAAAACTACTGAGACACAAACTGACATGTTCTTCCAGGCAAGATAGATTAAGTGTCTTGCTCTAGGACACAACAACAATATCAATGGCTGTAGTTCCATATTTTCTTGAAATACTTGGTGTACAGAATTACTTAAAGTGCAGTACAGATATAGTGCATAAGCATAAAGTCCAAGTTTGTCCACTGTGTACTGTCTGCATCTAACTATAAAGTGTTTTATTGTCTGAGAATCAGCCCTGTTAGCATGCTAGTTGTTGTTAGCGTTATCACCAAGCCAAAACTCTGCTGTGGTTTCTGAGAGTTTGTAAATGCTTATAAGCTCATTGAGGTGAAAAAATTGTTTCAAATGAACTAGCTCTGATTTTCACGGTCTTTAAGATAGCAAAATCAGCTGCGGCACCTTTAATAAGGTCAGATCATATATATTATTGCTTCCATTACAACTGTTACAGCTATAGTTACCATAGGTATTACATCTGCCATACAGATACTTGATGACCTTGCTCACAACCTTACGTTCAACATCTTTCATTCTCAATCGGCTTCTTTGGCCAGCATATCTCTTTGATTACACTTCCTGAAGCCTTGACAATAATTACAGGACACAGAAGGCATCCCTCTCGTCCATTGCTTGTAAAAGTACCAGCTTGTGTACTGCACGAGCTCGTATCAGCGTAGAGGACACTGCTCGTTGATCGGAACCCGGGGACGCAGGCCTGAAAACCTGTACGACCGTAGACAATTTCACAAGTGGCGTTTTATTGGTTGATTACTCCGTGGCAGAGTTGTTATCTAAATCCTCCGACTACTTGAGCGAAATCAGAAGTGGGTGGTGAGAGCGTACCGCAGTGAGTCCTTGATGGATGGCCACACAAAATGTTTACAAAGCGGAGTCAGTTGGGATTACGAAGGCAAGTGACAGCGGCTATAAGTGTACTAGTTTAGAGTGAGTTAGCTGTTTGTACGGTGTTAGACAAATTGGATAGATTGGAATTTTTAACCCCTTAGCATTCCGGGTGATTTTGGTGAAATTGCCTTTGTTCTGACCTCTCCAAATTAAAATAATCACCATTATTGAACCCTCAGTAGTAACTGGACTAGTTTGGGGTCTTTGTAAAGGTAACACCTTATAGTTTTACCCACAGGTGTCAGAATCACTAAGTTTGTCTGCTGAGCATTTATACACTTTGGAACACACATAAAAAACATTTTTTTCTCATCCTCGCCAAAAAATCTTTTGGAAAATGAAGGTGTAGAAAGCTGCAGTGGACTGCTGGGGACAAAAATACACCATACCTCAACTGACAAGACTGTTGACCACTTACATTTCAAATTTGAGGTCAATACCTATAAAAATGAGAGTTTTACAATCATTTTATCATGAGTAAGTCCAGGCCTCTCCACACCTATCCGAATGAAGACATTTGGAGAACGTTTGGAAAAAGTGCAATAACTTTTGAATGTTTCAACCCACAGACATCAGTGAGGCTCAACTGAAAACTCACACTGAGAGGAATCTGTATCTGCACACCCAGCTGCTCTATTACTGTACATTTATATATCATATCAAAACACAATATAAAATGTATATTTGTATATAAAATACAGTCAAAACAAGTGCTATGGGTCAAAATAAATATATATTTACAAACCACACACTGCAAACAATCAACAAACACACACACACTTCAAAATGTAAACAAACACACACTGGAAACTGAGAACACACTGTACATGATCGTACAGTGAGACAGTCATTCTGCAACAGTGGCTCAGTGGTTAGAGCTTTGGTCCTGCAACCCGAAGGTTGGAGGATCGAGTCCCACTCGGACCAACATGATACACATTTGACCCACAATTAAGTCAATAGCAGAATAAACCACATTTACCGATCAGGAACAGCATCCAGTCCATCAAAACATAAGGTCCTCTGCTCCTCAGTCCATCATGAGATCTTCACTCGGTTCCACGAACCGCTCTGGGTCCGAGATGCCTCTAGTTTAACTTGTACAAACATCCACAATGTCCTCGGTCGCGCACTTCCTTTGTTTTGTCCGTTTCGTCATGTTTAAAACGCAAAATGCTGCGTAAAATTACGCAACTCGCGCGCGTAAAATTACGCGCGGATCTTTATATCCAGCCTCGTCTTTTTACGCACGCAGCGAACTCCGTCTGTTTACAGTAAACCACTGCATGTCACGCATCAGCGTGTTCCGCAGTTCATGGGCTTTAAGAGGAAAACATCACAAAACGTGTGTAATGTAACAGCTTGATTCTACAAGGGGGAGAGTGGGGCGTACTCTTTCAGTCATCTGTAGCTCTCATTCACTGTCCACGGCTCCAGTAACCCACAGCCCCCACCTTATTGGCCAACTTTGGTGTCAGTCACATGCTAACAAGTTTGTTTTGCACTGAGGAACAAAGTTGGTGCTGTCAGAAGTTTATTATGCCTGAAACTGACAAAAGAAATGCAGAGAAGCGACGGAACAGATTTCACTTTCCTGCAGCAGATTGGACATGGAGGCTCTAACTTCCTTTGTAAACATAATTTCTTGACTGGATTATATTCTCTGGACCTTTACGGAACGAATGAGACCAACTTTGTGTGAATATGTTGATGTTTGACAGAACCAGAGCGCTCAATGGTAAGTGAAGTCCAAATCCACATTTCTGACTTCTCTGTAAAAACGGCTTTCCTGTCAGCACTGTGGTGATTAGAGGTGTAAATGGTTTACATATTCAGAAAGATGAATGTCGTAGCTTTCATTTGATGTGTAGAATGTTTGTGTGGGTGACGCAGAAATACACGTACATTGCTGTAAAGTTGTAACGTAAAGGTGACGGCCGGAACGCTAAGTGGTTAAAGGACAAGTGGAGCCTCATTTTCTTCCTCCCAGTTCAACAAAAGCTAAAAAGTTAGCAGCAAGCTTCAAAATAGTAATGTGTCTTCAAAAACAAATATTATGAATTATCTGTATTGGTATTTACCTTTACTTTAGTATTTTATGTTTTAAAATGTAAAATAATGTCTATCTTCTGACAATAGGAGGTAGGCTCCAATGCTATGAAATAAACAAGCCACAGCTAGGGTTAGCAACTTTTGCCGCATGCTAACAGAAGCGTGCAGTTGCAATGAAAGCAAGCTGATGTCAGAAATGCTTAGATTTTGATTTATGGACTTAAAAATATTGCAGGAGACCTACTGATTGTCATCTGTTGTGTCACAAACCTGGACATTTCAAAATCACATGTTTTTTTTGGAGATTGGAGGGAGATTGGAGGGAGATTGGAGGAACTTACTAAACGAGCAACAACGGTGAATAAAGCCAAATACAACTCTAGGTGTGTTTTTGATGAGGGAACAATGTTATAACATGGGTAAAAGCTCAAAAAGTCAATTTTGCATGATATGTGGTGTTTACATAACTCAAGCATAAAACAAAAATCAACAAAGGATATACTTCTGATAAAGAAACATAACATGATTAAAACAAAAAGTATACTTAACACCCTATGTTTCTACTCTTTTGGCCACTTGAAGTTTCGCTAGCCGGCACAAGCAACTTTTTGCGTGTAGGTCAAATAAATCTCATAATCAAATTTCAATACAGAAAATACCACCCAAAAATTAATTTAAAATAATTGGCTGCAAGTGCTTTATTTGATTAGCTGCTCAGTGAAGGGACTATGAGCAGTGACATGAGTGTGGGAGTATGGGGTAAAACATAGCTCCATAGGTACACTTAGCATACAATGGCGTACCGGGGACAAGTGTTTTCAACTGGGCACTATGCATTAAAGTAGAACTCTCATGCAAAATCTACTTTTCAGAGCTTTAACCATGTTATTATTGTTTCCCCTCACAATTTACTCAGCCATATTTGTATTTTGAGTGATTTGCGCATGTTTAAGCAATCTTTAATAACTTATTTTCAAGACGCCACTTGCAACCGCAACCTGCGTAGGCCCACTGCTCTGTCCGTACTTCGTTCTCCAATTTTATTTTCTTAATCGATGATACACATAGGATTGGACAGCGCTGTGTAGTCAGTTTGATACAAAAGAAAAAAAAAATCTGCTGCTTGCTAGTGTGATCTGCAACTATCCATCGGAGGTGCCGACAGCTACACGACTCTTTGTTGTGATGACGTTTTTTAGGGTGACGTAAGCTCCCTTTGGGCACCACAGCTTTCTGATGTGGAAGGCAAAAGCTTACTTTTAGATAAATACTGTGTTTTAAAATGTGCAAATTAAAACATAATGATTCACGGGTGTCATAGATTATAACTATATAGCAGGAGACAAGCAAATAAGTCTTATTTAATGGAAAAAATAAAAATCCATGGTTAAAGTATTGAGTAATTTCAACGTGTTAAACTTTTACTATTGTTATTCTAAGGTACTTCTCTCTATTGTATTCTGACCAAGAAAACATTACAAAATTTAATTTCACCCAACATACCCTTTCAAATAAATACATTTACTTTCCTGCCTTAAGCTTAAAACACAACTTGCTCTGATGGACAATTGGATTTTTATCGTCCATTTAACCGAACAGATCATGCACCAACAAGCCCGGCCCGTCTATTGTTAGCTCTCTCCCCAATTCCATTCGGCAATTGCGCATAATTGCATTGCCGATATTGGAGCTGTGGGGCTAATTAGTTGGTAAATAATTGGGAATCGTACATGAATGGCGGGTGAGCACTCTGCCTGACAGGGGAACGCGTTGATGAGCAAACTGACCCCTGATCGTTGGCTCCAATTTGCACCGATTATGAACCAAATCGCCTTTTATCTGGAGTGATTCAGAGCTCTCCGGGACCACTCCAGACTCCATATTCTGGTTTTTAGTGTAGTTATGCATGTGTGGCAATGCAAATAAATGGTCAAATTATGCCAAAATGGGGACGCAACAGAAGGACATTGGGGTTGTTAGTGTAAATGTGAATGTCTAGATTGGACTTGGGTAAAAGTTTGAAATATTGTATGATTTTGATGCGCATTACTGCCTTGGTTTATTTTTGGTTTGAACTTTTTTAAAGACACTGTCCTGAGTTTTACCAATGTGAAAACCAGAACTACGATAGAATTATATTATACATTTTGCAGTGGTCCAAAGTTATTCCTAATTAACTGTGTCAATTAACTGCAATGATAAGTGCTTTTTACAACTTGCTGTGACAGTAATGCTAACAACAACTAGCATGCTAACACACACGGCCTGATTATGAATGAATATAGCTTAATGAAATGTCTAGATTGGTCTATGTAAGGCCTTGGGTAATATTTAAAATACGTCAGGATACGTTTTTTGCAGTCCTTTAGTTTAGTCCTGGTTTCAACATGGTACAATCCGTTTTGACGTACTCTTGGCATGGGCCGAATTTAAATGATGAATGGTCACTTGTTTATAGAGTGCTTTTCCACCTCAAGGGCACTCAAATTACTTTACATCAAGCAACCACTCACGCATTCACACATACAGCGGTGTACGCAGACACTAGGTTCAATATTCACCTGTGGGAGCTGCAATCACACCGCCAGCCGTGGGTCAGTGGATCAAACTGCTCTTCTAATGATGTTTATGTCAAGAGTAAGAGACAGAGAGGGAGAGAGTCGAACCGCCAACCTTCGGATCACTGGAAAAACACTAGCAATTGAGCTACTATCGCCCCATTTAGATCTAGTCCAGTGCTTGTTCGAATTTAGACCTGGTTTATTCATGGTTTTGACTAGCCATAGTTCTTATTTAGTACTGTCCAAGTCTGGTTGGACTTAACCAATCTCAAAACTGTGAACAGAAGGACATCGGGGTTATTATACTGAATGGCAGAATGGTCTTTGCGAAGCCATGGGTATATCTGTCAAAATATTTTTACTCACATTTACGTTCAAGTTTAGTCTGGAGGTTCAGTCTTTGTTTTTAAAAATACTTTTGGGGCTCCAGTTTGCCAGCTGTATTATAAAGGTTTACAGGATCGTAATGAAATTCAGTATAAAAAAATAATAATGGTAGACAATGTGACTGGGACAGTTTGTATCTGTGGAATCATTTATCTTCAGATGACGTTTAACAGTGGGTGCTTTGATGTCACTTAGAAATTACCCTGAGTTTATGTAACTTGCAGTACAATGCTAATATTATGCATGTAGAGAAAGTAGGCCTGCCGGAGGGAGTATTTTTGGACATATGGCGCGTTTAATGCATGTATTTAGGTCTGCACAGAGTAACCGATATACCAAGATAGTACAGTGACATTGTCCTGCTTGCATAAATAGGCAAATTGTACAAACGGCTCATATCTGTATATTGACTTATATTCTGTATTCAATTTAACATAAAACATAAGATTATATTTGAGCAGGGTTATTTGAATTGACCTAGAAAATGGAAGTGTGTGGAATGTGTTTAGCTGTTTTTGTTTGAAACTTACTCTGGGCAGATGTAAGTACAGATAGCAATCGTGGTAAAATTTGAAGACGACTGTTCCTATATGGTAATTTATTTTACATATATTGTTCCTATTGGTAGATTATAGAGCTAAAGCTGCCTCAGTGTTAGTTATAGTACCTAACCTTTTTGTAGCCCTAAAAAAATACATTTGTTGTAGCGCTGGGCCATTAATTGAATTTGGATCAAGTTAAGAGGGTTAACCTGGGCTATTTTTTGTGTGGAATGGTACCGATTCACTGTTAATGTTCATGAATTCAATACTTAAGGACATTTGTATACATAAAAATAAATAAATAACCCAATCAAAAATCAGGATTTGTTTTCTTCTCCATTTTACCCCACCCTAATGTGTTGTCACTAATACATTGCCTGATTTAGTTTTGTATTTAGTAACAATTTTTCTACACCACATTCTTTATTTAGACAATAGAGTGCCATTTTCAATATTAAATTATAGTACTCTCTTTTATATTCCCATGCGGTCTTATATCTGTGTAATCCCTCAGTTGTCCAGGTAGGTCCATAGTAGTCCATGGGTGTATACTAGTCTATGTGGTCTTATATTTAGCCTATAGTAGTTCTGATACAGCTCAAGATTGTTCTAAAGCTATTCAGAAAAGGTTCATTTCTGTCCTCTCGATGTGACTTTTTTAGTATCGATTCCTGAATGAATGTCTAGTTTCGATGCTTTTAGTACCGATTTGTATCTGATTTCTGCTGCTTTTAAGGACCCTAGGAGTATTACAAGTTGTTTCACAGTAAATAGCAAATGAAAATATGGAAGTTAACCGATTCAAATGTATCCCCCCAGAAAAAAATCATTCAAAACTTTCAAATATCCTGATAAGTGATGAAGGCTAGCACAGACAAAGCCATTTCTTTTCTCCAAAATAGTTTGAAAAATGGCTGTAATGTCGGCTCGGGCTGTGTTTATCCCTGTGCAAAGAGCCGACGTCATACGGCCCACTCATTCTGACATAGCCCCGAGCTGCCACAGTAAACACAATCACAATATGAACTCTCTATTATGAAGGGACCAAAACATCCCCACACTTTCAATGTCACAAATCTCATAAAGCTCTATGCAGTGTTTCTAAACAGGTGGTGCGAAGACCCATAGAGATACCAGAGAACATCGAAGGGGGTATTTGGGTTGGGTTAAGATTTATTTGCCAGTTTTATATTGCTTTGTCCATCCTGACATTTTTACAACTCATTGATACATAGAGAACAGTATTGTTTACTTTGTACCCTTATGACACAACATTAAAATACATTACTAAAAGTTCAAATACATGTAGCACTATGTCATTTTTTCTGGTCTTTTCAAGGCGGGCTGCCACTTACTTGTCTCCATGGAGATGTTGCCACTTTGCAGTGTTCCACAGTATGGCATTAAATTTCCCTATGTATGCATCGAACCAATCACAGGTTTTTTTTTTATTGCTGGAAAAAACGTTGAATAACATGCATTCTTACTATGAGTGGGCTTACCTCTCCACAGGTCTAACCAGTAAATTTGCCTACCATGATCTACCTGCTTCCAAACTGTTAAACTAGACAAAGCAATAAAATCTCCATAGAAACAAACAGGTAGCGGGCCTTCTACCAGAAAAGTTACACAATGCACATGTCTACAACTCGAATATATTACAGTTGTGTCACTGAAAATCCAAGATTGGTTTGAGTTGAAAAGTAATTTTTTCATTTGAACTGTTGGAAGACATTTTGACACAGATGGAAAGGAGATCAAAGTAAATGATTAGTCATTTGTCATATATTATTTAGGTTTCATAGCTTCACTGTAAGTTCGACTGAGAAGAGATTGGAATAAACATAATTTTTTAAAGAATATTTTGGTATTGAGAGGTTTTGACTAGACAGTATCGCAGGAAATAGAAAGCAAAGAGTGGGAGAGACATCCAGCAAACTGTTTATTCTCTAGTGTCATTTTAGATTTCAACAATTAGCTTACAATTCATAATGACAAGCAACATATGACTTCCAATGAGGTTTCAGCCAATCCTTAGCCATAGTGCAGGACTGAGATATTGTTTGATTGTTTTGTTTATATAGATTTTTAGTTTGAACAATAAAAATCACAGAAAGAGACGTGTACATGGGCAGGGCCTACTCTATATGTGTGATTTATATGGCAAAATTCCCTGTGGTAGGCCAGTACAGAACAATTTTTGTTGTTGCAATTGTCCTTTCCACATCATAGGCTATACTGTTCTATGAGATTGACACACGGCCGATGTACGCTCTAATGTATGGGGGCTATATATGGTTTGGTGCGTGGGTAACCCTGGGAGCCTTGTGCGAAATGGCTGTGCGCTCATTTCTGCTGAGTCAGACGCCATTAGCCGCTATCGCTAGGCTCTCAGGAGCTCACCCCGCGCTAATGTGGGGCAGGGGCCACATTACGGAAACACCTCCATCTCTGGGCTTATCCACCAGCCACTGCAGCACGGCCACTGCTCACCACAGAGGGATGAAATTTAAGTTATGTATGGGGGGAATAGGACTATATCTGACTCTGAATTTGTTTAAAACTCAACTTAAAACCCATTTTTATAAATTAGCATTCAACTAATTTCAATGATTTTTCCTTATTTGCACTGAAGGTTATTTTGTTCTTCTATTTTTTTTTTTTTAATTGTTTTAATATTGTGATTGTTTTAATATTGTGATTTTGTTTTTACTATGCCACTGGAAAGTACCCTGTACTGATTTCACACATGAAATTACAGTCACACGCTAGCTAGCATTAGCCAACAGTTTTTCAGTTAGACACACTCATTTTGTTGAAAATCAAACACCTTAACAGGATCATGAACGCTCTTATTGATCACACACTCGTGAGAATCTGTGGTTTAAATCCATTTTGTATTTTTTGTTGAGTTTTCAGACACATTTTTGGCAGTGTTTGCTAATGTGTGCATTAAGTGCTGAACATTCCAGGATGTTGGGATGTCATCTGAAACCCAGTAATTTAGCATGTAGTTTATATGTTGTTTGTTTTTTTTTGTTTTTTTACATAATTGTGGAATAGTAATTCATGGGTTTCAGGGCAAATGATTCCTTCTTGATTTTAAGATTTTTGTGAGAACCTTCCCCCAATCAAAACTTATAATATTTAGTTTTAAATTCCTTTGTTTTACTTACTTTGAAACCCAAAAATATAGTGCACAGTTTACGTTCTACACTTTGCTGATATAATTTCAGATGGAGGACAGAGGTCTATAACTCTATGGGAGACTTACCCTGTTTTTGAAAGAAATGGCCAAATTTATGACCAGCAAATGCTGAACCTTATCATTATTTGTAAGGGATTGGCTCCACAAACTTGCCATATCAACTTTATGGCTTTGAATCCTTTTAACTGACAACGATCTCATCTTTGGTGTTGAATAAGGCCTCCACTTTCTCAATCTATTGTGAAAACATAATTTCACATTTATTCACGTGTATTTGTAGTGACAGTTGTGCATAGCGCAGCAACACAGCTAACTGCAACCATTCAAACTGGATTAATCTTTCAGTCTTAATTCAAAAATTATAAAGCCAAATTGTAAGTTAATAACTAACTATCAAAGATTTCATTATATGGTTTGGTGTGGCTAGCACTCTCACTTTACAGCAAGAAGGCCAACCCAGATTTTCTGTGTGGAATTTGCATCATAGACTGTATAAAAAAGTGGAAGAAGGGAGTGTGACATCCCCCATAGTGTTTGGCTCAAGTCAAATGAAGGTCATCGAGGCTAGCAGTTATGGGGTGACATTTTGAGCCAAGTTGCATATTAGGGATTCCGACCGTGAGTATCATATAAACCAAAGAGCCTATTCGAAGCGAGGTTGTTGAAAGTAACGGTGTCAATCAAACCTGTTGCTAATGCTAGCAAGAGCGGCCTCTGGGGAAGAAGGCACCAGATTTGCCTGTTAGTAATGTTCATATCGAGTTACGGGCACAATAGTGAAATAAAAAAGACAGGATCATGTAGAGTGGGTCAATATGAACATTTTAAGCCCAAAATGACAGCAGTTACAGAGAGAGGGGTGACAATTTTCCAAAGTGAATTGGAGCCAGAATCAATAGAGCTGGACGCACGCCCATGCTCCCTTCCTATTGGGAACGCGGCAGCTAGCAGGTTAGCTATGTCCATTCATATATACAGTCTATGGTTTGCATGGTCTCCCTATGTCTGTGTGGGTTTCTCCCTTCAACCCAAAACATGCACAATAGGCTAAAGCTGTCCTGACCGAGACTTGATCAAGCTCAAGATCTGAAATTTCCCTACGGGGACAAGAAAACAAAGTGTACCTTACCTTTATCTGTAACATTCTGCTAACACAATAAGGAATATTGTTGTTACTTCAATTGCTCTTGCTTCCTTAAGAATGACACAATATGCGACCACAGTTTCTATTAAATATTACATGAAGGAAACCGTGTAACAAAGGAGCACCTCGACAACAGATACGGGCGGCCTTGTGTTATATTAAAAGAATATATTTACCCATGACTTGATTATTATAGATTGCAAAATAAATTACCAGCGTGTGCTCTGTCTTGTCAACAATTAAGTTTGAAAGACAAGCACACAATCTGCACCCAATCAATCAGGGCTCGGCAGGAGCGCTGCGTACACCTCATTATTTGTTGTTCGCAGAGAAATTGGGGAGATTATGGTAGGAATCAGCCGTGCATCCAGCTGTCAGCGCACTGAGGAAGAGGGAGGGGTGGAAAAGCTGTGCCATAGCAATAGATGTGTGCTATTGGTCAGTAAACACAAAAAAGTAAATGTCTTCTGTTAAAGTGGAACCTAAAACTGACCTCCTCCCACATCTACATTATGAATAGAGCTACTAAACTGGGCAGTACCAGGAAGACTAAAGAAGAGAGTGAAGGGGGAGGAGGGTGGGGTCTGGGCGTATGAAGAACAGTGTGATTGGTCTAGCAGGTATCAGTTCTTCAAACTCCACCCCTGCAGCCAGGTGTTTGTAATCAGAAACAGGTGGCTATAATCGGAGTCCTGCACCTACTGACTCTTAAATTTCTAATTTTCTAACTTCATAATTATTGTCTCAGTGTACTTGTATGTAAGATTTTAATTTCATGAACTTAAACCTACATCTGTCGGTGACATGTTCAAGTCATATATACCTTTATTTATAACAATTCCAATGTAGATTTTTTCTGAATTCCAAAGACGTTAGACATGTTGTCCTATTTATTTGTTATAATCTGGTGTTTTAGTTCTGAATATGAATATCCAATCAGAAAGCAGGATGAGCCTCACATGGGTGTCTCATCTGGGTTGCCAATCATTTATCAGTGCTAGTGCATGAATTCTGGAGGTTCTGAGCTTTCACATGAGGCATGGCCAGTCTATATGCTGAGAATGAAGAAAACCTGTGTGTGCCCTCAATACACAGGTTAAGGCACTGGCAACATAGGTTCACTTGTGGTTGCAATACCTTTTGAAAACAGTCAAATTATTTTAATGATAATTAATTAATGATTAATGATAGTTTCTTTCTACCTAGAACCTTCCATTTGGAGAATGTAATTGTTTGTAATGGCATGAAATTAAAGCTTTTTAGAGTTCAATCAGGCAAATGGTCCTGTATAAATGTCTCTTATAGTCTCTACCGCTGCCACAGTTTCAGCAACATTCCAGTGGACTTTGCCTAATGGCTTTCATGATACCAGACTTATTCCCCGGTGCTCCAGGTGAGGAGGTCATATCACTACGCGATCTCCGCTCCTGATTGCAGCCAGTTCTACCTCTAACCAATCATTATTCTGATTAGCCCCACTCTCTGTAAACCACCCAATCAAACGCCGTGCTTGTGCCTTCGCTCATCACTATGGGAAACAAGCAAGCCCAAACACAAGGATGCGAAAATCTCCTCTCAGAATGATGCAAATTCGCTCCCATTAGCAATGTGCTCCAGGATGCTAATCAATCACTCGCAAACTAGCAAACTGAAACCAACCGCTATTGATTGGGTACCTATTATATCTGAGACAATGGTGGTCGCATGGATTGTCGAGGATTAGCGAGCGAACAACGGAATGATGCCTATTATTCATGTTAATACAAGCAACGTTACACGATGCCTCGAAAAATGCACAAAAGAGCAGTGTCAATATTGATGTAGTTTTATATTAAAGATTTCGTTCTCAAGCTGCAAGCACTTCCTTTATCTGTCTTTAGCACTGTGTCATGGAGAAATAGTTAATGTATTCACTGAAGCCCTCTTGAGAAAAATGTCTTGTACTATCCCGGGTAACACGTAGAGCACTATGTAGTGTTGTCACAATACTAAAATTTCCAACTCAATTTCGCTGCTAAGGAATACACTCGATACTTGATACTGATTCCGATATCACGATAATAGTTAATAATGATGATTACTTTAGGCAATAGAATGTGGTTTTCAACCTTAAATCGCAGTGGTACTTTCTTTTATATTACCATGTGGACTTATATCTGTGTAATCCCTCAGTCGTCCAGGTAGGTTGGTTCAGTTTAAGATAATTCTAAAGCTATTCAGGAAAGGTTCATTTCTGTCATGCGGATGTGACTTTTTTTGTATCGTTATCTGCTCAAATTAGAAAGTAGTTTTGATACTCGTTTTAGTATTGAGTTGTATCTGCTTTTCGATACTTCTAACAATCCTAGAGGTATGTATAAGTGTACTTTGCAAAAAAACTGGCTTGCTAAATTAAAAAAGATGAACACAGAATACCATTCATAAAGCAGAAAGTTCATTGCCTCGGTTAGAACTATTAAAAAGCTATTGTGCAAACTTGCACACATTTGCCAATAAGACAAGTCGAGCCACATGGTGCAAAAGCTATAAACTTTAAATAGCAAGCTGAGGCTAAGAAATGCCAAGAGTCACTAAAACACTATGAAATCTTTACAATTGGCAAAACGGAAATAAAGAGCAAAGACTGTTGAACGATTATAGAAGACATTTTGAAATCCAATATATACATACAGAGACAGGCATGTACTGTTTAATAGACTGAACTAGTGCCATTTGGATATGTCCAAGTCTAATGGAACTTATTGACGTAACCGGTGGGAATGTATGGATTCTTGAAGACACATCTATGGCTGTACTGTACATGGAAAAAAAAAATGATAGTACTTTGAATGAAAGAGACAATTTCCTGATTAAAATTAATCATAATGGCAGTCTGTATATTTAGTGTTTGTGTAAGTGGCTTTCCTATACATATGCATACAAGCTAACTTGTTTTGCGG
The DNA here is from genome assembly GCF_009829125.3 of Periophthalmus magnuspinnatus. NCBI lineage: Eukaryota > Metazoa > Chordata > Actinopteri > Gobiiformes > Gobiidae > Periophthalmus > Periophthalmus magnuspinnatus. Next base: position 21,880,659 of record NC_047135.1, on the reverse strand, counting down.
AATAACTTTCTATTGTGTATTGTACATTAGCAGTCAAAACAGTTTACAAGACAGTAGTGCAGTATTGTATAATCATTTACATTGTAGATTCTCACTGAAGGTATCAAGATAGATTTTAGACTTTTAATAGACACCATTTCTTTGACCACTGCTTCGCACACTTTTGACATTCCACTAATGAATCCTGACAAGGCACAGCTGTGAAGTGAAAACCATTTCAGGAGACAGCTCTGTCGACAAAGCAAAGGGGGTCTACTCTGAGGAATTTTAAGTCATTCAACTTTTTTTTCTTTCCGGCATAATTCCATAAATCTTGCTTCAGATATTTGATGTCTTTCGTATGTGTCTAGACTGTAGAAAGGTGTGTCCAAATTTTTGACTGGTAGTGAAGATATTGCAGTTGGTTTGCAGGCTTGATTCTTGCTGCTGACAATGCATATGTTATGTTATTGGACAAGACACTTCATCTGTTACCGTCTGCAGACACTGTCTTGAATGTTTGAGAGCTTGCAAATGCGAGTAAATGGTTCATTGATATAACATGTTTTGGAATTCACAAGACAGAATCTTAGGTCATAATTTAAGATATTGATTTTTCAATGCACAGTTTTTGAAAGAAATAACACATAAATTCCTCTAATGGTTAAACTTATCATTTTTCTCAGTATGGATTGAGCCCACAAAGTTGCCGAATATGTTGCATTTTTTCATCAGGCAACAAGGAATTTTGTCTGTGTAGTTGAATATAATGCCACCACTTTTTCATTAGATTTTTTTTGTATTTCAACTTATTTCAATTTTGCTTAGAGAGAAGACATAGAACTGTATGGCATTTTGGTTACATGTGGACAAACCAAGTAATTACAGATATATTAAACACAAAACAGGTCTGCATTTTGACAGCAAATGTAAATCCTAGAATTCCAACGCGCACCTGGATTTTAAACACGCTTTACCAGATTTTTACCGTCTTAAAAATGTGGAAAACAGAAGTAGTTCATTTTAAACGGCTTGCAGTGGTCCAACGTTATTCCTCACTTATCGTAAGCATTCACAACATCCTAATTAGTCACTGTGATTAAGTGCTATTCACAACTTTCAGGGACCAGGGCGGAATTTTGCTGTGTCAGTAGAGCTAACAACACTTAACATGCTAGCGCGCACTACCTTATTATTGGACAATAACACTTTATAATTGGATGCAGACAGCAGGCCACAGACTTTTTTGACCTCAAGAGCTGCTTTCACAATATGGAGCAAGACAAAGTTTTCTTAAAAACATGGGAAAAATTGGATACAGGACTTTTGATGTTATATCCACCTATTCTGGAATTAAAATTTTGTGTTTAGAATTTATCAATAATATTTTTTTCTTTTAAATTATAGTCTTTGTCACAGCCCAAAAACCTTTAGTTTAGTTTTAACATGGTTGTTTGTCCTTACATTCTCTTCCCTCTGTAATCTGTGAGCAGACTGAGGGCCCGGGGAGAAATTAGGATTATTTGTCTCATTGCTTAAATTTAGCACAGCCCATGACACACCAAATGAGCCAGGCCTGGTCGTGCAGTCTTTGCAACCTGTCACCGAGTACGCATTCAATTTTCACCCGGCCTCATCTCCGCTCCCTCCTGTGTGATCTATATGAGAACGCAGTACACAACAGAAAAACACAATTCATAAATGGATTTCAGAGAGGCTGGTTCTCAATGGAAATGTATGCAGAGTATGCAGGTAAAGACACAATGGAGAATGTAAATTGCATATGCATAAAGGAAAAATAGAAATCCCCGGTTAATGTTATTTACTAGGAAAAAAAAAAAAGAAAAAAAAACAAGATAAGATTGCCCCTGGTGTAGTCAAGTTACTGCCCATATAGCTTTCCTAAATACATAAACTACCAGTCATACGTTTGAACACTTTTTCATTTATGTTTCTTCTTAATTTCCGTGATTATTTGCATTGTGGATTCTCTTTGAAAGCATCAAAATTATGAATAGACATGTATGGAATGTAGCAAACAATGCACTGTAAATAGCACGTTTCTGGAGCATGCTTGCCCCTCAACTAACCTGTGTTTTTGCTGGGTTTTAGATGACATCAACATTCTATTGACCAATATTATTTAATACTGATGGGGGACAGGTAAAATTAATCTTGGTCAAATTCAGATTTTTGTTGTGATACATTGAGTTCTTTGGTCTAGTCACTGATAGAAATGATCAGATTCAACTTTTGTGAAATTACCTTTTGAATATTTCATGGTCAAGTACAATGAAATCAATAGGGGAAACTGTCTCTTGCCCCCCATCTGGGAGTATGACATCATCACATTTTTGAAAACCACCATTACTTGGGTCTAGAGGAGGGTCTCCTCATGCATGTTCTTGTTCTTGTTCCTTTGGATATAATATACTGCAGTATTACATAAAGCTCATCCATCTCCATGGAGAATGTTTCAAAGTATGGTTTTAACTCTAACTAAATTTCCATGGAGATGTTGTTCCACCTCAATAAAGTTACAAACTGTACCTTTTAATTATTTAATTAATTTATTTGCTTCTACATGATTTCAAACCGTTAAATATGGATTTTATCTTGAAATGTTCATGCTAACTTTTATTACAAACTGCCATGTACAAACTTTTATCCTTTTTGCCATCTAAATTATATACTATACCTTTAATGGCACATTGCTTTGCTTGTGTGCGGTCTTTCAAGCATGCATGTACCACATTTAATATAACCATTCCATTAATACAAATTTGTATCTCTTCTTTGTGTCTGTTGCAGAACCGTGACAGAATGGTCGACTGCTTTAGCAAAGTCATGCTGCACACGGTCGTCTCATGCTGGCAACCATTCCTGGGACTCACCCTGGTGGCTGTGTTCGTGGGCTCCACGCTGGGATGCCCCTCACGCTGCGAGTGCTCCGCCCAAACCAAGGCGGTCGTCTGTCACCGCAAGAGGATGCCCACCATACCTGACGGCATCCCCACAGAAACCAGGATCCTCGACCTCAGCAAGAACAAGCTGACCATGATCAACCCGGATGACTTCATGAACTTTCCCGGACTGGAAGAGTTGGACCTCAGTGGGAATATTATCAGTTATGTAGAACCGGGAGCTTTTAATGCGTTGTATAACATGCACTCCCTCAGTCTGAAGAGCAATCGAATCAAGCTCATTCCATTGGGCGTCTTTGCGGCACTGACCAATTTGACCCGGTTGGATATAAGCGATAACAAAATCGTCATACTGTTGGATTACATGTTCCAGGACTTGCACAATCTTAAGTTTTTGGAAGTTGGCGACAATGATCTGGTCTACATTTCCCACCGTGCGTTTAGTGGACTCATGAGTTTGGAGATTCTTACCTTGGAGCGATGCAATTTGACCGTTGTACCGACTGAAGCGCTTTCCCACCTGCACAACCTGGTCAGCCTTCATCTTCGTTACCTCAGCATCAGCACTTTGCATCCCTACTCCTTCAAGAAACTATTCCGACTGCGGCATTTGGAGATCGACAACTGGCCTTCCCTGGATCATGTCCCCGTGAATACATTGCACGGTCTCAACCTTACCACGTTGTTTATTACCAACACCAATTTGTCATCGTTTCCTTATCAAGCTTTGAAACACCTTCCATTTCTGACCCACCTTAACTTATCTTACAATCGAATTCGTCACATTGAAGGCGGGATGCTTTCGGAGTTGGTTCGCCTGCGGGAGTTACACCTGGTTGGGGCACAGCTTACCGCGATAGAACCATACGCTTTTCAAGGACTGCGTCAACTTAAAGTCCTCAACGTCTCCCATAATCGTCTGGACACACTGGAGAAGGGAGTTTTCCAATCTCCGGAGACCCTTGAAGTCCTTTTGATCGATAACAACCCCTTGGTGTGCGATTGCCGTCTCATGTGGATATTGCAGAAAAGACATTCTATTTTCTTCGGAGAATCACAACCGGAATGCAGCACGCCTGAAGGAATCCGAGGACGTCCTTTTAAGGAATTTAAGGAAACGTTGCTGTCTTACTACGTGACGTGTACCAAGCCAAAAATCCGCGAGAATAAAACGCAAACGGTTACGGTTGATGAAGGCCAGCAAGCTATCCTACGCTGCAGCGCCGAAGGGACACCACGGCCTGTAGTCTCTTGGCTTTCCCCACGTAGGAGAGTCTTGACGAGTAGGAATCACGGGAGGGTTACTGTCCACAATAATGGCACTCTGGAGATCAAATCAGCAGAGATACAGGATAGCGGTGTGTACCTTTGCCTAGCATCCAACACCGCAGGGAATGACACCCTCATGGCCTCTTTAGCTGTGAAGAGCCTCGGTTCCTTGTACGCAAACAGGACCCTCTACTACACAGACCCTAGCAACTCCACCGCCAACGCAACCAGCAGTGTCACCTTGGGGTTAGACCTAAAGACTATTCTGGTGTCGACGGCCATGGGGTGTTTTACGTTCCTTGGAGTGGTTTTGTTTTGTTTCCTCCTCCTTTTCGTGTGGAGCAGAGGGAAAGGAAAGCATAAAAATAACATTGACGTCGAATACGTTCCACGTTCGAAGTCCAACGGTACCAATGTGGATTCAGCAGAGGGACAAGCCGCCGGGCGTCGATTCAACATGAAAATGATGTGACTTTATTTTATAACTGTGGATTTTAACAAAGCCCAAAGTACAGTGCAATGTATTTTTTTGTTCGAACTGGATTACTGAACTTCTGGATGGAAGAAAGTTGAAGGTGAACTTCACGGGAAAGACTTTATCCTAAATCGTTGGATATTAACAATACCTTTCGCTCATGTGGAGATATAAAAATAGCCAGTGAGACATCCTTTTAAATAGCTTCTAGGAGGCTATTTTCGAATGGATAAGCAACAATGGAACTTTTACCGCAAAGAACCTAACGTGAATAAGTGTCAGTTATGAGCTTTGAAATTGATATATTAAAATTTATATGCCCAAAAAAAGAACATTTTTTGGGCAGGATCTATGGACTCGACCATGTACAGGCAAAAATTTGTATCTAACTATTAACCTACTTTGTTTAGTCTTGCGCCATGCTTATTCAACCAACCAATCAACAGAGCAGACCATAAATCCCTATGTTTAGTACTTTACATATGTGTACCTAATGCTTTATTATGTACATGTACGTGCAACATTCAAAATACCTTCATAGCAATATATGGGATGCATTAGCCAAAATTGGTGATCATTGTTGACTTTTCCAACGATACCGGAAAGGGCTCCTATGGATGGTTCTCTGTCCCTATCTCCCAATTGACCTATAGATATGAATAAATATATATTATTTATCAATGAAAATATAGAAAAGGTAATTTATATGTAAAGGAGTTGAGAATTCTTTTAAAATCTTGCCAACACTGTTCAGGATTCGTATAACTTTTGGATCTGTATAACAGTGACCCATTGCTGGTCGAAGTACCCACACGAAACACCTTCTCGTCCTCTTTTTTTGTCTTTTTGATTCCTTTGACTGTATCGTTACTGGTTGGCAAACTACATGTGTCAATTTTACTAGTGACATTTGCATCATTTTCCCCCGGTAGGAAAATTTAACTTTGTTGTGGTAGTTTCTCATTTTGTTGTTTGAATCATTTAGATTGTGAAAAAAAAATTCAAAAAAGTTAAAGTTTAAAAATGTATGTGAAATAAATCGAGATGTATTTGTAACAGGTGTGTTTCCTATCTATATGGGAAGCGGGGACAGTGTGTTGTTTTTTCATTCGCCCAAAATAAGGAGGTGAAGAGATTGTTTTATATTTACATTTTTAGAAGTTTTTTATTAAGTTTTAGTTTGAATCGCTAGCCCTACCCACTTAACACTTTCTGCAATTCAGGTATTGAAGCACAACACAGAATCAAGTGTCCAGGATAGTATTAGGCAGTTGTTTTCGCACAACACTTTGTCTAATCAGGCACATTGTTACTAAGAGTGTGCCCCTATTAGTAGCTTTAGCTGGTTTTCTAAAATGCATAAATCATATATTATAGTCTCAAATGAATTCTTATTTAGCTGCTTTAATGATTGTGCATGGTGTAAAGAAATTCTAAAATTAACAAACTTGGAACTTGCTTTAGAAACATGGTGCAACATAAAACAATGAATAATAATTGTAAATATAAACTATGATCAAATAAAATTAAAGGTGCACTGCATAACTCTTCTGGTGGAGGGTCAGGTGAACCACTCTGCTTGTCTTCATGACGATGATATTGCTTTGCTAAGAATGTGTCACAGTATGGCTTTAAATATATCTGCCTCCGAAGAGACAAGCAGATGATGCCACCCATCTGTTTCTGTGGAGAGGCGACCCCACTCTGACTTACCTTTTCAAACTAAATAGACTTTGATATACAATTATAAAATATCCCATCAGAGAACCAGACTGCCTCCCTGTGGGCCAGTGGATGTGACTACTCTACCATCTGAGCTAATGCTGGGAGGGAGATTTGAACCTCCAACCTTCAAATCAGTGCACAAACACTCCACCACCTGAGCTACTGTCATGTGTGACGAGTTTTCATTTTCTCCCTGAATGAATTTGCTTTCGATGCTTCTTTGGTTTCTTTCTTCAACCCTTCCTTACCAGGGATATAGCACAAGGTCTGGAAAAGTGTCCCATGAGTGCCGCACTGCAGTTGCTGAATCACAACTCACATTCGTTTTTGGTAAACTTCTAGTAACAGTACTTGCCTTATTCTATAAAGTTTTGCCATTGCCAATGTCCAGTGGGTTTTTCTGTATCCATCACATTGTGTTTAACAAATATAGCTAATTATACTTTAAGGATACATATTAAGGAACAATGTTATAATATTTTGCATAATATGTGTCCTTTAAATCTACCGAAGTGATTCAAGGCACGCCACCTACTACTTCAGCTTTTAAGGTTAAGGTACAATTTATTGTCCCCTACTGGGAAATCTGTCCATCTGTGCATTTGATCCATCCTTCAATGCCACTGGGACAACCTGTCAGGAGCAGTGACAGCATCAGAATCCTAGATGCGCACATGAATTATTACAACCTGGTAATCCAGCAAGTGCTTCTAGTAAATATTTTGTAAAATGTAATGCCTATGTAGAATATTCTACTGAATTTCTTGTAGTTGTTTATTTTCTGATCACAAGGGCTACTGTAGGCTGTAACCCACGCCAAAAAAAGAGCAAAACAAAAGCAGTCTCAACTCACTCAAGCCAGTCTCCAAAATTGCCAGCAACTGACAAATAAAATCTACACATCAGCTTGTCGGCATAGCAACAAAGTGTCACATACAAAAGCAGTTACATTAACAACAACACAGTTAAAAGAACAACTAAAGGCCTCAACTCTGAAGTAAACACAAAATATCATCTCATTACAATATGTTCTATTAGACCTTATGAGTAGCTTTTAACAATAATTAAAAAAAACAAAAAACAAACTCTATTTCAATCTATTCATGGTCACTCACTGCTCCTGAAAATAAAAGTAGCATTAAAGTAGATCCCAAGAAAAGTCTGCAATCCACAACTCTGCTCGAAGTCTTCACTGCATACAAATATGAAGCCTACATGACAGCTTAAACTACTCATTTGACTAAAGCATAGTTAACATCATTATATGTAACATGACAATCAAAATTGCCTATTTTTTAATTGTACTTCTTGGTTAGACTTGAGCAGCAGATATGACATATGTAGAGATGATTCCAGAAATTTAACCTAGCAACCATAATGCAACAAGGGCCCAAACGCGACTAAATTACACAATACATAGGATTAGACTGATTCAAATTTTAAAAATAGCATTTATTTTGATAAATGAAGGTTTAAACTGACATTAAAATCCTTCTTTGCTCATAAAATAGGGCTCTGTACACAGCAACACACTTCCTAGCTCACTGTCACAAAACTAGCAGTCGCCTTTATTTAAATAGGAAAACAAAATAAATAACCCATTAAAATTCAAATAAATTAAAATAAAGACTACCCAGTATTTAAAAATGTAGAATACTTTAGTGTTGTTTTAATATTTATTATGCCTCACAATTAGCATTAGCATTAACATTGAGACACAAACATCTCTCATATTCATTTTATTCGTGTGGTGTTAAAATTGTTGCCAGTGACATCTACCCGCAGCTCTCTGTCCACTGCCTTATCTTTAAATATTTATTCATTTTAGGGTGAATTGGCAAAAAACACACAACAATACTTTTGAACAGGAAGCAGTGACGCTAACAGTGAGGTTGCTGGACGCTATTGAACACAGAGCCTATTTTTTTCATTTATTTATTTAGTAGGACAATGTACAATTACATTAAGCACAATGGCAGAGATGCTTGTACCAGATTCTAGCTTTACAGCTAATTTACATCTGTGGTCCTCAGGGGGAGGGGTCAACATTAAAATTTACATATACACAATACGATTTAAAATGCAAACCTGTACAGCATTAAAATTTACATAATGTTGTCTCTGCATTTTGGATGGAATGTTCAGTGCTGATGACACAGGTAAAGGGATTCCATTTTACAACTCAGCTCCACTTCCTGTATTTTTGTTCCTTTGTTTTCAGTGTGTTTTCCCCACACATTTCCACTTGGACTGATGTAAAACTATGATAAATATTTATCACAGGTACTATCCCACCAAACGGGGTCATAATTAGAAATACATGAAAACCTGTCATACACACTTTAACAGCAACGACTTGAAAGCACCATGTGACCCAGCTACAAGATGTGCGTGCAGGTGAAGACACATTACCCACTGCTCTGGGGCTTATGTAACATGTATAATTAGAAGTGTGCTGGGTTAACATTTCAAAGCCAAACCTCATCAAAGTTTAATAAGGGCTTCAGTGAGGGGATTTCATGAATGTGTGGGAATGGGGGCCTCATGGGAAAACATTACATAAATTGCGTTTTAACAATAAAAGCCGCAAATTCCCAAAGGGGGGAGAAGTATTTGTTCAGCACTACAAAAAAAAATCTGTTCATTGATTACTCCTCAAGTGAGGACTCCCTTTGAAATAAACTTGTAATATGCTACAGAAATTTAAATGCATATTTTCCTACTATTCAGAGACTAGCAGGGGTAAGAAGAGGAGCCAGAAAAGTTAGTTTAAAAACATTACTGAAGTAGAAGTACAAAACAGTTGTCCAAGAAATTACTCAAGAGTAAAAAAGTATTTAAGTTAAGAGTAATTTAAAGAATAACTGTTGGGAGGTAAAATCTGGTTTATAAACTGAAGTTAATATAATTGCAAGGGTAAAACATTAAATAATACACAAATGTAAGAGTACTGTTATTCAATAGAGATATTACTCAAGTAGAGTTTAGGTATGCTTCTAGAAAAGTGCTCTGAAAAGTTACTCAAGTAAATCTAACTGAGTACTACCTACCTATGATGACCAGTAATTTAGATCAATGCTAATCATCTTTGACATTTCAGGTTTTAACGATTGTTTATGTGATCAATTTTTGTATCTCAAGATGTCAGGTAAATGATACAAGTGTTCAAATGGGAACTGTGCTAATTAAATAGAGCATCCCAGGTGAAGAAATAATCCATCAGAAGATATTTTTAAACAGATATTTTTAAAACCTTTTGTGAATGTTTTGGGTTTATGAGGGCAACCAGAATTGGCCTACCAGGTGAAAGGCCAAACAGACAAAAAGAGAATATACTAACTCTACATAAAGACTCCACCTAGCTCGGGAATCAAACCTGGAACCTTCTTGTTGAGTGATGGCTAAACCTATGTATGACAGATTCAATAACCAAATTACTGAAAAAAGCATATGAGCTGCAATGATACTACATTTTACTGCTACATTTTCATTTTTTATTCCATTCCTGACTCCATATTGACCTTATTCTGCCCCGCCCACTTCTGCCTCTACATGGTACTAAACTACACTTTCATTGTGGTCGCACTTCCTGTTAAGCAAGAATCCCATTCACTTCAATTTAGAATTTGAAGTTTTGCAGTTAAAATATGATATAAAGTAAGTTGATTTGTGTAAAATGTTCAATGTTCATGTGACCAACAAGTCAACAATGCAAGTCAACAATGCAAGTCAACTGCAGCATCACAGCAGCCTTCAAGGGGAGCCAGGTAAACTCTGGAGACACAACAGGAAAGCCTCTAAGTGTTTCCTGTGGAACATCTTGTGCGATATTTGGTGTAGAAAGTCTGTTATATTGTTGTAAAAAGTCGCAAAAAAGAATTTCAGAGCTAGCTCCAAGCAGAGTTGCCATGGATGCAGGAAAAACAAACCTTTCAAACCACACAATCCAATAGTCCTTAACTTCTTTCCGTTGAAATCCACAAGCTGCAGTTCTTAGTTGTTCAAAATCCCCAAATATTAATTAAAATTGTAAAAGTTTAAAAACTGCTCAGTGTGTCAGCCAGTCAGCTACAAGAGCAGCCAACTACAACCATGGCAACGACAGCAGACAGATTTTTGGTTGCTGAATTGGCTTAAATCTCCAGACTGCACTTTTTATTACAAATTGAAGTAATTCTACCTCTATCATTTCAATAACATCACATTGAATTAAGACACGTATTACTAAAGATACAGTGGCTCTGTCAAAGCTCTGGTAAATGCGTCTAACTCACTGTATTGACTACAAATGTTCCAATATGCAACCCTAAGTGAAAGAAAGCTCTGCACCCAGGCTCTGCAAAATATCTCCTGTGTACGCTCTCATTTAGCGTCCCCAGTAACTTTAGTTCCTAGCTTCGCTCCCTTGGGCTTCTGCTGTTTCAGAAACAAGCACACGGTACCCAAATCTAGCCCTATTTTCAACGATGAACAAGGTTAAATTCTGCAGGTCACTGATAGCCTCTTGTAGCTCATTTATTTAGTCGGTGTACAGCTAAAATATTTCCCTGCTGCAGCACAAACTCGGCCCAGGGAGTATCATCTGTGTGGGGTAATGGACACTTTGTTTGCTGCAGTGAAAGAGCCAGAGTGTAGAAGGTTTATAAAGTACGTGACCTGCAATGCAATTTTGATTTGACACAATGCAGTGCATCTTAAAACATGTTAATCTTGGAAAACTTTTCATTACTTACAGCTGAAAGCAGAGGTTTACATACATTATGTAAAAGAAACATAAGCCTTTTTTTTCCTCACTGTCTGATATGCTATCAGACTAAACTTTAGCCTTAGCTCAAGTAGGATTACCAAAATTATTTTTTGCTCAATGCCATAATAATAATAATAATAATAATAATAATAATATATATATTTAGGCAATTTTTCATTACTTTCTTCAAGTCAGAAGTTTACAAACAGTAATATTACTATGCATTTAAACAATTTGGGAAAAGCCAGATGATATTGTCAAGCTTCTGTTCATTGACAACATTTGAATTAATTAGAGATTGTCTGGTTGTCTGGTCTGGTTGATCACTGGGTGCAATTTGAAGGTGCCATGTTCACCTATTCAAACAACTATATGCAAGAATAAACACCATGGGAATGTTCAGCCATCATACAGGTCAGGAAGGAGACAGGTTCTGTGTCCCAGGGATGATCGCGCTTTGGTCCAAAATGTGCATATCAACCCAAGAACAAAAGCAGGACAAAGACCTTAATTTTTGGAGATGTGTCCTTTGGTCTGACAAAACAAAAATTGAACTGTTTGGCCATAATGAGCATAAATGTTTTGAGGAAAAAGGGGGAAACTTGCTATCTTGAAAACACCATCCCAACTGTGAAAATACAGTTGGTGGCAGCATCATGTTTGTAGGGTCGTTTTGCTACAGGAAGGACTGGTGCACTTCACAAAATAGATGGCATCATGAGGAAAAAGAATTATGTGGAAACACTGAAGCAACATCTCAAGACATTAGCCAAGAAGTTAAAGCTTGGGAGCAAATGGGTCTTCCAAATAGACAATGACCCGAAGCATACTGCCAAATTGATTACAAAGTAGCTTAAGGATAACAAAGTCAGTGTTTTGGAGTGGCCAACACAAAGCCCTATCTGAATCCTATTGAGAATGTTTGGGCACAACTGAAAAGGCATGTGCGAGCAAGGCACCCTACAAACTTGTCTCAGTTACACCAGTTGTGTCAGGAGGAATGGAAAAAATTCCTGCCAACTATTTTGACTTAAACGTCAAAATGTTTGACCCAAGTCATACAGTTTTAAAGGCAATGGTACCAAATACTAATGAAATTTATGTAAACTTCTGACTTTAAAGGAAGCAATGAAAAATTGTCTAAAAAAAAAAAAAAAAAAAAATCCTTCTCTCATTATTCTGGCATTTAATAAATACAATTAATTTTGATAATCGAAATTGACCTAAAACAGGAAAAGTCTGATTTAGTCTGATTTCATATCAGACAGTGACAGTCTTTTTTATATAGTGTATGTACTGTAAACATCTGTTTTTAACTGTATTTTTACTACTATCAACTTTATCCTTACTCTGATGCTCTCTGCAGCTCAAAACTGGTTATTGTCAACATCACCCAAGCAGATAAAAAAAAGTATTTAAAATCATAATAATAATAATAATAATAATAATAATAATAATAATAATAATAATAATAATAATAATGTGATGTATGTTTTGAGCGGTAACCTACATCAAATGAGTACATGTTTTGAGAAAAAAAAGAAAAAATAAAACTTGAGGATTCCTCTAAAAAAAAAAAAAAAAAAAGTTTATTTAAAAGGGGAGATATTCTGTAAAATCTACATATTATACTCAGAGTTGTGTTAATTGCTTCATGCATATTTAAGTTATCCTGTATTTTCCTGAATTTGAGGCTTGAGTTATTAGAGAATTCTGTTTTCGCCTATGCCCCATCTCTGCCCACTTTTCTTAACATGCTTGTAATTATTAAAAATAAATAAATAATAATAATAAAAATCTGACTCTTTTTCATAGATGTAGATTTAAAATGGTCACTTATGTAAGAGAAAGAAATTTTAAAAAGTCTGCTGACTTCCAGGTAAAAAAGATCAGTATTGAAGTTGAACAAAACTAATAAAACACAGTACATACCTGAAAAAGCATATAGTGCCTTCTTTAAGTTGTACATTTTTAATACACCACAGACACCACACTTGTCCTGAGCTGCCCGCCCACAGCCCCAGAGTTGACGGAAGCAGCTGTGTTTTCCTGTAGGGTGTAAGCTGCACCATCCATCTCCTCCTGTCAGGGGCACGGCCGTATGCTGCATTGAGGTTCACGAGGTCCGGACCTTGTTTTTTTTTTTTTTTTTCTGGACCAACTTCTACTAATAAAGAATCCAGCAATTTAAATTATTTTTGTATGTGCAAGTGGATTGTTTTTACCTAGACGTGATCCAGGCTGTGTGCGTGCAAGTACAGGAGAGTGTCTGTGTCCTCTGTGTCCTGCAGCATCACAGCCGCCTTCAGGGGGAGCCAGGTGAACTCTGGAGACACAACAAAAAGCCTCTTCTAAGCCTGACTTTGCTCTACTGTTTCGGTCGGTGATGAGACGGGATGTTTCCTCTGGAACATCTTCTACTATATTTGGTGTTGAAAGCCTGTTACATTGTTGTAAAAAGTCTGGATAGCATAGCTAGCTCCAAGCAGAATTGCCATTGGATACAGGAAAAACAAACCATTCAAATTACACAAACCAATAATCCTTAACTTCTGTCTCTTGAACTCCACAAGCTGTAATTCTTAATTGGTCAAAATCCCCAAATAGTAATTAAGAAATTGTAAAAGTTTAAATGCTCTTCAGTGTGCCAGGCAGTCAGCTACAAGAGCAGCCAACTACAACCATGGCAGACAAATTTTTGGCTGCTGAATTGGCCTAAATCACAACACTTTTCTCAACATTTCATTTGAGTTCTTATAAAATTACATAAAACATGTGTTTTTGCAAAAGTTTTAGCCTCTAATGTTATCCGAGTGTCACTGTCCAACCAGTGTGAGGCTACGTGAGGTTCACACACGGTCACTGCCATGGAGCTGGAGAGAAGGGGCGGAGCACAGGGGAGCAGCAGGGGGTTGGGGGTTCCACTAAGATTTTGTAAGAATCTTGACTGAAACAATGTTAAAAGTGTAGGTGTGAAATAATGCCTTATCCTAGGAGTGGACCCCAAGACCCCCCTTCAATCAAGACTAGACCTACCTCCTACAAGTCAAGACTCATATTCACTATTTACCATTATATTCAGGGAGTCTCTCAATTAATTCCAGCCAATACAAAAGTCTTTATTTTATGTTATGGCAATACTGTTCTCATTATTTAAATAGGCTTTTGTGTCAAATTAACTTGGCCCTCATAGTTTAAACATCTCCTGAGGGAGCTGCCATCTGACCACAGAGCCAACATTTACATGCAGGCCGGACTCTAGCCGTGTCCATTTAAAGCCTCAGAACTGCTTAGTCCCTTTTTCTCAGTCTGCAGTTCAAGATTGAAATGAAAAGGATTGATTTAGCTATTTAAAGGCGCTGTACCTGATTTTTTACTGTCTTAAAAATGTGAAAAACAGAACTAGTTTGCAGTGATCCAGCTATTTGTCACTTACCTCATGCATTCCGAGCATCCTAATTTTCCCAACTCTCAGAGACCAATGTACAGTTTTGCCATGATGGTAAAAATAACAACTAGCATGCTAATGCACTTCCTGAGTTCCTGATTATTGGTCAATAAAACACTTTATAATTAGATGCAGATAACACACAGCAGACTTGTGACTTCTAATTGATTAAGTTCAAGAAAAATTACATTTGCGGTTAAGTTTAGGGTATGAAGAACCCAAACCTTGTTAGTTAACATGTTAGGAGCTGTAACTTTTTACAAAAAAATTTTGTTTGGTAATGGCAAGAGTGTGGTTCTGGCACAATCCTAATAAAAGCTACAGCAGCAGATGGGCCTGTTCATTGCCTGATATTCTTAACGGACTTTCCAAGTTATGTTTTTTTCTAATTATTACTTGGTTTGGTGGAATAGTATTTGTGGTAAATATTTATTATGGTTGTGCATCGGTTAAGAGGTAGTCTGTGGATAAACATCACTTCACATGCACTTCACAGTGTAATAAATCTCATTATCCAACCGTTTGATGAATTGATGAATTAGAGCAACGACTCAAACAACAGTGGTCACATACACTTTAGATATCTGTTTACGATCAGAGCCCGACAGTAATTCTGTTTACTCGTCCTGCCCATGAACTATTGACTGCCTGAGAGTGTGGGCATGAGGCAGGCCGAATCACAGACGGAGCAGACAGCAGTGCAAGTGTGAAGCGGTGATCATTTCTGAAAGAGCACACAAGGCCGTTCAGAAGATGACAAGGTCCACCCCCTCACCCACCCACTACTATTACTCACACAACTTATGCACTAAGTGCTTTTTAAGGATAGTCAGATACAATGAATGGAGTTCAAGATCCATTCACAAATATGATCTAAGTAAGATAAGATAAGACATGTCTTTATTAGTCCCACAGTGGGGAAATTCCAGTATTGCACTGCACAGTTAAAGAACAGAAGGAAAATGGTACATGCAATAAAACAAGATAATAGATAAATAGCTAAAAAAAAAAAAAAAGACTTAAAAATAAACTAAAAGAAAAAAAAAAGTAGTAGCCTCTTAAATTGAGTGCACAGATTCTTTTTGACATAGTTGGTCAAAGGTCCTGTCTCTCCTTGAATTCAGGCTTTCTCCAGCAGGACAGCCAATGAATAGCGGCATTGTGACTGAATGGTTAGCACTCCTGCATCACAGGTCCCAACTTCAATGCTTAAGCAGGGCAGGGCCTTTCTGTGTGGAGGTTTCCCAGTGTGTGGTGGGTTTCCCTCACACCTCACTCACTCTGCACCAGCTGTAACTCCAGTTTAGGACCGGTTTAGCTGTGGTGTGACACTAACACTCAGAGTGGTGCTCTGCTGTGCTGTTGTGAAGCTGCACTCACAAGACCAGACGTTTACTATTCATTAATTAAGGGAAAAGGCTGCGGTTGGCTGCGGTGGGCTCCAGGATCTGGCCAGAAGAGACTCCCAAAAGAAAGTATCCAGAACATCGCACCACCACACTGTGCAGTGTGTGGTTTGAGGTTCTGTCTTGAAAAAGTCAAATTGCAGGTGGCTCTCTTCAATGTAGGTTGAAGAATGGCACCAAACTTGCAAAAATCAAGCAAGACACATCGCTGAAACATCATGAGAGTCTTCTGAATATAAAAAAAAAAAAAAAAATCAATTCAAGTTTATTTATATAGTACGTTTAAAAAGAACTTCAGCTGCCAGATAATATGATAAATAGAAACAATAAAACGCCAAGATATATTGTCTACCTAGTATTAAATGCCAGGAAGAAGAGGGGCTTTACTCTAGTCTTAAACTGTGTTAAAGACTGAAAAGATCTTACAGGCAGAGGGAGGCTGTTTCATAGTCTGGGCACTGCTACAGACTGAGCCTGGCTTTGGGCACAGTCACCAGGAGCATGACTCCAGGTAGAATATAGGGCTTCAGTAACTCTTTCAAATAAAGAGGACCCATAGAGTGTAGACATTTAAACACAATCAATAACATTTTGAATTGCACTCAATATGAAATAGGAGCCAGTGCAAGTTGCACAGCATAGGCATGGTGTGTTCTTGTCTCTTAGTTTTTGTCAGCGGATGAGCTGCAGAGTTCTGGACATTCTTTAAATGCTATAAGGAGCCCTGGTCCAGCCCCACATACAAAGAATTACAATAATCCAGACATGATGTTACAAATGCATGTATAGCTTTTTCAAAATCCGCCTTTGGAAGGTAAGGCTTTAGTTTAGGGATGAGCCTCAGCTGAAAGAAGCTGGACTTTTTGACAGAGCTAATCTGCTTGTCCAATTTGAACAAAGAGTCCACAATCACCCCAAGATTCCTCACTGCAGGGTGACAATAAGAGGACAGATGATGGATCCAAGAGACATCTGAAATATATCAGGTACGGATAAATATGGACTTCCAAAAGTATTGTATTTTAATCCATCTCTGGAAGCCAAAATCTTCCTTTTCATGTTGAGTTCCCAGGCAGCCTGTAGAACTTCAACATAAAGTGGTCACATCCGGGAGGGGAAGGGAAAACAGTAGTTTGTCTTATACATATAGGTCAATCCCCCACAACCTCATCAACAAAGAACTGGAACACTACTCTGGTGGCTACAATGGTAGTTTACCACCAAAGAGTGTGGAGTGAATGAATAATACAAATGCAAATGTAAAGCGCTTTGGGTGTCATGAAAGGCACTATATAAAATAGTTAATTAATTAAAATGAATGACTCTAATCTGACATAAATCAGCTACCTAGGTAAATTAAAGCAGCATTTTAAGACTGCATTTCAAGGTCACAGCTAGTTTGCATGTACAGGTAATGTAATTGCTTTTCTTAAAATTATTGCATATTGTCATGGTCTGTCTAATTTTAAATACCTTTTCACTCATTTTTACTAGGGACGAATGATATCAGCTCACTATTTGGTTTAATAGTTTGAACAAGTCACCTGCTTATATTTTGGCTATAACTTTGAAAAACATCGAAGAGAATCTAAAATGGTATTCTAACATAGTCTCCACATGGATGTGAGGGGAGGTGGTTGGAGCAGGGCTGGGGCAGATGTGAGCGTGTCTTCTGGCTGTGAGCAGTTTTATTAGCTTCCTCTTCCATACTGTCCCCAGCGACGGGCCGTGCTGCCAAATGAGCTCCCCTGTGAACTGCTGCGAGGCTGGGCACCGCATGCTCCAAACACGGGCTACAGGAACCGGCTAACACACATGTGCTGGAATGTGAGAAACCGCTAGCCAGCATGTCCGGGCAGCAATCATGGACCAATGGGAATACTTCGGTAAACAAATATCTTCCCAGGGGTGTTGGGCGTAATATCTCAATCCAAAAAAGAAAGCCATCTCAACAGAGGGTCTACAATAATAAAACAAGGGTGTAAATCAGGACCAAACCAGCAATAAGCATGAATATGCAAAATAAAGAAAATTCATTACTTAAAATAAGTAAGAAATATAGCCTGTTTTTGCAAGTTGAATCTTGCAGCAGTGGATAAAGTGTTTACCCACTAGGACTGGATCTTGCCTGTACTATCACTAGCCAACTGGAGGGTTAACTGATTCCAACCTTCTTAGAGCATTTTCTCATGCTGTGTCCTTTAGCAAGGCACTTCATCCTCTCCAGTATAGTTGTGAAGGGCATTGGAAAACCTGCCAATGAACCTTAAAGAGGGGGTATTATGCAAAATCAACTTTGTAGAGCTTTCTACCATGTTATAACATTGTTCCCTCATCAAAAAAACATGCCTGAAGACGTTTTATGTGTCATCCTTGAATGCTTGAGTAATTTCGCGATCTCTCCTAGGTTCTATACAACTCTCCTTACGGTTAGCAATGCAATCCTATCCAAAGCTCAGCCCACAACCCTACAACACCCATGTTCCTGCACGGCAATTTTCCAACACAAAAACATGATACAAAACAATACACCACACCGTGATTTCATTAGCGTAAAAGCCAATTATAATGTGATAGCACTCTGAAGGGGGAGGGGGGGACGCAGTGTCAAAAATGAAACTTATGTTGTAATATGTTGTTTAGCATGAGTATAGCATTTTCAAACATTAAAAGTTTAACATGGTGTTCCACATAATACCCCATAGGAGTGTAATACCCCCTCTTTAATTAGTTTGCTGAATACAATAATGAGCAGGAAGCAGCATTTTAGCAAACAGCTGGAATGGTGGTGTACAATTGTGGGTGTATTCATATTGTCCCATATTGTTGGGTTCTGCTGTGGACTTGATTTGGTCTTGTTCAGTTCTAGTCTATTCAATTTTAGACTAATTTTTTAACCCCAATCTGTGGCACATGTGCAAGTGTGAACACACAACACGTACAGACAACTGGCAACTTTTTATACTCATCCCAAAATATATATGAATAGATTTAAATGTCCTATATTATAGAAAATGGATTTTTGTGAGCTTTAAAGGGTAATATGCATTTTTTTTTAGCGTTCTACCATGTTCTATTCAATGTCCTATATTGTTCTCTCATCAATAACATGCATGAAGAGGTGTTAGATGTCATCTGTGCATGTTTCAGTAATTTAGCAATCTCTTCCGAGCCCTATTTGAACTCTCCTTACAGTTAGCTGTAAGATTCTGTCCAAAGCTCAGCCCACAAGCCTACGTCACCCATTCTCCCACATTGCAATTCTCTATAAATATACAAAAAAAAAAAAAGATACAAAACCGTGCAAAATGACTTGAAAAACCTGATGCGATGTGCAGTAGTTTCATTAGTGAATAGCTGATTGTGTTGTGATAGTGCTTTGAAGGGAAGGAGAGCAAAGGGAGGAGGGACTCAGAGCATCAAAAACTAAAGTGAAACTTATAAAACATGTTATTACATTGTTTTTGATGAATATAGGCTAGTCAAAACAATAAAAGGTAACATTGTGATCTACATATGTTATGTGTTAGCAGTTAATACCCCACAGTAAAATGTCCCCTCTTTAAGCCATGTTATAGTGTTGTTACCTCATGAAAAACACACCATCAGTTCACACATGTTTGAGTAATCCTGCATTATTAGTCTGACTACACCTCCAAAAGATGAGAAAAAAAATCCAGAGAAATCACATTGTCTGATTTTTTAAGAATTTATTTGCAAATTATGGTGAAAAATGAGTATTTGGTCAATAACAAAAGTTCATTTCAATACTTGTTTTATTCCCTTTGTTGACAATGACACAGGTCAAACATTTTCTGTAAGTCTCCATAAGGTTTTCACACACTGCTGCTGGTAGTTTGGCCCATTTCTTCATGCAGATCTCCTCTAAAGCAGTGATGTTCTGGGGCTGCTTCTGGGCAACACGGACTTTCATCTCCCTCTAAAGATTTTCTATGGGGCTGGTTAGGACACTCCAGGATCTTGAAATGCGTCTTACGAAGCCACTCCTCCGTTGCCTGGGCGGTGTGTTTGGGATCATTGTCATGCCGAAAGACCCAGCCATGTTTCATCTTCAGTGCCCTTGCTGATGGGAGGTTTCAACTCAAAATCTCACAATACATGGCCCCATTCATTCTTTCATTTACACGGATCAGTCGTTCTGCTCCCTTTGCAGAAACACAGCCCCAAAGCATGATGTTTCCACCCCAATGCTTCACAGTAGGTACAGTTTTCTCTGGATGCAACTTCTTCTTTCTTCTCCAAACATGACAAGTTGAGTTTTTAATCAAAATTTTCTATTTTGGTCTCATCTGACCATATGGCATTCTCCCAGTCCTCTTCTGGATCATCCAAATGCTCTCTAACACACTTCAGACAGGCCTGGAAATGTTCTGGCTTAACCCTTTAAGGACTGAGCACACTATGGGCCAGTATAGGTCACACATCTACTTCTATTTTACACATCTATCAGTATTTTTTCTTTTATGCATCGAATAAATTTCTGGGAAAATCCCCGCAGCACCCACGCTCTCATTTGTCACCTTCACGGAGCAACAGAGGCAGATTACCGTAACTGACGGAAAAATATTTAAATAGCCCCGAGCCTCCGCTTTGAGACGCTGTTTGAATTTACTTGAGAGCACGACTGGTTGCGGAGTTACGCTGCTGGAAAGTCCCCATCCGCGCTCTATCGGCGACGATAGCCTTCGGCGCTATAGGGATAAGCAGGGGGACATGTCTGGCACTGCAGGATTTGAGTCCCTGGTGGGCATAGTGTGTTACTGATGGTAACCTTTGTTATTCACTAGGTCCCGCCTAGTGGTTCTGAGATTTTTGCTCATCGTTCTTGTGATCATTTTGACTCCATGGGGTGAGATGTTGTGTGGAGCCCCAGATCAACGGAGATTAGCAGTGGTCTTATATGTTTTCTATTTTCTAATAATTGCTCCCACAGTTGATTTCTTTACAACAAGCTGCTGACCTATTGCAGATTTAGTCTTCCCAGCCTGGTGCAGGTCTAAAATTTTAGTTTTTGGTCTTGGTCATAGTGTCTTTTATACTGATAATGAGTTCAAACAGGTGTAATTAATACAGGTAAAAAAGTGGAGGATAGAGGAACCTCTTAAAGAAGAAGTTACAGGGCTGTGAGAGCCAGAAATCTTGATTGTTTGAAGGTGACCAAATACTTATTTTACCAAGGAATTTACCAATTAATTAATTAAAAACCATACTAAGTGATTTCCAGTTTTCTTTCCCCCCATTCTGTCTCTCATAGTTGAAGTGTACATACAAGTACATCAAAAATAACATAATATAGGCACTTTAAGAGCTCTGAAAGTGAGATTTTTTTAATGTTACAGAATCTCTTGGCCTGCTGCAGGGTTCTGGAGGCATTCGTGAGCAGATAACGAAGGAGGAAACCTTATTAGCTGAGATACGCCTTGGACCGTCTCGCCGCACATGGTCCTACGAGGCATCGCTCCACAGTTTTTCTTTGTTAAAGTGTTGCGGCTGCATTCTGTAATTATGTTTTTCTCTTCTGAGGGCAAAATGATCATGGGAAGGAGAGACGAAAGCAGGGAAATTTGATTTGCTGCCTATGTAATTGTTAAATAATGAAAGGAGGCATGGAACAGAGCAAAAGATAACATGATAATCTTCAAAACTGAACAACTTAAAGGGCCTGTAGCCTATTTTTTTCAGATATGTCCCCAGTACAGATATGCTGTATGTGCAACGCTTAAATTCAAAATATGTCCGCTGCATATGTCTGTATCTAATTTGAAAGCATTTCTGCTCTGGAGATAGGTCCCAGTGGCATGAAGGGATGGGTCAAATGCAATGGAAATATTGCCCTATACAGATGAACCCCCTGAAAAAAACCTGATCTTGTATGAGGCTAAGCAGGGCAGGTTAGAATTTGGATGGGAGACCTCTGGGAATATCAGGTACTACAGTGAAAACCCTACAAAGACAAATGGGCCCGGAACTGTATGCTGTTTCCCTGATTTCAGAGGGCAACCGGCGGATTAACCAATTAAAGAGATGCATGCCCAGTTCTGGTAACTGTTATTTATCTCAGGTCCAAGAAGTTTGAAGAGGAGCTGTCTTCCATATTTAAGAAAACATGACACAAATTATTACTGTAATTGTACCTTTCTCTATGGTCTGATTCAAGATCCTTCTGGATTTGAATGTAGAAGGGACTGACTGATCAGTCAAACAGTGGGGCATCGGTGGCAAAACAGTTGTTGTGTCCTTAGGCAAGGCACTAGTATGATAGTAGTGTGTGTGCGTTTGTGTGTGTGCGGTGGACAAAGGGGGCATGGTCCAGATTGGCAGCTCACCACCACCGAGTGTGGAGTGAATGAACAATGTACGCAATTGTGAAGCAACTTTGAACATCTGGAAAATAAATATAATGCTATGTGTTTGTATTTGTATTATTATTATTAGTAGTAGTAGTAGTTGTTTTAATAATAATGTGTACCTTACCTCAACTTGCACATATATTGCAACCAACATAAATGTGCTTTGTTGTTGTTTATTTTTAATTTTTTTGTTTTGCTTTTTTTCTGGGGTGGCTGGTGCACTTCCTGAGCTGACAACTCTAAAACATCTGCCACTGAGAAAGTCTCTCAGAGCAGAATATAGAGCTTATTTCACGTCTGTCCATGGTCTAATTGGCAAAAAGTAAGACTTCTCTTCACTCAGTTGTTCTTATCAAACAGCCCAGAGTCTTGCTTTAAGTTCTTCTAAAATTGGGCTCATAAATGCATTAAAATCATATCATATGCAGAGACGAGGGCGAGAGCTATTGATAATTGTTCGTCCTTTAGTTCTTTTGCTGCGGCCGGTTCTGCTGGGAGCCATATCACGCTTTGAATACCTGCACAATGATTTAATTAGAGCTAGGATCCAGTCAGACGCACTCGGAGGAACAGAGCTAATTAAAAAGTGGCCTTAAAAAGTTCACGCTGCCGGTTCAACACATTAAAAAAGCTAATATGCTAAAGTCTAAAAATCACCTGGCTGAGCAAATTGAAAAAAAGGGCTTTTTTGAAGGGAATGAAAGAAGTCGGAAGAATTGCGGCAACCTTAAACAACGCTCGCACAATCAGTGAGTATTAATTAGCTATAATTACATAGCGTTCCTCAAAGAGCACTCTCAGTGAATCAGAATGCTACCCACTGCAAATGTGAGCCAAGTATAATGACTGAAAATGAGGAATCACAAAGCAGTAAAGTGGGACTAACCATCTAAAATGCCTAGAGGGCTAAAGGTGAGGGTGATGGAGGAGGAGGGGCGGGGTCTGGACGACTAAAGGAGGGAGTGAGGGGAAGGGGGTGGGGGGTAGTGGTGGGGTCTTGAGGGGGGCTAATGCGCTCATGAAATATGTAAATCATGTACACAAAGTCATCCCGCCAAAGAAAGATGTTTTGGAATCTTAGGAACATTATTTTTGATTGTATTTAGTAACTGTTAAGAATTTGATTTAGCATACATTTCAGTTATCTTACCTGTGATAAATTGATACAAGTGATGGGACTTTTGGCTCTTTTATGGGATCTGAGTTTTTTGGATTTGTTCATGTCAGAGAGCTGTTCAAAAAAATGCTTTTTTAAAAATATTTAATTATATGATAATAGCCAATGTGAGAACTCATTAATGTACAAACTAATCACAGACGGAAATGACCAAAGCTTAGATTTGTTTAAAATTGTTCAAACTGATAAAACATGATGCCAGATATGTTTTTCTGTGCACAAAGCTGTCACTTGTGGTGCCTGCTCTGCTTTTGTGCTGATTCTTCACAGGTTCACAGTATAAAAATGCATATATATTACAAAGAAAAAGAGTCAGGGTCCAACACGTTAAGGAACTGTTCAAAAGAGCTCGTTCACGAATGTCAAAAAACAAGCATTAATTAGGACTCAGGCAGAGTGCACACTTAGGGTAGCACAATAAGCCTGGCCTCCAAACAAAAACTGTAAACAATAGGTGTGTTAGTACCAGTGTAGTTAGCTCCTCCCTTCAGATAGACATAAGACTGTGCCCACCAGTAATCTGTCCAGAACTGAAGTGGTTTGGATGAGCAGCGAAACGTCTTCACTCCTACAACATTTTGTCCAGTTGGCAGATTTTATATTTTTCTGTTGCTATGGATCAGAGCTGGACGACGGAGGGATTACACAGACACAAACCAGGGAGTAGAATGATACATTAAGTTTTCATCAACTATTTATTGATTATTTTGTCTATTTTCCTTATAAAAACAAATGTCAGTAGATCAGTAGAAACACAGCCTACATCAACAAATACATACTTTCAAAATTTCCAAAAGAACAAGAGCCACTTCTCTGCAAAACATTACCTCTGCCCTATATCAGTCCATCTATACCAATCTTGCTTTGACCTCTCTCCTCACAGTTTTCTTTCTGTGCTTCTCTCACAAATCCATAACAAGGAGAAATCGACCGAGAACCTTCATCTCCAAGACAACTCCATCGCACGCTGACGTCTGTACCTACTCCAACATCTTCATCTCTGCTTGTTTCCAGGCAATTCGGCCCCATGGAATTACACCACCCTCACCACTCACTCTGGCTGTATAGAATTACCACAGAAGTTATTGTTGTGTAATTGGTTCAGTCCTTTTTGCTTTGGGCTCATGTATCCCAATGGTTTAAAAAGTTGGGGCATAAAAGGTCATAAAGAAGTCACTTGCACTGATCTATGCAGTCATCAGAGGAACATAGAGCTCTGAAATAGCATTATGTTGGCAGAAAAAGGATTAGGAAGATTGGGGATAATGGGAGATAGGGTTATTGGAAACAGAAAGAACAAAGACTACTCATTGGATGGTTTCCGGTGTGTGCTGACGATAAGGTAATCAGTGAAAAGTAAGTACAGATATTTCCTTCGACCAGTAAAAGCGAAACTGCTTTAAACTCCTACTTTTGGGTGTGTTGTGCAACTTCTGCGGTGAATGGTCTAGTACTTGTTTGTCTCTATGGAGATGTTATTACATTGCCAGGAATTTTCCATAATACGGTATTTAACTATTACCTATTTCCATGGAGACAAGCAAATTGTAGGTCAGATCTGTGGACTATGTGAGTGTGTAATGTCACCCATAGAGTTCAGCTGCAGTGAAAAGAAGCCCGTCAAGGCTAGCGGTTACAAGGAGGGATTTGGAGCTGAATGCATATTTGGAATAAGTCAACCTTGGACAACATAATAACTAATATAGCAGAAATTGAATGTAAATCAGGAATAGTATATTCCGATATCACAGATCATTATCCCATTATACATTATTTGAATTTGAAGAACAAAATACCCGACCTATGCGCAAAGAGAAAAATGAAGGTTCTAAACAACAAAACCCTTGCGAACCTGATTCTGCATCTTCAAACTAAAAGGTGGGACTCAGTATTCAATACCTCAGACCCCAACTGTGCATATAATTCACTAATTTCTGAAATAACAGATTCTGTTACTAAAACTATTCCGGATAAGATAATTAAACAGCATAGTACACATGCCAAACCATGGATAACAAAAGGAATTCAAAAGTCGATAAAAAAGAAAATGAAATTATATAAGCAGTATGTTAAAAATCCTAACACCCAAAACAAAATGTTATATACTAAATACAAAAATAAATTGACAAAAATAATAAGAACAAGCAAACAAATGTATTTTACTGTCAAATTCAATAATGTTCTTGGGAACCAAAAGGAATCTTGGAAGGTGTTAAATGAGATCCTCAGCCGCACACAAAAACCTTCAGTCCTTCCGGACACGGTGTTGCAAAATGAACTAAATGGAAATACCAACTTATCTAATATCTTCAATAATTACTTTGCCTCTGTTGGTAAACAACTTTCTAAAAATATATGTCAACTAGGGGGCGCCCACTATGAGCATTATCTTCAGGGCTCCTATTCTAACTCACTCTTTTTCAAACCTACCTGTAAAGTAGAAGTGATCCACATCATAAACAAGCTAAAGTCTTCTCATACTACTGGTGCTGATAACATCTGTAGCATAATCATTAAAGCCATAGTAAATGAAATTGCTGAGCCTCTTGCCTACACTATCAATCTTTCATTAGCACAAGGCATTGTGCCAAAATTAACCAAGATGGCAAAAATAATACCCATATACAAGTCTGGGGATAAAAATGACACTCAAAATTACAGACCTATATCCATCCTCCCAACTCTCTCTAAAGTATTAGAACGAGTAGTATACTCCAGACTTGTAGAATATTTGGATAAGTATAACATTTTAGTACCTTCACAATATGGCTTTAGGAAAAACAGCACCACATGTATGGCTATTTTAGATCTTGTTGAGAAAATTAACGATGCTTTTGAAAAAGGAGAGTGCGGTATTGGGGTGTTTCTAGATCTTTCGAAGGCATTTGATACTATAGATCATGAAACTCTTCTTGGTAAATTGATGCACTATGGTATCAGAGGAGTAGCACTCCAGTGGTTTAGAAGTTATATCTGTGGAAGAAAGCAATATGTGCATGTTGAGGAACAAAATTCAGACACAAAAATCATTGAGACAGGAGTCCCACAAGGATCCATTATGGGGCCACTCTTATTTATTATTTATATAAACGATTTTGTCTTTTGTTCCAACAACATTCACAAAGTACTATTTGCTGATGACACGAATCTGTTTATGTCACATAAAAACCTGGATCAGTTAGGGAAACTTCTAAATGAACATCTCGTAAAGGTAAATACTTGGTTCAAATGCAACAAACTGTCTTTAAATATTAACAAAACCTTCTTTATTGTCTTCCTGCCAAACAGACATAAATCCTGTGATGAGGACCTATGCATAAAAATAGATGGCCAAGTTATCCAACAAGTTGATTCCACTAAATTCTTAGGAGTATATATAGATAAATCTTTAAATTTCAAAAAACACATTGATGAGCTGGTTAAAAAATTATCCAAAATTGTTGGCCTACTGTTTAAAATAAGACATGTACTTCCATCAGAAGCACTGCTGACACTGTATAGATCCTTGTTTGAGACGCACCTGAATTATTGCAATGTGATATGGTGCAACACCTATCCCACTTACACTGCTAAACTCCAGATATTACAAAAAAAAGCCATAAGGGCGATCACCTGGTCCTTGTCAAACTCCCCAACAAATCCACTATTCCACAGATATGGTCTTCTAAAGCTATGTGAAAGTAACATATATCACAATGCTTGTACAATGTACAGTGTGGTTCACAAACTAAACAGTCGATTGTGTGACCTTATCCCACTACAATCATCCTCTCATCAGCACAACACAAGGGAAAAAAGTATTTTAAAAGGAAAATTTAGGAAATTAAAATGTACCAGCTTTAGTGTCTGCTATAGAGGTCCACAAATATGGAATGAATTAAGCATTGACATTAAACAGTCTCCCTCATTACATATATTTAAAAGAAATCTGAAATGCAAACTACTGGGAAGCTATAGTGCCTGACTGAGTGCGGCTCAAGTTCTGCATTGGATCTTCTCTCTGCTCATAACGGGTGTGTGTATGTAAACGTATGTGGATATGTGTGTGTGTATTATACATATATTATACATATATTTATATATGTGTGCAGCTGCATGTATATATGTATGCTATGCATGTGTCATATATAGATATTATATGTTGTATAGGTCATATATAATGTATAGGTTGTGTTGGTGTGTGCTATATGTATGTATATGTATGTGTGTATATATGTGGATAGATATGTAGATATATGGATATATTGTGTATGTATGTGTGTATGTATGTATGTATATATATGTATATGTATATATATATATATATTTATATTTATATTTATATATATTTATGTGTGTGTAGGGCAAAGTAAAGAAAAGGAATACTTGCCAAGCCATCATTGGGTGTTGCGCACAGGGTGATGGACCCCATTACATAAGCTTTACAGCTTCTTGGGGGTTCCATGTTTTTCACAGGGTCAATTGGGAATAGGTGAACGATAGACACTTCCATATGTAGCATATAAACGCAGAATTGTAGATAGTATGTTGCTACGTGTGTGTATGTGTGTATGTGCCTTACTAAACTTTGACCATTGTGAAAAATAAATTGAATTGAATTGAATTGAATTGAATTGAATCCCGATTGCGAGTATCATAGCAACCAAAGAACCAATCTGGAGCGAGGCTGTTGAAGGTAACGCATATCAAACCTGTTGCTAACGCTAGCAGGAGCAACATTGGGGAAAGAAGGCGCCTGATTTGTCTGTTATTAATGTTTGTATCTTGATTTATGGACACAATAGCAAAATAACAATCAATATCAATAAAAAGGATCATGTACAGCGGGTCAGTACGAAAATTTAAGACCAAAAGGATAAGCCTGGCAGCAGCAGTTACAGAGGGAGGGGCAACATTAGATTGTGAAATTAGATGTGAAAGTGAATTGGAGCCAGAGACGATGGGGCCGGAAGTTAGCTATGTCCATTTATATATATATATATATATATATATATAGTTTATGCTTAGGACCGCTGCAAACCCTTTAAATTGAACTACTTATGTTTTTCACATTTTAAAGCCTTTAAGGAATAAATACACCTGTAATAGAATAACTGCAAGATAAACGTCTTATGCCATACTGTGGAACATTCTAGGTGGAGCAACACCAGCTCAATAAAAACAAACCAGCGGCAGATAACTAAAAAAATAAATAATAAGTAAGTGAAGATTTGTTGTTTCAAGTTTAGCTGAACTACTTGTGCCAGCCCATATATTTTAGCAGATACAGAGAGCATTTATGATCGAATAAAGCACATTTTCATGACATCCTCCTGGCTGCCCAACGACCATAAACCTCCATAACCCCCAACCTGGTCCACTGTGAATTGGGAATGATGCAACAGGCAGGCAGCAGGTTGCAATAGGAGACTGTATATAAAATGGATGGACACTCTGTGCTTTTACCACCACACACCCAGAAGACCAGCTTCCAAAATATAATACAGTAAAATGTGTTGTGTTGTTTTTTTATGCTCAGAAAGAACAAAGAAAGAGACATTCAACTAAAATTAACTGTTTTATCACCAGGAGGGGCTTTTGGGAGCTGCCAGACACAATACAATATCCAAGGACACAACAGTAAGTTGTTGGATAGGAACTGACCAGCCACCCTTTAGTTCTTAGACAAAAGCTGGGAGTTGTGTTTTGATTCAATCGTACATACATGTGTAAAGGTGTTCCGATAATAGGATCTAGAACCTGCTTGTCACTACAGGTTGCTTGGAATGTTTCTCAGTATGGCATTCAAATGTGTGTGTGTATATATATATATATATATATATATATATATATATATATATATATATATATATATATATATATATATATATATATATATATATATTTCAAGATAACCTTGGAAAAATATGAATTCTTTGTGAGCAGGTTAGACTCTCCACAGATCTAATCTGTAACATATCTATGATGCAAAAAGATAACTAAGTTTAATGCCATACTTTGGAGCATTCCAGCAAAGCAATAACATCATCATGAAGACATGCAGGTGTTACATAGTGGCCCTA
The DNA here is from genome assembly GCF_009829125.3 of Periophthalmus magnuspinnatus. Lineage (NCBI taxonomy): Eukaryota > Metazoa > Chordata > Actinopteri > Gobiiformes > Gobiidae > Periophthalmus > Periophthalmus magnuspinnatus. The sequence continues at coordinate 21,851,076 of NC_047135.1, read as the reverse complement.
TATTATCGAGACTTCATTTTATTACACTCACTTTACTTTTTACATGTGGTGGTAATTCTGAGTTGCATTTGGAGTGCTTTATGCATTCAAGGCTTGAATGCTCTGAAAATTTCAGTTTTCACCAACCGCGTGATCACCACCCACTTCTCATTACCTAAAAAAAAAAAAGAAAAAAAGAAAAGAAACAGGCAAAAATGTTTAGCGTTTCTTCACCCATGAAAACACATAAAATTGGTTTGCTATAGTGAAATGCCACTCTGAAGTAGCAGAGCTTCTCACTTTTTTGAACAAAATGTCAATGGACCCGTTTCAATTATTAACCCTCTTTAGATCAATATTGTGGTTTACAATAGACACGATGTAAAGCCACGATCAATGTTTGTTATACTTGAACATTAAATTCCAGTAAAAAAAATCATATGGCTTCTTTAAAGCTCACACATCTTCACAAATGTTATTAGGTATCTCAGTAACTAAATTCTAAATTCTAACCAACTGCATTACTAGGACTAAAGCTAATTCACCCATAATGCAAGCAGGTTGGGTTCTTGCGCCCTCTACTGGCATTTTGTACATAAACATCAAAAGTTGCCTTGAGTTATTTTTGTACGTTCAATATTGTGCATTTGGCAGCAGCCGATTTTCCTTGCTCCCTGTTGTTTAGTGAGAGGTTTGGGGCCCTGCTGAAAACCTGAGGCTGTTTATAGTTGCACATAAACACACACTCACAAAGATCACCTGGAGAGAGAGGGGGTTTCCAGCAACTGTGAGCCTCACTCGCCCTTTTGCACACAACACTGAAGAACACTCAGGCTAGAGCCAAGGCACACACAGGAGGTAAGAAGGAGAGATTAAAGGTCCTATATTATATGTTCCATCCGGTTTTGGGCAATACTTTGGCTTTGTATTTCACATAGCTTCAAAAATATATAATGCTTTTTGGGGAGATTTTGTATTAAACTATAACTTACCCGGACTTCACACCTGAAGCTACTGCAACACATACCATAAAAAAAAACTGCATATGCATGTATATTTAAAAGTGTCAATTTACACCAGAGGCAACAGAGCTGCTCCAGCAACACCAGCCTTTGTATACTTTACATATTCATTGTGGGTGTGATGAATTGCATTTCAAAACTGTACAAAAGTTGATGAGAGAGACGATGCAGCAATAACAAGCAGTGGCTGCGGTGGTCACATTAATTAGGCTGTTTCCAAAGCTTCAATTCCTGCACGCCATGTGCATTTTCTTTTCTTAAGTTGTCATGAAGTGTATTATATTTATTCTCCATGGCTATAAAGTTTCCATAGTCCATCATGAGAGATCCCCCGAGGTTCTGGATGCGACACACACGACTGTGGTCTGTTTAGAGACTTATTTTGAAAGGACATCAGAAATTTATTTTGACATCACATGCTGTTTTCCTCTTTCCCCTGCTAAAAAGCCTGGAGACACTCTGTTGGCGCTGAAAAATCAGATCTCCAACCTAATTGTGACGCATATCTCAATTACACATTTATGATACGGCTGATGTAGACTATCCAACCAGTTAATATCAAAAGTCCTGTGCGAGGTTCTGCGCTGCATTTACATGTTTTGAATGTTGAAAAACTACATGTATGACTCATGCTCTGATTTATTAAGGGCTGGGCCTGGATACTTGGATGATCTAGCGCAAACTGACTGTCTCCTTAAGCAAGACACTTCACCCACATTGAGTGATTAGTAGCGGTCAAAGAGGCAGATAGTGCAGATTGGAAGCCTCACTTCCGACACTCTGCCCCAGGGCAGCTGTGGCTACAATAGTAGCTTACCACCACGGAGTGTGGGATGAATCTGTAATACATGAAATTGCAAAGTAATCCATTATTATTAGCCCTACATATCGTACCGACTACACTTATCATATCTTTGGAACAGTTTTCATTCCATCAAATGAATTCTGTGGATCAAATTTTTTCCCATTTCTACTATAGCAAATGACAAACAAAGTGCTATTTTCAATATTTACAATAATTACAAATATATATAAAAAAAAATACAACACCAGCTATTAGGCCTAGCTATTAAAATGGCCACAGATTAGGTAAAATGTCACTTATTGTTCTGCTTCAAGTAATAATCATTTCAACATTCCAAACACTGGTAATGCTTTACCAAAATCCATTATGTCCCATTTCACCAATTCCCCCTTTTGTTGACACCAGAGCTATAGCGTAGTTTGTGTAACTGCATTCTGCCAAATCTAGTTTTGTTTATCAAAGTCATCCATTCTGGTGTCACATATGAAGACGGAGCAACGCCGGTGCCTGTAACATTGTGCTGTAGGCCCGAGGTGATCCGGATCCTGTCGTTCATCAGCCCGAGTGACGTTCCGGTACCAGGCTGAACCGGGGCATCTGTTCTTCTCCGGCACACGTATATCCACGACTGACACATAAACCGGAGTGAGCGCTTCAAGTGGAAGAGATGAAGGAGGATTTCCGCTGACAGTGGAAATGGATGGCAGAGTAAAGGAGACGAGCCCACCTGTGCCGGGCGCTGATAAGGCATTTACAATGCACCCAGGCCCAGCTGACAGAGACGTGCATTACACTGGAAGGAAACAACAGTAGGGAGGCAAGGTTTTCATGTTTGTGCCTGATTTTTTTTTTTCTTTCCTAGCCTTGATAGAGAATGTAGAAGGTCAAGGTAGCCATTTGGAGATTAACAGTTGTTGTTACATCTGAAGAGTTCAATTACCAATAACGGATAGGCCTAAATGCCATTAAATTTGCTATTTAAAATTTCCAAAAGTTGTTTTTTGTGCTGTAAAAATATGATTTCTCTCAACATATTGAGAATGTTTTGTGAACTAAAATGGCTTCTCAATTGAAATGCATTTTGTAGCAGTGTTACAGCAATGCAACAGAACATTTACTTCTGTTCTGATCAGGACAGGATTACTTAAACTTCTGAACATGCACAGTGTGAGTTCCTATTTCTTATGGGTGTGATTGACGAGTTACTAATGAAAAGAATACATTATCTGTCCATATGAAAACATACATGGCAGTTTAGAGTAAAAAAAAATAAAGGTAAAAATGACAGAGGATAAAAGAAACAATGCACACAAATTTGTTAATCTGAGGTGAGAGAAGTTTGAATTGATTCTAAATGACAGACGACCAATGGGAATGTTTGTTTTCCCATGCATCACTAAAGTAAACAAACCAGATTGGACAGATTTGTCTTGAGTTTAGCTCCAGAGAGGCTTTCAGTCTGAATTTACTAAGCTACACTAAAAAGTAAATAGACTTGGGACTTGTTTACTCCATTTCAAAACCTTTAATTTGACTCTTCCTATTACCCACTGTGTAACCATTTTTACCATAGACTTTAAGTGGTTATTTAGTGCGCTAGTTGATGTTACTGTCATGTTTCATTGTAAATCCGTTTAAGTCGAAGTACACAGAAAACAGACACATTGCCCAGCCTGGCCTGTGGAGATCAAAGCCCCACCTGTGAGCTTTGTTAGGCATTGAATTAACTTTCATTCTCATACTTTCACTTCTGATTCATCGCACTCAGCCCTCGCAGCGTACAACTCTAAAAATGAAAGCCAACTGAATGTCGTCACGCGGCATCCATCTTTTTTTACGTCATGGCCTTGTCGAGTTTTTTTTTTTTCCCCCCTTTTTCAGCCAAGTGCAACCAGGCAACGCAATCTCCTGAGATATCTGTTCAAGGTCAGCGTGCCTACACCTCCCCTCCGCGCTGGAGGTGTCATATTTGCGAATAGGAGCGGAGTGACTGAAGCCCCGTGTCCTCTTATGTTTGGAAGTCTGTTGAGACATGATGTGCGTCTGTTCATCAGCATGCCAAGGCCACTTTGCTTTGTGTCTGTTTTGATGGCGCACAAAGATCTTTTCATCCATAGCGGAGAGATTCTTGGGATTTTGGAGTTATGGCGAATGTTTTGCATAGATTTTGCATAACAGTGCTAATGTGTGGGGATTTCAAACTGTGGACTTCTTTGTGTACATCATATATAAATGTTATTTTCTGTGGCTCTAGTTATGCGTGCCATTAAATGATCACATATAATACTTTCTTTCTTCTTTAATTCTCTTTTAAACATGCTTTTGGTCACACTCGGATAATTATTTCACATTTTCAAATTTAAAATATTGTCTACATTTGGAAAATATAAACTGCATTTCTGTTTTCAAAGAGGCATTTAGCCGTTCCTGTTCCCTCTATTGTCAGCAACAAGAATTAACAATAGGAAAGTAAACTGAAGTTCTTTTTCTCAGTGAATGCTAATATGCTCTATGCTAATACAGCCACATGCTCCTTGCGAACACAATTTGTCCGGTGATGGTTTATGGGCTTAAAAACTGAAAAAGAAGTCCGGAATTTTACCTATGACAGAAAACTAAAAGTGTGTAATTCAAACTGAATATTTTTGAGAGCTGAGAAAAACGACTTTGGATTAATGGATTAATGGAACAAGCTTGACTAAACCTAAAATCCAAAAATCGACTGGTGACAGGTGGATTAGCCAAACAGAGACATGCATATGCATATGGCTGCTTACGAGAAAAAAAAACAACTATATATATATATATATATATATATATATATATATATATATATATATATATATATATATATATATATATATATATATATATACACGTTAATAAATATCAAGGGGGATGAAAAACATCACACATATCAATGAGGGAAGAACCAAGCTCTGTTAATCTGAGGTGTGAGAAATGTCATTTCAAAATGATAAGTGACCAATGAGCTCCTTCGTTTCATATGCATCACTGAAATAAACAAATCTGATTGCATAAAGATTTGGTTCTGACTTCACAATGAAGGAAGCCTCATGTACGCGTTTTCTGACATTTCAATGGTTAAACCAGGACATCTGCTTCCTATGTGAATAAAAACAACCTGAGCGTGCTATTACAGTAGTAGAGAGTGAACGAGAGTTATGTTTTCACCTTTTGAAATGTAACTTAAGTGCAGTGATTATCAGAGCAGAGTAAAGAAGTTGAATTGTCTATTGTGGATAAAGTCAACCAGTGTCAAAAGAGTGCCACAGTTTTACTTAATGAGACCAAGGCAACAATCACTGGATAATACAGTAAGGACACGACAGTGACATGAGTTTTTCTATGGTGACAGTATGACAGGAGAGAGTGAATGTGGTGAGACTTTATATGATGCTTATGTCACATTTTAGCTATGCAACTTTTTTGCATTTGTGCCATTAAAGTGACCTGTGTTTTATTTTAGAGCTGTGATCTTTAATGCACGTTGGTTTTGAGTAGTTATTTTAGTATTTACCCTGCTCTGTGAGTGACAGAAGGAAACATTAGGCTTATTGGGGGTTGAACTATCCACTCCAGACGTGCATCTTTTTATTGACCTATTACATGCACACTTGATCAGAGTGGAGGTTTGTGGACAGTATTGTGGTCACTGGCTATAGAGTGGTACAGGTCTGGCCTGGAGATAAGCATTCAATCTGCTGATTAAATGCTGATTAAGTGCAATGCGGTTGTGTCTGGCACATAGTAGTTGTGTGCTGTTTATTGGTGCCATGGCAACTGACTCCAGTACTGTGTATGTAACATTTTTGTTAATATTACAGCACTAAAACATTTCAATCAGGCTACTATTTGAAGCGTTCAAGTGTAGGTGACAGGTGGTTAAGAACAGTGGTTCTCAAACTGTGAGTGAGGCTTCAAAATGTTTTGTGTTGCTGATGTTAAAGCTAAATAGTAACTACAACTGTTAATCTAGATAGTGTTGGCAGATATTTGCTGATCATCACATGAACACAGAACTACATTATAAACCTGTATTGGCCACTGATAATGAAACAAACAGGCTAATAGTGGGTAAATAGCAGCATAACAACTCAGGCCAAACACATAGTAATTCACAATGAAAACCCTTCAAAATACAGCCCACCTTTTACCTAAAAGTCTAGGTAAGCCACTGACTACATAATGAACACACGTATTGCTTTGACAGGATGTCAAACACGTAAACCACAATATATATATCCAAGCCAATATTATTCTTATTATAACCTACATAAAAACGTCAGCAGGACTAAAGCCCACTACTCCATCTACACTCTACATGCAGAACACACAACATGCACGTCCATATTGATGTGGAGTCCCACAGCGCAGAGTGACAGTGATGTACAGCCCGGCTCATTGGCTTTAATAAAATAGCCGTGCTCAGGTGAAGGAGAGTTGCATTGATTACCTGGTTACCATAGAAACGCTGACAGGTGGCAGGAATATTACTGCACATTTATAAATTTAGGTCAGCAACCACAGCATGTCCCAACAGACTGCACAACCGCTCAGGGCCATAGTCACTATTTCATTCATTTTCATTTGTCTTTATTAATACAGGGATAGCCCAGTTAATGTACCAGACTCATAAGGGCCCTGTTAAAATACAGAACAATATAGACAAAACTCTCTTCTATCTACTCTCTGCTGCGTTAGCTTACCTTCTGTGGTGGTTAGGTTATTAGGTTAAGTGGTTAGGTTATTTGGTTGGAAGTTCAGTTGTGTATGAAGAGTGCTGAATCCTAAGTGAGATTTAAGATGAAAGAAATGTTATATATTTCCCGATGCAGCAGTATAAAATGAAGCTATGCCATGGCTGATGTTTGCAAATCCAAATAGAAAATATTTGGGTAGTTTACTCGCAAATCAAGTAGCATATAATTCTATCGTGGTGGTTACTATGTCAGTTGCGTACATATGTATACGTTTAGTCTTCATCTTTTAAAAAAATTGTCTTGTTTCAGTCCACAACATGACATGTTCAAATTCTTTTTTTTTTTTTTTTTTAAAGGTACTACTTATGTCTGTCATTTTTGGTATTGCCGCAACAAGTATGGTATGCAGTGAAAGAAATCATATCAGTTAGCCTGGTGGCATTACCAACTTGTCTCCATGGAGTTGGATGAGTTTAACGCCATACTGTGGAACCTTTCAGACTAATCTTCATGGAACTTCTGCCACCTGTACAAAGATGACAATGTACAATGTTCCTGGGACTTTGAGGTTTTAAATAGTACTTGAGTGCTTGGATCTAGTCTTCAGTTGTCTCTGTTGTACATTCGGTTTAGTTTTTATTAGTTGTCAATATTAAAACCACAATATGTAACTTTCTAGAGCTGGGACATTTGGAACATTCTCTGTAGATATATACATGTATTGTGCCATTGTGTGCATGATTATATCCAAAGGAACAACATTTTTCATGGAAACCGTCAGAAGGAGGCCCATTCAGAGTAAGGGCATGTTTTTCCAGTGCAATAAACACAACCAAAATGCTTTAATTTGGCAAAAAAATTATATACTGTGGCTTTACATTCAGTTATCAGCAGCAAAAACATTACATTGACAAAAAGTATTATAAAATATATCTTAATTCAACAGTGTATCCAACCTTCTGTATGCAGGCCTGGTCTCTCATGGCTCATTTAAGGAGCACCACAGAGGCCATCGCACTGTTTTTACGTCAGGATTAATATAGTTTCATATCATCTTATCTCACTTTCAATAGAAAATTAATTATAATTTATTGTCAAAACATGTCTAAGAAGAAGACAGCATTGTGTTGCTATGCCGATAGATGAAGGTAATTTACTATTAATGAGTTCCACATCAAATGCTGGTTCCATGCGTTGTTTGACATCTTTGAAGTTTTGTTCTTGGGAAAAGCGATCCTGCAGGAAAAACAGCTTTTGTTCTTTTGACGTCATGGGCTGCATAAACATAAACTGATTTACAATTTTTCCTTCTTTTCTCATTACAATGCAGACGGCTAGAATAAACAAAATATACAAAGTTGCAAAAGTAATCTGGCGTCATTTGTCAAAAGGACACAGAGGGAAATGCTTAGTCCCCGAAAAGGCTCAAAGTGAAGTGAGTCAGCAGAGGTGATATAGTAGCCAAAATTTGTACTTAAGTAAATGTAAGGTTACTTCGGAATAATATTACTTGAGTAAAAGTAGTGCAGAAAGTTATTATGGGAATTTAAAGAAAAGCCATTCTACTTAAATTTACAGGGACATAATCAACATAATATTGAAAAGCAGACCAAGCACTGAGAAGATCTCCAATGCCATTATGATGAACAAGTTTGGAAAGATTGTATCTGGTCTGCCCATTCATGATTTCTTAAATATAAATGAGGCTCAATTAAAATTTTACATAGGCAGCACAGAACACCAGTTTTTTTTTAAGAAGATAGATCACCTTTGTATCTTAAAATTCTGGTTATGCATAGCTTAAGATTTAAGCAATATATTGAAATGTAAACTGTGTAAGGATTGAAAGTGTTGGTAAATTATTTCTGGCACAAAGATGTGTGGTATGTAATTGGATAAGTGAGAACTGTTACCCAGTGGTAGGTCTATAAAAGACATCTTTTAGAATTTTACCCATGGAAAGTGTGAAATGAAAAGGTAATGATGCCTTCATGGAGCTTCTGGCTTCTAGATGAGCACTTGCTTGATGATCTCAGTGACATTATACAGGCTTGATACAATGGTGGGCTTGAGGTTAGATTTTTTTTTACCAAGTCTGTGTGTGCAACTTAACTAGGTGATGTTTGTGTAATATGGGAAATTGATTTGTCCTCAGACTTATTTGTGCTTTGTTTTTGTGTGCTGTGGTAAAGTCTTTATAAAATATCCATTAATTAAAAAAAAAAAAAAAAACACTAAAAAAAAAAAAAAAACAAAAAAGGTGTTAATAGTGGTCCAAGAAATTACTCAAGTAGGAGTAGGCCTATTAAAGTATTTTGGGAAAATACTACTCAAGTAAGTAATTGGCTCTGTGCACAACGGCACCAGGCTAGCTCACTATTAGCAAAAACCTCCTAGGGATATCATTGGACAGGAAGTAGTGGTGCCAAATCATGCTAAAATGAATATATACTAGCCAGCTGACAGTAAGTTGTGGCTGGATGTCACTGTCAGCATGGTAAACACTTTACAAATGAAGTTAAAACATTACCAGAGACTAAGTAATTTAGAGAAGTAATTTACATCATCTAATCTACACAGGGTGACCAGACATCCTCTTTTTCCTAGACATATCCTCCTTTTAAGACAGCCCCTCCCCCCAAATTTTGACTCTAGATTTTGACTACCAGTGGACAACTTTGTGTGGGGGTCTTTGTAGAGTTTTGGCGACACATCTTGGCTCATCCGATCAGACACAATCGTAGATCTACAATAAGATGTTATTATACTTCCATAGATACAGTCACCGGCAATTCTCCAGCCCTGCGCTCTCACAGCGAGGAGACTGCTCCTTTGATCAGAAAATGCACCTACTTTTATTAAGCGTATTACGAATGCATATTGCATATATAGCTACTGTGAACAGGTAGGATGTCATAACACAGTGCTTCATGTGTCAGACTCTACACCACTTTTTATTTGATGAAAATTTACCTCATATTAGCAGAGATATGTTAAAAAATCCCAGATGAAACAGTTTGTAGCGGTGCAAACACAGACACACATAACCGTGGCACACAGATACTGCACGGGATAGTCTCACCCTCTCAGCAGTATCTTATGATAAATACAGGATAAAACATGTGTTCAGTCGTCCTGATAAGGGCTTAAGCCTGTAGTGTTTGTTCTGCTCTGTCTGAAGCACAGACTCAAGGCTCCTGTCTGTGAGGAGTGCACAGGAGCAGGGCTTTATCAAAGCAGGGGACAGGGGACATGGGCTAGACACTGTCAGGAAAATAAAACCCATGAAAAAATATAGGCTGCAGAGGTTTAGATTATTGAGCTGTGGCTTTGTAGACCTCTAAAATGCAATGAAATACAGCAAATTGCATACAGTCGTTCCAAAACTCCCCTGGAAGGGCCTCCAGCCCCTGGACACAGAATACCTTGCAAAGTACAAACAGTGCCAATTTTTTCACCCCCCCCGAACCAAGTGTCCAACCCAATCAAGTTATCCTAAATCAACATAAAAATAATCAGGTAGACCATTTATAATTTGAAAAACAGTTCACAAAGCACAAATGTTCACACCATTGAATAATTAATAGGGCAAAAGTATGAAGTCTGACTACTACTACAACTACTGTGATAAGTTACTAAAGTATATGTAACACCTCTGGGAGACAGCAGATCCTTAAAATTGTTAAGTTCTAATTTGTAAGGTTGAGCAGAAAACTTGACGGATGAGAAGAGCATGTACCCCCACTAAGGCATTGGCCCCATCTTGTAATGACTAACCATTTTGCACTTTTCTGTCCTCTTCCACTGGACTCGACGCTATTGCCTTGAACCTTCCTCTTATCAGGCAAAATCCTTTGTAGTCTTCACTGACCTAACCATGTTGTGTATTTTTGCATTTTGCAGTGTTTCACAGTACCTTTGGAAATGTCCAAATGCCTGACAATTAATGGAACTGAGAGAGACATCTGTAGCAAACCATTGTCATAATGTCTGACAGGAGGGACCAAAAAGACAGTGTTTATTTACAGAAGTGCAAAGTGCAAAATGACGGTAGATCAATCAGTGAGTCGGGAGCAGGGTGTTTGCTGTGGTCCAACGGTAGAGCGAGAGTAGCTGAGTCTGAGACGGGACGGACAGTACTGGTAGAGAAGAGCAGGGTCAGAGGCAGGAAAGCTGAGCAGGTCCAGGGAGCGGGATCTGGTGAGGAGCAAAAGTATCCAATCTAGCAAAGCCAAAAAGTGCGAAAACATGAACTGAGCCAAGCAGGGAGTACCGCAGAGATACACGGACGATCTGGCGCTGAGTGTCAGATCCTGGCTCCTCTTATCCTCCCCAGGGGAAGCTGATTGTAGATTAGCTCCAGGTGTGCACGGGAGGAGCCAAAATCTCCACCCAGCTTCAGGCTCAAACAGAAGGGAGGGGGAAAGAACAAAAAAGGGGCAGGATCATGACAACCATTCAATTTGCGACAACTGAGCAGATAAGATTTCCATAAAAGAACATGTTTGAAAGAATGTCAACATGGGCCAAAAGTGTTTCTTCATTAAAAACAAATTTAAATTTTATCACATCCAGGGATGATCTCTATGTGACCTGATGAATTTTCTTCATTAACCTCAGAATGAATTCATGTTTTAAAAATTCCTAAGAAAGACAAGACAAGTTTAATATTCATTTTAATAAATAACATTATGCAATAAATAGAGTTTAAAGTAGCCAAAAATAGCTCCATGTCAATGTACCTTTGTTTGGTGAGAGCATCTATTCACACCTATACCAATTGAATGTGTTCCAGTTACAGGAGAATCACACTCCTCAGCCTTCCCAGTAAGGTAAAGAAGGCATTCGACCGTGTCCCTCGTGGTGTCCTTTGGAGGGGGCTACAGGAGTATGGGGTCCAGGGCCCTTTGCTAAGGGCTGTCCGGTCCCTTTATGACCGGAGCAGGAGCTGTGTTCGCATTGCCAGCAGTAAGTCAGATCTGTGCATGTTGGACTCCACCAGGGCTGCCCTTTGTCACCGGTTCTGTTCATTATATTTATGGACAGAATTTCTCGACGCAGCCAGGGGCGGGAGGGGGTCCAGTTTGGGAAACACAGGATCTCATCTCTGCTGTTTGCAGATGATGTCCTGATGGCTTAATCGAGCCAGGACCTACAGCAGGCACTCGAGCAGTTTGAAGCCGAGTGTGAAGCGGCTGGGATGAGAATTACCTCGTCCAAATCCAAGGCCATGGTTCTCAACCGGAAAAAGGTGGCTTGCTCTCTCCGGGTGGGTGGTGAGTCTCTGCCTCAAGTGGAGGAGTTCATGTATCTTGGGGTCTTGTTCACGAGTGAGGGGAGGATGGAGCGTGAGATTGACAGGCGAATCGATGCAGCATGTGCAGCGATGCGGTCGCTGTATCAGTCTGTTGTGGTAAAGAAGGAGCTGAGTCGAAAGGTGAAGCTCTCGATTTACTGGTCAATCTACGTTCCTACCCTCACCAATGGTCATGAGCTCTGGGTAATGACCGAAAAGACGAGATCGCGGATACAAGGGGCCGAAATGGGTTTCCTCCTTAGGGTGGCCGAGCCGCACCCTTAGGGATAAGATGAGGAGCTCAGTCATGCAGGAGGAGCTCGGAGTAGAGCTGCTACTCCTACATGTCGAGAGGAACCAGCTGAGGTGGTTCGGGCTTCTGCTCAAGATGTCTCCTGGACTCCTCCCTAGGGAGGTGTTCCGGGCATGTCCTACCGATAGGAGGCCCTGGGGAAAACCCAGGACACGCTGGAGGGACTATGTCTCTTGGCTGGCCTGGGAACACCTTGGGATCCCACCGGAGGAGCTGGAGGACGTGTCTGGGATGAGGGAAGTCTGGGAGTCCCTGCTTAGACTGCTGCCCCTGTGACCAGGCCCGGGATAAGTGGAAGAAAATTGAAAACTGTGCAATGGCAATAAAAGTCTATGCTGGATTACTGAAACATACATGAATCAATTGAAACAACTGTGAGTAAGCTAATGATGAAGGAAAACCATTATAACCTGGTTAAATTCTCAAAAAGTCAATATTATTTGCAAAACGTTTCCTTTGAAATTACTATGCCTATGTAAACCAAAGGCAGAGTAGATTCTAATGGTCATGAACTGGCTCAGGGTTTGGACAGAATGGACTGACCACAGGGTTACAAAAATAGATATTTATTAAAAACAAGGTCCAAGCAATGATTGGGACTTGATGGTGAGAAGAGAGCTGCAATCTCCAGCAGTGAGCTTTTAAACAGGTGGGCCCCACCTAGAACCAGGTGGAGCTGATCAGGTCCACCCTCCCACTCTCTGGAACCAGAAAAGGAGGAGAGCCAGCAGAGCAGCAGCATAGACAAGCAAATACAATATATGTGCCCCATAGCACAAATAGACTCAAAATTGCCTTGAGAAAACTTAAATTGGTACACTCCTCCAACATGCAATCTTATCAGGTCAACACTAAACTCCAAAACCAGACAAATATATTGCTTTTTCCCGTATGTTCTCAGGCATAGGGGACTCTGGGATCTCAAAGGCAGGCTGTAGATGAGATGGGGCAGGTGTGGTGCTTGGTGTGTCAGCAGTCCATCACAGCGCTAACATGGTGCGACGGGCAGGCACATTGGTTTAACCTGTGTCAGCGGCCCACACAGCCTCATGGAACCAGCCACAGTGACAAGACTCCAAAGGCTAAGCACTGAATGCTTGTGCCACCCACTCACCGGTACAACTAAATGTATCTGTGAACCCTCTGACCTCCGCACTCCTCCACACGGTGAATTGCAATGCCGGTTTTGAACATGAACACGGCAGAGTAGAGAATGTATTTAACACATTTTGGTAGAAATAGATTTCTGAGAAAAAAGTAAATCAAGATCTGTATTTTGTTAATTTTTTGTTTTAAATAAAGGAACTATATGTACCTAGCACTCTTAAACTACTATCTACTACAATCACAACTGATGCACGTTACATACACGTTTTTCTCATTCTCAGTATATGGACAGGCCATGCCTCATGTGAAAGCTTAGAACCACCAGAATTCACTCACTGAATAAATTAGCAAATAAATTAGCATGATAGTTGTTATCAGTAAAAGTTTTAATGTGCATTTTATGTGAATAAATGACACAAAATGGTACATAAGTGTGAAGTAGAAAGAAAATGATACATCATTTCCAGATTAAAAAAAAAAAATAAAAAAAAAAAAAAAAAAAATGAAAAGTGCAGTGTGCAAAAGTATTCAGCCCCCCTAAGTCAATACTTTGTGGAACCGCCTTTTGCTGCAATTATAGCTGCAAGTCTTTTGGGGTATGTCTCCACCAGCTTTGCACACCTACAGACTGAAATGTTTTCCCATTCTTCCTGGCAAAACAGTTCAAGCTTTGTCAGATTTGATGGAGACTGTTTGTGAACTGCAGTTTTCAGGTCTTGCAACAGATTCTCAATGGATTTACAGTAGGTTTGACTTTGACTGGGCCATTCTAACATATGAATATGTTTCGCTTTAAACCATTCCATTGTTGCTTTGGCTTTATGTTTAGGATCGTTGTCCTGCTGGAAGGTGAACAGGTTTTCTTCCAAGATTGTATTTATCTCCATCCATCTTACCATTAACTCTATCCAGCTTCCCTGTCCTAGCTGAAGAAAAGCACCCCCAAAGCATGATGCTGCCACTACTGTGTTTGACATTGGGGATGGTGTGTTCAGAGTGATGTGCAGTGTTAGTTTTCTTCTACACGTAGCATTTTGCTTTTAGGCCAAAAAGTTAGATTTTGGTCTCATCAGACCAGAGCACATGTTTGCTGTGTCCTCCAAATGACTTCTAGCGAACTAGCGAACTATAAACAAGACTTCTTATGGATGGTTTTCAACAATGCTTTCTTCTTGCCACTCTTCCATAAAGACCAGATTTGTGTAGTGCACGACTAATAGTTGTCCTGTAAACACCTGAGCTGTGGATCTCTGCAGCTCTTCCAGAGTCACCATGGGCCTCCTGGCTACATCTCTGATGAGTGCTCTTCTTGTTCGTTCTGTAAGTTTTGGTGGACGGCCATGTCTGGGTAGGTTTGCAGTTGTGCCATTTCCGGATGATGGATTGAACAGTGCTCCTTGAGATGTTCAACACTTGGGAAATCTTTTTAGATCCAAGCCCCACCTTAAATTTCACCACTTTTTTCTCTGACCTGTTCGGTGTGCTTCTTTGACCTCATTTTGTGGTTTGCTCCCCAACATTCTCTTAAACTTCTGTGGCCTTCACAGCACAGCTGGATTTATACTGAGACAAGATTACACACAGGTGGACTCTCTTTAGTCATTAGGTCAAAATTCAATCTTTCCAATCAGCAGGCAATTTATAAAAGCATTCAAGAAAAAGGGGGCTGAATACTTTTGCACTTTTTTTATTTAAAAAAAAAAAGGAAATCTTTTACAATATTTCCTTCCACTTCACTCTTGTGTGTCATTTTGTGTTGTATTTAAATTTGCGGTTGTGATGTGACAATATGTGAAAAAGTTCCGGGAGTATGAATACTTTTGCCAGCCACTGTATATATCTGAAAATCCAGTTAGGGCACGTTTATTCAATTTAAAATCTTTCCTGTGAAACACTTTGGTCAACTGAAGTTCTTTTAAATGTGTTATTTAAATAAACTTGAATTAAAAAATAATGCATTAGACAATACAATTTGTTTAGTTTTCTTGCCTTTCAAATTATGTATCGTGCAGATGTCTGGACCAAAAATGCTTTTTTAACCACTGTTTTGATCTGAAAAAAAGCTATTTATAAAATCATCAAAGTTTAGTTTTCCTGAATGTTGAAAATAAGCTACAAACTGCATGCCATTGACCCCATAATCAAAATAGGCTAAAATATAACATCACAAAATAATATAAAAGATGCACAAATGTGAATTATGATTTCTTTCTGTAATGCCTGTTTTGTTGGCCCCATCAGTTCCTCTTTGAAGAGACACTTTTAACATTCCTGGTCAAAGCTGTTAACAAACATTAATGGAAAATTCACCAAAAATGATTTGTTCCTGCTCCTCTTTCTTTTCAGTCTGTCATTCTGAGTCATTCTCTCGCAGTTATTAATGTCACATTAAAATACACAACCTGGCCTCCTCCAAAAATAATTAAAGTGCAAATCCTATTATGTTTTGTTATAGCACAACTCAGATGCATTTATTCTGCTGCAAACATAATCAGAGTTTGTAGTGAGAAAATGGGATTTGTAGCAGCACCCATCATTGTTTTACTATATCCACAGATAATATTGTGACTCTGTAGCTAGAACTTAAGGTATGTAACTTTATGTCACCCTCATGATTCCATGGAAATAGAAAGTTAAAGTCATACTTTGGAACATTCTCCATGGAGATAGATACATTTTATGTCATACTGTGGAGTATTATAGGCAATAGAAGAACATTTCCATGGAAATAAGCAGAAGGAAATTCTCTTACAGACCAAATAAGAGTCAGGTTTGTGGAGATGCATGCCCACTCACAGTAAGGAGGCATATTTGTGTAAGTTTCATTGTTGAAAGCTGCACAGATGTGAACAATCAGATTGTTCACATCAGATGTAACTGTTAACATGACATTTAATAAATAGATAACTCCAGAAGTCAGATAATGATCAGATTTTTGGTGTGCATGTAAACATAGGCAGTGTACCATGTTAATGTGGTTTGAGACTGGACTAGCCATCAATGACTGCATCTTTCTTCAGAATAGGAAAAGCATGTAGTCTCAGATCTTGAGCATGAATGACAGGCAGATTAAACAGACAAGAGAAATTTATGATTTGTTCCCGTCATACAGTGACTTCAATCTCCATTTTCTTCTGGCTGTTGACTTCCAGGTTGTTGCCACTGGACCAGAACCATTAGCTGGTCCACCTCCCTCCTCATTGATGTCCAAAATGAGCTTGATGATCATCCACAAAGTTGATCAGCTTCATGGAGTTGTGGCTGGAGGTGTAGCAGTTGGTGTATAGGGAGAAGAGCAGGGGCGAAAGTACACAGCCCTGTGGTAATCTTGTGCTGATAGTTCGAGTGTCTAAGATATTCTTCTCCAGGTGCTTCCCCAAGCTGATACTGGCCCGTCAGTTACGTCAATGGAGGTCACAGGTGGAGTCAGGTGCGTTGAGTAGAGAGAACTTGTACTGGAGCAGAGCAGGGAGAATAATGTTGAACGCTGAACCTAAGTCCACAAACAGGATTCTGACATAGGTTCCCGGGGAGGGTCTTCTTCGCTCGCCAGTGTGTTGTGACCGGATTTATAGAGATCTGAGAGGCATCAATCTGTATTTGCCAGGCAACAGGAGAGAGTCAGTGATACAAATTGTGGTGCTTTTCCTCATGCAAGCTATTGATGTTGTATTTGTATGCAGTGGCATTCTTAATAATGTTACTGTATTTTTAGTTTTTTAATAGCCTCTTGCTGACAAGGATTTTCTTCCAGATTAATAAAGTCATGTCTTATCTTCAAATGCATCACTTTGAGGACTGAATGTTCATTTGCAGTCTGCTTGTTCATGCTTATAATCCTGATTGTTGTATAATACTATCTTACTTAATTACCGAAAGGTCAGTTCAGATACACAGCGTGGGAAGTATTGATTCTACAAAATGACTTAGCTCTTTACCCCTTTGTGGCTTTATCTATACGCGCACGTCAATATGAGCCACAAAACAAACAAAAGAAAACCACTGCTGTAACCTTCTGCTCAGCTTCCCTCTTAAGAAATTGACTTTTTGATTAACAACACTCCAGGTTAGGGCCCAGGTTTATCTTACAGCAACAAAGATTCATTTAACAGAACCAAACCAGCTTGAAATATATTTGCTTTTTATTATGATAATTTTGACACTTGTTCTTGCACACACGATTTCCAATGTATTACTTGAAATTGCTGCACAAAATTAATGAAAGTCGGGAAATGAAAAGAGCAGGATGTGTTCAAATCAGAGCACTATTGTGTCAGGTCTAATTCCTCCGACTGAACTTACCCAGAGGTGAATGGACTACTGGAGGTTCATTTGAAAAACAAACTGAAGAATTGTAATTAATTGCGTAAGAAAAAGTGATACATCAAAGACCATTTTAATACTGAAAATGGCTTTGGCAGAGGTTGGCAGCCTATTGATGCTAACATGATCTGTTTCCATAAGGTCTTGTACAATAAAACTGAAGCCTTGACTGCTTGTGTAACTCTTATGCAATCCATGAAGTTCAGAACAAAATATATAGCTTTTCTTACCTGAGATAACTTTTGGGAAAAGTGGTTCAATTGTTGATTCTGCAGAAATTTGCGATGTTTCTCAGTCCATTTTGTTTTCTCCTTTAACTCCTAAATTGCCATTACCAGAATGGACCATGTTTCTCTTTAGTTGGTTTTGATTGGTTCATGCGCCTTTCAATCACACCCTCTGGAATTGAGGAGACAGAATATGGTTCTAGACCCACTCATCTTTGTAAAGTTTTGTCAAAGCATGTGATTTTGGGTGGCCAGTTAAGTGAACAGGCTCCCCTCTCCACAGATCTGACCTGTAACTTATGTTCATGGAGATAAGTTGCCATTTTCTGGAACATTCACGGAAAATGAATAAAATCTCCATGGAAAAGAGTAGATGTTACAAACTCCACCAGAAAAGCTACTCAGAGCACTTTTTAAAAAAAACCATTGCATTATTGTTTTGGCAGATTATTTATATGAATTTATCGTTCATTTTCTTGTTAAATCATTCAGTTAATAATGCTTTGCCAATGTCAAGGCTGAAATGCCATTTACAAACAGGGCTGAAACAGTCCTGCTCACCGCTCATTGTCCATCAGTGCGTCTGTTTGGTGGAGCGACACAATAGCTCAAAAGCCCTCATCTGAACTCTTTCACTTTGCTTGCCTGTGTTCTATTGTGAAATATTTAGTCGATTGGACGCTCTCCGCTAAACGTGAAGTCCTTGATGTTTAATAGGACGATTCAGAGCGCGCAGTCTGTGGGAGCGCGGTGCAGTCAGGCTGAGTGCTCCATTGTAACAGGCCACAATACAGCTGCAGTCAGGAGATCAACATGGAGTAGAAAGATGCCCATGTTATTGTACACACATGAACTGTGAGTGGTCTTGTCCTGTGGGTTTAATCATCAAGACTTTGCTCATTTTTATTAAGGGAGATTCATCTGTGTTTTTTTACTAACCTGTTTAGATGCAGGTATTTTTAGATCCTGTTTTTGTACTTCAGATTTGGCAGTGTGAGGCCCCGTAATGTGACTTGTTTCAAGAATGAAAAATTGCATGCCCCACTGATGTTGATGATGTTACAAGAGAAAATGAGTCAAACAGGCCTCTGTGGCTCCTGAAGGCCACATGTCTGTAGTAAGTAACATGGCTGCACAGCCGAAGTGCTTTAATGACCTTAAACACTCCTCAGACAGCTTGACCTCCATCTTTCTGCTTGAAAATCGGTAGCGGGGATCTTGGCAAATTTTGTTAACCCCTTGTCTTCAGTCACGGAGATATTTCAACAGGCTTCCTGTTATTTCCAAGGCTCTGACCAAATCACCTAAAATGTGTAGGTCAACTAATATGATTAGCTAAAACTTTATTTGTTCCACAATGGGAAAAATTACATTTTTGCAATGTACAGTTGCAGGGGAATAAGAACATGAAAATCATCAAATCTATAAGGCTACAAAACTTTTGTGCAATATGTGCTATAATTATAGTAATGTGCAGCATATGGACAGATAAAAATAAATAAAGAGCTGATAAAATGACCTCATGAACTGCACCAGTGACGTGTCCTCCACCTGCACATGATACTGTAGGTCAGGGGTGCTCAGACTTTTTCAGTATGTGAGCTACTTTTAAAATGATCGTGTCTGAAAGATCTACCACCTAATACAAAAATGTTACATATATTTATTTGT
Organism: Periophthalmus magnuspinnatus; assembly: GCF_009829125.3. Lineage (NCBI taxonomy): Eukaryota > Metazoa > Chordata > Actinopteri > Gobiiformes > Gobiidae > Periophthalmus > Periophthalmus magnuspinnatus. The sequence continues at coordinate 21,831,609 of NC_047135.1, read as the reverse complement.
AAATGTATTATGAATTCTTACATGTACAGTGCATTTTAATGTACTTTGCACAACGTCATGAGATAATACTGCACAACACAATTGAACTTCTTACATGTTCATAATTACTTGAATGATGATTACTGCTCTGACTTGCACTGAATGGAATCAGTGAGGGATGCATAGTTCGGGCAGTAGCTTCTGACAGTCAGTCAGGAGGAAAATTGCATTTTTCGTTTGAAAGCGATAACAGAGCTAATCATGTTGATTACGGTTTTGTCTTTTTTTATAGCCATAAAAATCATGTTAAATGAAGTATCAGAATTTACTGCATTTTTTCACACAACTACTTCTATTTTACACATCCATCCGTATTTTTTTCTTTTACGCATCAAATAAATGACTGGGAAAATCCCTGCAGAATCCCCGCAGCCCCCGCGCTCTCATTCATCACCTTCGAGGGACAACAGAAGCAGATTACCGTAATGACGGTCAAATATTTAGATAGCCCCATGTCTCCGCTTTGAGACGCCGTTTGAATTTTCATGAGAGCACGACTAGTCCGCAACCGCGCTCTATCGGCGACGATAGGATCCGATGCAATAGGGTTGAAGTATCTCGCGCTTGTTTCTGTGTGTGCAGCGCCCATGATGTGACCTAGCGTCAGGTGTAATCTGACTGGTTGTCCTGTATATTAGTCATGTGACTGGATGGATGACGGGACATGATCTACCCAAAATGTAGACGTAATGAACACCCCTGCTGTAGGTGGAGGACACATGTACAGGGCTAGCAGTGTTCAGTGTACCATCTTACTTTACAAATACTAATCCCCAAACACCAATCTGTAAATGTTAAAAATGAACTTGTAAGTACGCGGATACTGCGTCCACAACTGTCTTTTATCATTGACTCTCCCGCTGTTGTTCACCGTTTGCTGTTTGCTGTTTGCTGCTTTTAAAGATCCAATTTTCCTTCTTTGTGGATCCATGTGTTTATACAAGTTGGTCATATTGCCACAGTATCTAATAAGCTTCTTACACATTTCACAGTTGGCAGAGTTTTCATCTTCCACCATAAAATGAGTCCAAACCGCCCTCTGTTCTGTGTCTGCCATGCTTTTTTTGTTGTTTTACATCTATGTTGCCGCTGTGGAGTTAAATGGCAGCCATGCTGTCTGCATCTCTCTCATTGGGCTCTTTTCGTCTCGGGCACCACACCATACAATCAGCACAGAGCTGCAGACAGGAGGGAAGGGGGCGGAGATAAGGGTGCCAGTCAGGTGAAAATGAGGGGACTAGAGCCCCACTTTTAAGCAATTCCACATACAATATTCAAAGGGTGCAGAATAAAAACTTTTCAGTCATATGCACAGCTAAACCGTTTTGAGCCTGGATTTAAACATCGTCAGAGTAGAGGTCTGTCTCACATCTTCAGGAAGACTGTTGCAGGTTCTAGCTGCATAAAACTGAAATGCTAATTGCCCATGCTTAGTCCTGACTCTGGGCACCAGCAGGAGGCTGGTCCCTGAAGTTCTGAAGTGTGAGATGGTTCATATGGCACTAACAAGTTGGAGATGTACTTTGGTGCTAGACCATGGAGAGACTGACAACAAAAGTACACACGAGCTGCTTTAAAGTCTATTCTCTGAGCCACTGGAAGCCACTGCATATGTTGTATAAGCAACTGCTGTGGCTAAAATATGTTTGCTGCGTGCTGTCTGCCTCTAATTATAATGCGCGTTATTGTCTGATAATGTCTGAGCATATTAGCATGCTTGTTGTTGTTAGCATGTTTGTTCTTGTTAGCATTACTGCGATCGCAAAACTCAACTCTGGTCTCTGAAAGTTCTAAAACGTGCTTATAGATTTAACATGGTGAAGATATTCTAGAAGTTGTATCTGCTGTGCTTGTCCACTTTGTCTGCTGGACAAATGGATGCTGTCTAGTGCAGCTTTATTCACAGCTGATGTGGTCTTCACTCTTCATCACTTATCCTATGTGTCAATGCAGATCAAGTAAGAGCTGCTGCTGTGTTTAAGCTGGACTTCAAACAGAGCCAGAAAAATGTCAGGAAAGATAAAAGATGTCTGAGGTTGAAGTATTTGTCCTTTAAAGGTACAGCGTGTAACCTCTCTGATATGCCACCTGCTTGTGTGGAGATATTATAGTCTGACCTCGGACTGCAAGAATGCATGTTTTAGATGTCTTTTCAAAAACAACTGTAATAGAATAATTGCAGACAATCTTGGTCAATTGGCAAAGTGTGGAACATTCTAGGCAAAGCAATGCAATTTCCATAGACTGTATATATAAATGGACATAGATAACCTGCTAGTTGGCGTGTTACAAATAGGAAGTGAGCATGTGTGTTTCTGGCTCTCATTCACTGTTTATTGAAAAACTATTGCCCCTCTCTTTGTAACTGCTGCTTTCAGGTTTGTCATTTTCGTCTCAAAATATTTGCATTAACTTGCTCCATTTGATCCTGGTGTTTTTATTTTGCCATTTTGTACATGTTCAACCTGTGAACATTAATAGTAATTAATAACAATGACAAATTAGCTGCCGTCTTTCCCCGAGATTGCTCCCGCTAGATATAGCAACAGGTTTGATTGACAGCGTTGCTAAGTGCCCACTCCCTGCTAAGCCAGTAGTGCGGGCAGGAAGGGCGTTAGCTTCAACAGCCTTGCTCCGGATTGGCTCTTTGGTTAGTATAATACTCGCAGTCAGAATTACAAATATGGAATAATATACATAACATTTTTATAGCGCTTTTCATGACACTCAAGGAGGAGGAGATGAGAGCAGGGGAGGACTGAGGAGTCGTCAAAGCAGAGGGTGAGATTTTTGTGGGTTTTGGTGACTGTTTTGGGATCAATGATAATTATTTACGTTTTGTCTTAATTGAGTTCGAGCAACCAGGATTTTATTTCGGAGATGCAGGTGTTAAAGTTGGTTGTCTGGGGGCACATTGAGTAAGTGGAGCTGAGGGGGACTTGCAGTGGTTGATGTGGGCAAATCAGTGTCTGTCAGTGAGGTAGGAGGTGATGTGCAGGTGAGAGAAGAGGATATAGTGGTTGATTATGTCAAAGCCAGTAGTTAGGTCCAGGAGGATAAGGAAGTTGAGGTTGCCAGAGTCAGGAGAGCAGGAGGTCATTGGTGACTGGGAAGAGGGCTGTGTCAATGCTGTGGTTGGAGCGGAAACCGGACTGGTAGCCGAATATATCTGCCAAACTAATCACTATTGCATGCGACTGTAGTATCCTTCATATCACCTCCCTCTTATTCATCAAAGCCCAAACACAACAAAGAAAAACATGAATCCTACTTACTCTCCTTGCACTCCTACGTTTGACATGCACGGTACACCGTCTTGTGCCAAAGTATATCTTTTTCCGACAGAATGGTTTCCGCACAGACAATAGGCATCTTTGTTTGGTGTCATGTGAGAGGAAACCTGAAGAGCTGTGCAGGGAGAGAAGGCGCTCTTGTGTACTCAGATCAGAGCTCCGTTTTTGGGACGCGTGCCAGGACAGCTGCACCCCCGCTCTGGATGTCTGAGCTGGAGCTGTGGGGGCCTCTGATGCATGGGTGTACCGGGGCCAGCGGAGAGGTGAGGCTGGAAAGTACGCAGATGGTCACGGTAGGATTCATCGTCCTACGTCAGCCTGGGTGTAAGCAAGGACAGACAACTATTTCAGGTGAGGCTATTTAAACTACGGCAATGGACAAAATCGCGTGTCCTATTCTTTAGCCATGTTGAAATCTGCCCTCCTCCAAAACAGATTAAAATTGCTGTATTTTTTTCACCATGCAGATGAGCAAAATGTGTCATGCCACAGTAGATATAATGTAAAAACAACTCTTGAGATGAAAAAGAGATTGCTATGCATCTAATTAGAAAGTGTTTTATCCTCAGAGAATCAGGAAGTGTGCAGTTAGCATACTAATTGTTAGCATTACCTACTCTGGCTTCTGATTCTGAAAGTTGGGAAAAGTGCTTAAAAACTCATTGTCGTGAATAATTAGGATGCTCAAAATGCCTAAGGAAAGATGATTAAGTTTGGACCACTGCAAACCATTTAAAATGAACTAGTTCTCTTTTACATGTTTTTAATACACAAAACTGTTTTGTGTTTCACAGGTGCAAGTTTGATTATCTCATAATGATTCATGTAGCTCCTCTGTGTTTTTAAATTCCACATACCGTCACTACTTTCATCTTGATCATTTTAACACAACACAGACACACACTACAGCTGCCTTAGGGTGAACTGAAGAAAACGAGGCTGCCGATCCATACCACCTGTCCCTCCAACCAGCCATATTCACTCTCAGAACACATTCATTCATGCAAGCAAAGTGGTTCAAAGGTCTTGCATGCGCTGTCCTAACTGGGATAGAACTGATTGGTGAACACACTTTTTAACCACTTAGCCACATCCAGAACCAGAAGGGCTGCTGGTTTGAGCCCATAAAATGGAAACAGTTCATTTTAAAGAGTTTGATGCAGTCTAAAGTTATTCCTAACTTTCATCTCATACTTTCCTAGCATCCTAATTATGTGCAGCAATGAGTATAAGTGCCTTTCACAACTTTCATAGGCCAGCGTGGAGTTTTGCTGTCACAGTAATGCTAACAGCATTAACAATGGGTAAAACACTTTAATTAGATGCAGACAGCACACGGCGGCCCCATTTTGACCCTAAAAGCTGCTTTTATAATATCTGTGCTGGAACTATTCAAATAGTTCTTTTCATTACATGAGGAAAAAATGGGTAACAACTTCTTTAATAGTATTAACAGTAGTAGCTTCAAAGAGGTTCACTTGGTCTACCAACATTTTCAAGTAAATGTTTGTTTAAGCAGATATTGTTTGTTTGCTCATACCTTGACATGCTTCAGATGCCTTCTGTATCCTTCTTGAGAAAGGTCACGTTATGTTACGGTGTCTTGCTGGCTGATTTATACAGTTCTGGAACATGTCAAGGTATGAGAAAATATCGCAGCCGATGACAGAACATTTTTGATGACAGTAATGGCTGATGGTAACAGGAGAGTTATCTGAAGAAAACTACATCTTCTATCTAACAGCTGTATTTGCTCATATTTGCCTAAAGTGTCAAATTAGTGCATGGCAGTGTACAACATAATAAGTGGCCACCCACTGAGAAATGAGTCTGATACAAAACAGTGTACAATTAGTAATTTGCAAATATACAATTTTATGACTCCACACGATATCCCTTGGGAATGACTCACCACTCAACAATAGTGTATGATAATTCAATAAAGGAAAAACATAAATCTGGCTTATTCAAAACTGCTTTATCAAAAATCCCATGTTGACCTGAGCAGTTTGGGTTCAGTGTAAAATAATGAACTTTATATTGTTGAGTAAGGAAGCGTCTGCTCATTCAAATCCATTCTATCTGTTCCACTGTGTACTTCTTAAATGTCTAAGATTAGACAAAAGCCCCGTGGGTGAAGCATGACTTATTCATGAGGACAAGAACTGCACTTGGCACCTAGTATTCAAATGAAGCAAGCGGAGGATGAATATAAATGTACAAGTGAGCACGGGCCTCCAAAGAGCACTCAACGTGACGCATCAGCTAAAGCCTTATTTACTCTAACAAATGGATCAACACTAATAAACAAAAACAAACAGATAGGCATAGAGCTTAGGCTAATTGTAGTGGTAGCTGCATTTTTATTAAGCTAAAACACCTTCAATGCATGGAAAATATCAAGATCTTATTTTTCACATTGCTTAGAACGTTTGGATTGTACAGCAGTCACATGCGAATGCTAACAGACAAAAATCTACTTTATAAAACACATTTCATAGAACATACAACCGTTTCCATAATGCTGCACACTAGTTCACAAATAAATAAATAAATAAATAAATGAAGCTTTGCGCTATTCACCATATCCCGGAAATTACCATCGGCATTGCTCTTATCATCGAGGTTGTATGATTTTGCCCAGGCTGCTGATCTCAGTAAATAAGTTCTACAGACTACAAAGCAGTTTTCAAGCCTCCCAGAGAATCGGTACATTGTTGACTTGTTGGTGCACTTTGAACACGTTTAACATTTTACTCAAACCAACCTACTTTAGCTCCAAAACCTTTCTATTCTCCATTTAAATGAATAGGATTCCCACTTAACTGGAATTGCCACCACAAATGGAAGCAGTCAGATGTAAAAGCTTCATTCCAACGGCTGTTTCGTTAGTTACAAAATGTAAAGTATATATCTTTGTTTTGTTTTTGTTTTTTAACAGGTTTTTATATGTTTTATATATCAACTTTTAGCTTAGTGTGGTTAATCTGTAGCACATGTATTGTATGTATTATGTTGTCTTTTGTACAGGGCTGGCCATTTTGCAATTTTAAAGCCTCCCAGAGAATCATGAGGTGTTGACTTGTTGGTCACATGAACACAGAACAAATCAACACTACTTCATATCATATGTTTGAGGCGAAAGTTTTCCCGATTTCGCCATCGAAAAGAAAGGGATTTCCTCTTAACTGAAAGAGCCACCACAAAGAAAGCGCGATTTGTGAATGAAATATGAACTGTGAGAGCAGCACTCTCAAACTGCAAAACAAATTTACCTAAATAAGACAAGGTTCCTTCAAAAAGAGAACATTTGGTACATAATTGACTCAAACATGAGCTTGTTTAATGCTCCGAATCTTCACCCTAAAATGCTCAAAAATCAGCATCATGGCAAACTCAGTCCACACAGACAGGGATGACCAGATCTGAATAGTGATCGACTGTCCACCAGTAATGGCAGCCCGCTATCACAAAATATGACACTTTTAAGATGAAATACGCTTCTAGTAAAGGCCAGCCAAATATGCACAGCTAGTATGCAAGTTTTAAATTACATTGTAGCCTTAAACTTTCTCTTATCTCCCAGTTACATAGAAATGCCTTACATGGAACATTGCAGGCGACATCTAAATGGGAACAAGCATAAGATTGTCCAATAATCAGTAAGTGCACATTAGCATGCTAGTTGTTTGCATCACCGTCACGCCAAACCTCACAACTGGTCTCTGAGAGTTTTGAAAAGTGCTTGTAAACTCATTGCAGTGACTAATTAGGATTTCCGGTATACATGAGGTAAGTGTGAACTAACTTTGAACCACTGCAAACTAATTCTGTTTTCATGTTCTTGTCAAGATTCCAGTCTGCCCTGTGTTGTGGTGCGGCCCTCCCCTTCTGTGTCGGAGCCTGGAGCTGGGCGGAGATTCTGGCTCCTCCCATACACACCTGCAACCCATCCACAATCAAGCTGCACCTGGGGAGGACAAAGGGACGGAGGACCTAGCACCCAGCGCCAGATCGTCCGCGTATCCTCTGTGGTACTGCTCTGTTTGGCTCAGTTTTGTTTCCGCATTTCTGACTTGGGTATCTTTTGTTCTTTGCCAGATCCCGCTCCCTGAAACTATGCAGCTGCTCCGCCTCCGATCCAGCTCTCCACGACCAGTACGAATATCTCACCCTCCGACCCAGTTCACCTTGAACGGTATGGAATTCCTAGCCACTGACCCCGCTACCCACGACCCGCTCAAAGACTACGGCATACAACACCGCTCTCAACTGTCTGCTCTGTCAACCTTCATTTGCATTCCCTTGTCTGTAAATAAACTTTGTGTAAACTTTTCACCCGAGTCTGAATCTTTGGTCCCCTGTCAGTCATTACGACAGCTCTTTAACAAGGTAAAATGAGTCGGTTGCCTGCAAAATATATAGAGGAATGTGAGCACTGGAACGATTGATGTCTGAAGATACATAAACCTAGCATTAACTCAAGGTATGTGAGTTAAATCCTTGTACCTTTATAACATATGCAATCCTGCACAATACCCTTTACATTTCTCATATATTGTGAGTAACGTTCTTGGCATTTTTGTGGCTGTTGAAAAAGTTCCGTCAGCTTTTCTTGCACTACTGTTCCCTCTGCCCTTGATCCGCTCGGATATTTGTTGAGCTCCGAGTGCAAAGCCAGGGAGACGGAGTGCAGCCTCATGTACTGTGTAACTCCTGGGTTATACATCAATGCAGCCAGCCCTTGGATTCCAAACTTCTTACAGGCCTTACAAGTACAAGCCCACACTGCGCTGGCAAACTCTTATTTCACTTTTGATGCAATAATGGACTTGTTTGAGATCAGCTGTGACTGAGGGTATATTTCGTATGCATTCGTGGCCCCAAGGCAGCGTTTTATCATATAAAGAATGTGATACGTTCTTGTTTAAGCTAATGGGGTGATTTGCGAGTATGATGGAGAATTGTTTTGGGTGAGACAAATCCGGGGGCTAGTGTGTCTAACTTAATTCTAGTTCTTAAAACACTAAATCACACATTATTACTACACACTGTAAATTTGTATGGTTAAATGGCCTTTAAGCAAAATCTGTCTTGCCCCAGTAGATATTGCATAAGCAGCTCTCGAGGTCAAAACAAATCAGCTGTGTCCTGCATCCAATTATAAAGTGTTGTATTGCCCAATAATCAGAAAGTGCACGTTAGCATGCTAGTTGCTAGCTTAACCGTCATGGCAAAACTCCACTCTTGTCTCTGTTAGCTGTGAAAGGCATTTAAAAAACTCATCACAGTGAATAATTAGGATACTCAGAATGCATAAGATAAGCGAGGAATAAGTTTGGACCACTGCAAACTGTTTAAAATTAACTAGTTCTGTTTTTCATCATTTTAAGACAAAAATCTGGTTCAGCGCCTTTAACTATCACATACGGGTAACACGTTTTTACGGTACACTAGTTAATAACTAGCTACTAATTTGCATGTATAAAAATTATTATTAGATTGGATTAGATGTTAATTAGTATTTATTCAGCCCTTATGTGTTGTGTAATCTTATTCTGCTACTAATTAGACATTTCTTAACACTTCTATTAATAAACTATACGAATAAGTACAAATTTGTGGCACTAACCTTTGACAAATGTGTTAAGCCTATCAGAATCATACAGACAAATAAAGATGTGCAGAATAAGACAATAACAAGGTAAGAATAGATACTAATTTACACCAAATGACCCACTGACATGTATGTTAGTTAGTTGTGAATAAGTGTACCCTAAGATACAGTGTTATCAACATCTGTCTGGAAACATTGTGCATCTTCTTTGTTCTATGGGTGGAGGAAATGGATAAACCAAACAAATAAGCAGTACATGTGCCCCTGGCAAAGCAACATTGTAGTGCTGGGTTTAAGGTGTACAGTATATCATTAAGTGTATCCATCTTACATTTATTCAGTGATGGTTGTTTTTGTTTTTGTTTTTGTTTTTTTCTCATAAAATTACATTGAAAAACATGGATTCTTACAGTGAGCACGGTCAAAGCTCCATGAATCTGACCTGTAACCTAGGATTTTCAGAGTTTTTAACCGTGTTGTAGTTGTTTCCTTTCTTTTTACCCTCTCGAAGTTGCTTTCAGAGTGATTTGTGCATGTTTGAGTAAACTTTAATAGCTTATTTTCAAGATGCCACATTGCCAATCAATCCCCATTTTTCACTGCCACCAGCGTACAGCCACTGCTCTGTACTCCCTTTGTTTTAAAATTGTATTTATTTTCTTAATCAACGATACGATGTAGAATTTTGCCATGATGTGTAGTCAGTTTGGTACAAATTAAATTTAACTAGTGTGATCTGCAGCTATCCATAGGAGGAGCCGACAGCTACATGGCTCTTTGTTGTGATGATGTTTAGGGTGACGTCAGTTCCCATTGGGCACCGCAGTGGAAGTCATCGGTATCAAAGTTGCTTTAGAAGAATAATGCAATTCAAAATGTGCAAATTATAACATAATTATCCAAGGGTTTCATAGATTATAACTACATAGCAAGCATAGGCACAACAACTCTACATTTATTCTTCTACAGCCATTTGGACAGTGTTTTTGTCATTTGTGGGTTTTTTTTGTTTTTTTTTTCACTCAGTGGTAAAGGAGACTGCCTCTGAAAAATTTTACCATGAACCACTCCTGGACGAAGGAAGGATTACACCATCTTGTGGGTAAAATATCTTGCCCAAGGACACAACTATAGCACACACTGTTCAAAGTCGAGATTGAGTTAGTGAGTGAACACCTAACCAACACTGATCCCCAAAAACTTTTTTTTTTTAATTTCAGTTGGCCATTTTAAAGTATTCAAAGCAAGAATCGGCATTATTGATGTAACAATACTGACACTATATGTTCAAAATGTGCATACTTCTAGATCTTTACAAATTGTTCAAAATGTTCTTCTTCTTCTTCTTCTTCACACAACCCTTATGAATTATATGTGTTTACAAAATGTGCCTGCAACTGAGTGAAATAGTTGCAATTCTAAAACAACCTCCCAACATTTCATCAGACCCTTCTCTTCACATACCGGTAACATAAAATCAAATTGCAATAACCAATTCACTTGATCATGCACAACAGCATGTAGAGACAGACGCTGGATAACAAATGATTTGCCGGACCAACTGCTAAGAATAAATTCGACCATAATTTCGTATAGCGCATATTCCTGGTGTTTTTTGCTACACGGGCTAAGTGCTAGTCATTAAATATCGGACATAGAGAGGTCAGCTGTCAGCCCGGGAAAACATAGCTCATTATGGGTAAAGTGTCTGGGAAATAACAGGTATTGTTTTGCACATAAGGACACTTTAGCACCGAGTTATAATGACCAGGCCTGGGCAGATTGTGAATCATTCTTGTTAGGTTTGTCTTGGGACCTGTAATGACTTTGATAATAAGTTTGAGAATGCCATCGGTCTGGTATTGGCGCATGTTCATTTGTGATTAGAAGCCTGTCCCGCTGTTCTGGGCCAACTAGTGTTTTTTTCCTGTAATGAAATGCTGTAGCTTTGGCAGGCAGATGTTGTTGGATGGCTGCTAGGGTGGAAGCATCGCTGGTGTTTCTGTGGAATTGTTGGATGAACTTAGTGCAAATGACAGGTTAGATTACTCATTTCACTAAAACATATAGTATAAATTCTATAAAGTTTTAATCTATCACATCTATGGATCATTATGTTATAATTTGAATATTTTAAATTACAATATTGAACTAAAACAACTTTATAGAAGAAACAGGTCTGCTCACTCCAAGTTAGAAAATTGTGGAGCGTAATGGGAGCTGACGGCACCGTAGATGTTATCGAAACAAAAAGCCGTTGGCACCTCCGATGGATTGTTGCAGATCACACTAGTGAGTAGCGTTTTCTTTTTTCATTTGTACCAAAATGACTAATGTGAAATCCTACGTGTATTACTGATTTTAAGGAGAATGGAGAGAATGAATGAAGTAAGTGGGTGGGTACCAGTGGCGGTGAAAACGGGGATGACTGGATAAAGGTTACTCAAACATGCACGGATCATCCTAAATACAACTTTGAAAAGATAAATGAGACAAAAAGGAGACAACTATAACATGGTTAAAAGCTCTGAAAAGTAAATTTTGCACAATAGGTCTATGAATCTTGCCTAGTTCTTTCCATTTTTATTTTTTATTTATTTTTTTTTTTTGGTGGAGTTTATAATTTTACTTTCTAGTTGGACATGGGCAGCAGATATGACATACATAGAGGTAAATCCATAGCTGTTACCTAGCAACCATAATGTTAACAAGAGCCATGCTTTGTCTAAATTACCAGTAGTTATGATTTTATGAATAAAAATTGATGACAGCACTTTATTTTTGTCAAATTTTTGCATAAATTGTGGCTATATTTTAGATGGAATTATCCGTGTTGATGACATAGGTTGAGGGATTCTGTTTTAGAACTCACCGCTACTTCTTGCATTTTTGTACATTCCTTTTCAACTTTTTTCTCCACAAATTGACATTACCTAATGTAAAACTAGGTTAAATATGTATACAATCAAACCAAGTAATACCATGAAAACCTGCCATATGCACTTTAATATAATCAGTACTTTTCTACATCTAGAGTAAATGTTTCAGACCACATGCGTTCGAAGGGAAGGGATTGAGCAGAATAGATGACGTACTTTTGTGCCATGACGCTAATAGAAACAATAGGAGGTATTATGTGAACAGCTATTTAAAATGCTCTCACTGGAACTGAGATTAGACATAGAAGTAACAGAAGGCCAGTACAGGATTGCAGATAGTTTAGAAGAAAGTACATGACATGGCATTGCTATAAGAGATTTAGATTTAGCAATGTTTATTTGTTTTTTTGTTTTTTTCTTTAAGCAGTTACTGGCAACCTTTGAATTATCAGTAGTTACAGTAAATGAAGTCTTATTGTATGAGAGGAAATTATTTCAGCAACACAAAAGCATTGTTGAAGAACACATTATGCAAAAGCTCATATTCCTGCCATATATACAAACGAGACTGTCCATAAAATCTTCTGAATAGTGAATGTTGATTAACAAGTTTTGAAACTGTAATTCAAATTTCAAGTCTCAGAAGTACATTTATACAACTTAAAAATTTGATTATTATTATTAATAATAGTAAGAGAAATTCAAATCTCCTAACTGAACAAAAAGGTGTTGGAGTCAAGACGTTTCGCTGTTCATCCAAGTTGTTCTGACCAGATTGCTAGTGGACACTGCTTTATATCTATCTAAGGGAGGAGCTAACTACACTGAAACTAACACATCTGTTGTTTACAGTTTTTGTTTGTAGGCTAGATCTAATGTTATCTGACCAGAACTGAAGAAACGGCTTGGAAACGACTTCATTCCTACAAGTTTTTGTCCAATTAACAGATTTGAGTTTTTCTTTTACTGTGGAATACCTGGACGACTGAGAGATTATACAGACATAGTAGTAGTAGTAGTAATCGTATATGAAGAAGATGAAGAGAAGCAACCGGAGAGGTGGTGCTGGAGTCTGGACTGCAAGTGGTAATGTCAGTCTCCTTGTTAGACGCACACAGCACATCAAATTACAAAAGATCATTTTACAGCAACACAGGGCCACCAGATTTTTATTATTTCTTATCACTTTTATAGTTCCTGTCTGAGCCAACATGAAACCATGATGTATGGATCAAATTACATAAAACACGTTGCCCTGTAAACTGAACAAATTTATCAATGGAATTATAAATCTGTCAAAAAGAGAATACACGTTTGGTTTATATGATGGTAGTTTTGTAAGAGGCGTGCATCAGCAAAACCATTGTGGGTAAGTATTGATTTTGAGCTCATTCTGTCAAGGTCATTGAAATAACTGAGTAATCGAGGTTTTTTAATTGAGACCTGGTGAATTATGGGTGATGTGATTGAGGGGTGAGTTCTGATAGAGGCCCCGAGGCGAAGGGCCACTGCAGGAGATAAGGAATATTGTCAAAGGGGCTGTAGATAACCCGCAACATTGGTACAGATTAAACATGTACAGATATAATATGTTAAAACGCTGATTCAACGGCACACAGGCACATGCATGAATAATTCTAATCCTGCTGACCATGTCCTGCGCAAGGTCGCTGGTTCAAAGACGTTAAGGATTCCTCAATTAACCCTTTATTAGGACCAAGATTTATAGGCACTCTACCTGATTTTTACTGTTTTAAAAATGTAAAGATAGCACTGGTAATTTTCCGTTAGTGCCAGTGTCACAGTAATGCAAACAACAACTTGCATGCTAACAGTGCACTTCCTGATTATCGGGCAATAAAACGCTTTATGATTAGATGCAATTAGCTGCAGATAAGGCTTTAAAGCTTAACTTAGCTTACACAGTACTCCGATCACAAAAGGATGAAGTAGGTATTTGTATTTATGGAGCTAGCGCAAATTCAGCCTGGAAGACCTAACTCCACTCTTATTTACTCACCGCTTCTCCAGAGTTTACCTGCTCTTCACCCACCTGCGCTGCTCAATGCACCTCCTCTTCATTCCATGGATGCATGACCACTTCAGTTCATGTAGCTCCCCACCTTCTCCCTAGCACCCCCTCGGCTCCGCATCATCTCATCGTTCCTTCACTCACCTCAGCCTCACCTCTACCACCTCCAGTGTCCAGGCCCCGGGGTGAAGACATCTCCTAAACATCATCTAACTGGCATGCCCTTCATCGCATTGTCTTCTGCCGGGGTTTGAGCACCAAAGAGGACTCATTCAATAAAGGCTACTAATCCTTTTCTATGTGTCCATCTTAGTCTTTCCAGTTTGAAATGTAATTAGTTCCTAACTCTCACAATCTCTTTGGCACCACATGTCACATGCACAGCTTTGGAACAGCTTTTTTCAGATGGCAAAGTGAAGCAATTGAGGACTGCCAATGCCCATTCAGTCCTAGCAATGCTTTCTTTCTTTCGGGTTTGCGATCTAAAAACACAATAATATTAAATGCTGGCAGTGCACAGTTGTCTGATTTAGTTACACGCTGCTGCTTTTACAAAATACTAAATATACAAGAATGAAGTAGTGTATGTAGATATTTGAATGACAAATTGTACATTATTATAGCAGCAAAATTTGGTAACCTGTATACAGATTTAGAAGAAAAATTGATTTGAGAATAACCTGTTGAGTACATGTCGCGTCAGTACAATAGACTCTGTATATAAATGACATAGCTAACCTTCTATCCACCGCATTCCAAATAGGAAGTGAGCATGGGTGCCCTTCTTTCTCCAATTCACTTCCTACTGAAACACTGTCACCCCTCTCTTCATAACTGCTGCTGACAGGCTCATCATTTTTGTCTTAAAATTTGTATTGACCCACTCTACATGATCCTGGGGTTTTTATTTTGCTATTGTGTCCATAAATCAAGATATGAACATTAATAAAAGACAAATCAGGCGTCTGCTCCCTCTAGCATTAGTAATAGGTTTGATTGACAGTGTTGCTCCTGCTCCTTTCTAAACCAGAGGTGTGAGTGGGAAGAGGCGTTACTTTCAACAACCTTACTCCAGATTGGCTCTTTGGTTGCTATGGTACTTGCAGTCGGAATTTCAAATATGGAAATCTGCTCCAAATTAACTGCTAGCCTCGATGAGCATCATTTGACTTGAGCTGAACGCTATAGGTGACATCACGTTCACTTAGTCTTAGTTCTTTATACAGTCTATGGTCAGTACAAGCATTTTATAAGTATTCTCATTGGATAAAAAAATGGAGGTTCTTTTGCGAGTAAAATGTCAGTGTTGCCTTAGTTGACATTGTGAAAATCTTTATTGATGCACAAGGGCAATAAATTGGAAAATGCAATTAAAAAAACAATTGTAGTTGTAGAGATAAAAATAGAATAAAAAATAGAAACGTCAATGAGTAAAATGTAGCAATGATAATTTTACAATACAGAATATAGCCAACCTTAGTCAAGCAAACAGCTGTGTAGCTGCTGCCTTTTACAAAGTGAGATCAACAGTAAATGAGAAGTGCAGTCATTAGCAGCCTTCTACAATTCAGCCTGATCATTTAGACTGGGAATGGTTTAAGACAGATTTGCTTGCTTCCAATCTGAACTGATTACAACTCCACTTTTCCAGCATCCCCACGTGCCTATAGTTAATCTACCTGCTGTGCTTAAGCGAATGCAGTGATCCATGTGTCTGTCGCGAGATCCCACACAGCAACACTCATCATGGCTGTAATTTGACCTTAATCTGTGTTGGATGCTCTTTGTTTAATGTTCTCGCTGTGAGAAAGTGTGGTTTCTTTAATCTTTTTTTTTACTATTTTGATCCATGGTTTTTCTACGTTTCATGGTACATTTTTACATTATGAGGTAAAGTAGGTCATTATTTTGCTCTACTTGACACATAAAGTTGACAATGTGTTACCTAGCCTTTGTATATTCTTACATTTAAACACCAAACTGTTTTATATTGCGTACATATTCATTGTTGATTAGATTAATTATGTTTTTAAATTATACAAAAGTTGACAAGAGGAATGATGTTTTGCATAAAAATAACAAGCCGTGGCCGCGGTGTTCGCATTAATTAGGATACTTGCCATCTAAGTTTGGTTTCTGCACGTCATGTGCACTTTCTTTCAAAATTGATGTTTGACGTAAAGTGTATTATTATTCTTCCTTTTGCCTATAAAACTTTTGTAGTCACAGAGTCATTCCCAAAGGTCCTGGATGTGATGCATACTGTTTTTGTGACTGAAGTATTTTTATAGACTTATTCTGAAAGGACATCAGAGTTTATTTTGTCACTATGTGCATTTTTCCTGTCTTGCCCCTAATCTGAGCGTTGTGTTGTTTACACTCACCTGAAGGATTATTAGGAACACCATACTAATATGGTGTTTGACCCCCTTTCGCCTTCAGAACTGCCTTAATTCTACGTGGCATTGATTCAACAAGGTGCTGAAAGCATTCTTTAGAAATGTTGGCCCATATTGATAGGAGCATCTTGCAGTTGATGGAGATTTGTGGGAGGCACATCCAGGGCACGAAGCTCCCGTTCCACCACATCCCAAAGATGCTCTATCGGGTTGAGATCTGGTGACTGTGGGGGCCATTGTAGAACAGTGAAGTCACTGTCATGTTCAAGAAACCAATTTGAAATGATTCGAGCTTTTATGACATGGTGCATTATCCTGCTGGAAGTAGCCATCAGAGGACGGGTACATGGTGGTCATGAAGGGATGGACATGGTCAGAAACAATGTTCAGGTAGCCCGTGGCATTTAAACAATGCCCAATTGGCACTAAGGGACCTAAAGTGTGTCAAGAAAACAACCCCCACACCATTACACCACCACCACCAGCCTGCACAGTGGTAACAAGGCATGATGGATCCATGTTCTCATTCTGTTTACGCCAAATTCTGACTCTTCCATTTGAATGTCTCAACAGGAATCGAAACTCATCAGACCAGGCAACATTTTTCTAGTCTTCAACTGTCCAATTTTGGTGAGCTCGTGCAAATTGTAGCCTCTTTTTCCCATTTGTAGTGGAGATGAGTGGTACCCGGTGGGGTCTTCTGCTGTTGTAGTCCATCCGCCTCAAGGTTGTGCGTGTTATGGCTTCACAAATGCTTTGCTGCATTCCTCGGTTGTAACGAGTGGTTATTTCAGTCAACATTGCTCTTCTATCAGCTTGAATCACTCGGCCCATTCTCCTCTGACCTCTAGCATCAACAAGGCATTTTTGCCCACAGGACTGCCGCATACTGGATGTTTTCCCCTTTTCACACCATTCTTTGTAAACCCTAGAAATGGTTATGCGTGAAAATCCCAGTAACTGAGCAGATTGTGAAATACTCAGACCGGCCTGTCTGGCACCAACAACCATGCCACGCTCAAAATTGCTTAAATCACCTTTCTTTCCCATTCTGACATTCAGTTTGGAGTTCAGGAGATTGTCTTGACCAGGACCACACCCCTAAATGCATTGAAGCAACTGCCATGTGATTGGTTGATTAGATAATTGCATTAAGGAGAAATTGAACAGGTGTTCCTAATAATCCTTTAGGTGAGTGTATACATAGCACTCATATATACAGAGCACTCATATATACAGACGGCTACGGGTGAAGTGTCTTGTTCAAGGACACAAGTATGTGCATGTCAAGGCTAGGATTGAACTGCCAACCTTAAGGTTTGTTGAAGAATGCTCAAACATTAAACTACGGTCTGTTATGCCCCTACCAGAGTGCGTTTGAAAGCACACTGTCCATTCATAAAACTGTGTATAAATAACAATAAAATAACTATTTTCTTTCACTGCATATTTCTCATCATGCATATTTCTCATCATGTTTTGCTTGTGCAAATGCACAAGCAAAACATGCAGTTAAAACAAAAAACAAAACAAAAAATCAACCACCAACTTTCCTCGAAATGAAGAAAAAAAAATGTTATTTTTAAAGACATCATCTAGTCTCAACAAGTAAATAAAATGTTTTTGAAAACGTTAACCACATTGCCATTTTATTGCTTTGGCGTGTCCTTACCTCATCTCAGTTTGGAATGATTCAATGGGGAAGGAAAACAGCTGGATTTCATTTCCAGGTTTTGTTCAATTATCTTGTTTGTATACTTTGTACAACAACAGTTGGGACAATTTTGGTGACAATTAGTAAGCTAATAAAATCATAAATAAGAAACATCCAAATACATGCTGTTATGCTTCAAAATAATTCTTATAAATAATCCAAATGTTTATGAGATGCAGACCTTTTGACAGTTAAAGTGTCCAAGTTGAGAGTTGATAATGGTCACATTTGTTGCAAATGTGTGTGAATGAAAGTATGCTGTACATACATTTAGGCCACAATAAACCTTAGCAAGACACAGGTTTGTGAAGTTGTAGTATATTGTTTTGTGCCCTGCTTTTGTATACTTATCAAAAATTGAGTAGTGTCTTTGAGAATACTCAGACACGCATGGATGACATACAACACCTATTTAGGCATATTTTTGATGAAGGAACAATGTCATAACATGATAGAAATCTCCAAAACCACATTTTGCATAATACCACCTCTTTAAAGTCCCACGGGGTAATTGTTAAGCCAAAAAATAGGCTAAAACAAAAGCTTATTTTTTATTATTATTATTTTTACTTATTGAAGTAAAAAAAGAGAAAACATGTACATAAACCTTCATAAAACGTCCAGCGTCCATAGAGAATCTGCCAAAGTATAGTTTTAAATTTGTATGATGGCCCACCTCCAGAAAGTTACACAGTGTTGCTTTAACCATGCAATTAGACAGTGGACCAATGTATAACCAGTTTGCAAAGTGTGATAGCTTCATTATCAGTGCAGCACATATGTCCCCCATCTGCAGCATGCTAAATTCATACCGGATCCTGACTACAGCTAACACGGCCTTTTATCTGGATTCTGTGTGCGAACCTCGTGTCCTCTGGCAGTCTAAGTAGCTCATTGTTGTGGAGAGGAGTGCGTTCTCCAGGGAGCCGCAGCCAGTCAAGAGTGGATTGCCTTAGTGCGGAGATGCATTTTTACTTTGTCTGTCAGTTGTGATGAGGGATAAGAAACACTGTGTTCTTCCGAGACATGGCAAATCAAATGCGGGAATTGTGACGCGATACAAAGACAAACAACAAAAAAGAAAAAAAAAAGACGTTGAGCTTTGTACACTTGAGTTCTACCGTAGGAATTGTGGTCTCTAGGTAACTGAAGGCCTTGCAAACGGTACACACTAGCGTCTTGATGAATGTGGGATATTTCTTTTGCATTGCCATACAGTTACATATAGATAATTATACATTTTCTTACATTCTCAACTGTTTAAGTCCCTCTCTAAATCCATACATCCAATTGCATTTTTAGGACACTTTTTGGCATTGCAATTTCTATTACGATATATGTTTAAATAGCAGGATTCTTTTCAGACTGAGCACATTATGAACAACTCCAGGAGCAGTCATAACTGAGAGAAGACTGAAATCTGGACCGATAAACTAATGCAAGAATCTCATGCATTTCAGAACAATTGTGAAGTCTAACAACAACAACAACAACAACAATAATAATAATCACCATCATTGCGGCCTTTGCAATTTGATATTTACGGCAACTGAAATGGTGATTTAGACTTGATTAAGAGTAATTGGACAGCAGTATTCACTCAGTTATTGCCAACAGGTGCCTATTTTATGAAAAACGTTCTAAAAATCAGATTTTTTTTTTTTTTTTTTTTTTTTTTGCTGAGTTCCATATTTGGAATTCCGACCATGAGTATCATAGCAACCAAAAAGGAGCGAGGCTGCTGATTGTAACACCCCTTCCCGCCCACATCGCAAGTTTAGCAGGGAGCGGGCGCTTAGCAATGCTTTAAATCAAGCTTGTTGCTAAGGTTAGGAAGCAACTTTGGGCAAAGAAAGTGCCTGATTCATCTGTTATTAATGTTCATATCATGATTTATAGACAAAATAGCAAAATAACAGCAGCAGTTAGAGAAAGAAGGGAGAAAGTGAATTGGATCCAGAGTCAATGGAGCCTATTTGGAACGCTGCGGCAACCAGGTTAGTTATGGCAATTTATATATATATACAGTCTATGGGGTATACTCTGACGTAGGCCAAATTATACCCAGGGTTAGTCTGGGCAGGAGTTAGTCTGGCCCGTTGCACCGGGTTAAGACCTTGCTTGAGAAATCTGTCAGCATGTTATACAACTTTTCTATAACCATTAGCTTTTTTTTTTTTTTTTTTTTTTATTATTATTTTGTTATTGTGATTATGCCTCTTTAACAAATTTGTCTTTTATTATTTAATTATTTAATTTTATTATATATTTATAGGCAGTATCCATAAAGAAAACATGCAAAACAGGGTAATAGCTCATCTAGCTAACCCTAAACCTACTTCAATATCTGAATAAGGATCCCCAGGCTCTGACAAGATCAAATGAGCTCTGCAGTAGGAGTTGAGGTCCCTAGGTAATGGAAGAGCTTGCTAACAGTAAACACATGCATCTTGATGAATCTCTGTCAGCAGGTAAAATATTACTATTCTATTGCCTTACAAAATGAACCTCACAATATTACTGCTCCGATGTGGCAAGTGTTGCAGATACAGGAAGAAAAATGGGCTCAGCTCTTCTACATTTGAACAGAAAAGAAAATGAGATAAAGTGTTACATGTATTGATAATGATCTTATAATAATAGAGGAAACATTCATTTGAGGCCTTAAACAACAAATCATCATCTTCAGTATTGTGGCCCATGTATCTAAATATGTATCGAACAATGACAAAAACTGTATTGTTTCAACCCCAGTGGAGTTCAACAGTCACAACTATCCCCTGGTTACAGAAGTAAATGTTCCATTCATTTTTTCCATAGACTTTCAAATAAATTAATTAATTAAAAAGTATATTAAAAGTTTAAAGCTTGCTCAAGGCAAATCAGCCATGTGGTAACTAATGACCACAAGAGCTATAATTTCATTTAAAATCTGTTTCTGAAACTTTATAAACCGCTAAATTATTAACATTTTCCTGAATCTTTCCTTTTGAATGTACTTTTTGTACTTAAAATGATGGTGTTATAGATATGAGTCACCATAGCTGGTTAGCCTCCGTTATGGCTTTGAACTCTTAATATTTTAAGTCTATGGGAAAAATAAATGGAAAATTTACTTCCGGAACCAGAGTGAACTTCGAAGTGGGTGGAACTGATGAGCTCCATAGGCAATGTTCAAAAAGGACACAATGCACAATATGCTAATCCACCAGCTAGGTACTCCTGTCAGCCTAGCTCCTAGTTACCCAGTGCCTCTAACAGGTTAAAGCAGAGGTATTGTTGGAGTCTGGTCATTAACAGAAATAAACAGGTTCAACATTTCTGCATTTACCTTAGGCAAAGTACAATGTTATTGATGTCATACGCTCAGATGGCAGGAAAGACCCAGTTATTCCAATCATCACTTTCTAGAATATGAACGCCACCAGCGTGTATCGAGCAAGTTCTACCATCTAAGCTAACAGAAGACCTTACTAACAGTACATGTGTGTCTTGATGAAGCTCTGTTTGTCGGCATGTAAAATACAGCCTTCACAGGGACACATGTGGTCCCGGAGATGTGTCATAACATGTCAGAAAGAGCAAATGTGTTCTCTAGCAGACCTTGGAGAAGTATAGAATCGACCTTGAGGTACACTTATGCAGCAGCAGAGGAATAATGTAGAGTTGTCATCTTCACTCTATATGCCGTTTGTTTTTCATCAGAATGTTGTTGCATATGCTGCTTTTTCACAACTTTCAGAGGCCAGAGTGGCTACAACTACTGACAACAACTAGCATGCTAAGTGTTCACTTCCTGATAATCAGACAATAAAGGCTTTATAATTAGATTCAGACAGCAAACTTGACCTCAAGAGCTGCTTAAAAAATTATATATATATATATATATATATATATATATATATATATATATATATATATATATATAATTTTATTTACATACATACATACATACATATACATATATATGTATGTGTGTGTGTATATATATACAGTGTTTCCTCACTTTCCTTTGTTGCATGTATGAGAACACAGCTGGAGTTCTTTCATGTGTTCTTTCATGTATTTCATGTGTAATAACAACAGAAACATATGTTCACTTTATTTGATGTTTTAGTAATACTGAAACATGTTCTTGCTAGCTAGGCAGTATTTAATGTAAGGTAAGGTACAATGCTCCCGTAGAGAAACTGGTCCTCTGCATTTGACCCATTCTTCAGTCTCAGCTCCAGATCTTGGTCAGGACTACCTTTGCTGGAGGATTGTACCTATTGCACATGTTTTTTGGGGGGGATCTGGAGTGCCCACAGGAAACCCACCCAGACACCTGGAGAACATTCAAACTCCACACAGACAGGCCAAGGCATCCCAGGAATCAAATTCAGGACCTTCCTGCTGTGAAGCGTGAGTGCTAGCCACTCAGCCACAGTGCTAATATTTCTGTTTCAGTTACATATCTGATATTTTCATTGTAAAGGTAAAGAAAGAAAACACGTCCAATTGCTAATTCTCCAACAAGGTACTCATGACTATCCCACCTTGTCAGTGCCATCTTGTCGATTTGATCAGATCTCACAAGCTGAGCAAAGTTAGGCCTGGTTAATACTGGGATGGTAACCCATTAGGAATACCAGATACCAAAGTGCAGGCATATCCAAAGTCCAGCCCGGCGGCCAATTGCTGCCCGTGCACAAATTTTCACTGGCCCGCAGTCTCTGGGGTAAAAATAAATATGTGTGGCCTGTCAGCACTGTTGACCAGTGTAAAATATACATGTACAAGCAATATTATATTTCACCAGAAGATGGTAGTAGATCCGAGCCCTGCTCCAAAGCCGTGCTCTCGCTCACTTTTCTCGCAAACTGGATAAAAACAGGTTTAAAGAAATTCGAACATTTGTTAAGAGAATACTGAGTTTGTTTGGTTTGATATCTTTGTGTGAGAAGACATTCTCGGTTATGAATTTTAACAAGAACCGTGCGAGGACAAGACTGACTCTCACCTACGTGATGTCTTGCATGTTTACCATGACGTTTTGCAACGTTTTATAATCTGTGCATCATTCATTTTGTTTTGAAAGGTGAGGCGTTGATCAAGAGTCATAGACTGATGGCAAGTACAGTGAACATTTCAAACATGTGCATTTATAACTGGTTAAAATAAGCAACCAGACCATTCTTCATGCTTAGATCCTCAGTAGGACACTCAGTATTTGATATGGGTTTTATCAAGCTTGATTTGCCAAAAAAAAAAAAAAAAAAAAAATGCAATAAAATGTACTGGAAGCTTGAGGGCTGAGAAAAAATAGTCTGAGGGCCACATTTGGCCCCTGGGCCATAGTTTGGACATGTCTGCTCTAGTGCATCTTCTTGTAACTGAGTGTTTGGTGGTTTGAATGGCAGATAGCACAGAATGGCAGCTTTGCTTTTGACAGTCTACCCTAGGGCAGCTGTGGCTACTATAGTAGCTTACCATTGTGTGTGGGGTGTGGAAATAATGAAAGTGCAAAATTGTAAAGCATCTTTGAGTGTCTTGAAAAGCACTAGTATATGAGAATAACATCTAGAGAAGGGCCCACAGGCGCTGACCCAGTGCCTGCACCCTCTCTATCAAAGCCTCTGGGACTATCAGGTTCATTTAAGCTCATGTTTGGATGTGAAAAGTGGAATTTATGTGTGGACATCCTGTTGCTCCTCAGATTTCAGGGGATGTTGTAAAGATATAGTGTAAGCCTTGGGACCAGGCAAGCCCATGATCCTGCTAGAAGATGCCTTTCAAGTGCATATGTTTTTATATCATTAACACTGAAAATTTTCATTCAAATGCAGAGACAATTTATGTGCAAGGAAGGCATTTAACTGGCCATGTAATCATTTTTAAAAATAAAGGTCCTGTCTTTTCTTTTTATTAATCCAATCATAACTATTGTGCAATGGTGTTTGAATAGCACTGTCTACTGTTCTTAGTGCTCTTTCTGTGATTTTAGTACTAGATATATTTGCAGCTTTCTGGTTAAAGCCGTATAAAAACGAGTATGTCCTGGCTCCATTGGACACTACTAAGTGCATGGTGACATCACATAAGACTGCCCTGAATAGAGATAGGTGTTTCTGATACAAACACCTGGGTGCAGGGTCGGAGTTTGAAGAGTAGATATCAATAACCAATCACAGTATTCCTTATACCTCCAGACCCTGCTCCTCCTTGCCCGTCACCCTCCTCTTTAGTTCTCCAGGTACAGTCTAATTTAGATGATAAACTATTTAAAATGTGGTTGTGGGTGGAGTTTAGGTGTTTAGTTCCACTTTATTATAATGGTTGCTAAGTAAAAGTGATGGAATTACCTCTATATCTGCTGTCCATGTCCAACCAAGAAGTAAAATTATAAACACCACCAATATAAAAAATAAATAAAACTAGTCAATGCATTTAGCAAAATCTTTAAGTGAAATGAGTAATCTAACCTGTCATATGCACTTTAAACATGTACAGATAGACAGACCGCTGGCTCAAAGCCTCTAATCACAGTCCACTTCAGAGCAGTGCAAGACCCAGGCGTGAAGGGGCCGAGGGAACAAAAATCAATGTTAGTCTGCCCTGTAGATGTGTGCAGTGTATAATGAAAACTCATGTGAACAGTTTAAACCTGTGAGTCCTGGGAGTAAGTGAGTGCGGTCAAGCAAAGAGGTACATGGTTCAAGGCCCCACTGGTATTCTCATTTTCTTATGCATTCTGAGCATTCTAATTATTCACCGCAATGAGTTTAGAAGTACTTTTCACAACTTTCAAAGACAATATTGTAATTTTCTCATCTGCAAAATACTATTACCAAAATACTATTTGGACAATGAAATGCTTTATAATTAGATGCAGACAGTACACAGAGGACTCATTTTGGCCTTAAAAGCTGCTTATACAATATATCTGTACTGGGGCAAGACAAATGTCGCTAAAGTACATGCCCAAAGATCTGGTACATTTATTCAGTTAGAGGTGTTTTAAGTGCTAAGAAAATACCTTGAACATGCTAAGATTATTTGCTCGCTCTTCCTCATTTTATACCATAGCTGTCCTGTCCAAAATATCTTAAAGGAACTGTATGTAGCCTGCCCTCTTACAGTTTTTTTTTTTTAAAAAAGGTACTACAATCACTGAACCAGGGTTGCCAGTACTGTAATCTCCAAACTGTTGTTCCCTGTCCCACTCCCCTCAGGAGAGTGCAACTGTTTCAGATTCCTGGCCACTGACTGCCTGGTGATCCTCCCCTTCCCTCACCTGGCTAGGATGACCCCTACCCTACTGTGGATAAGCCTCCCCGTGTCCCTTAGTTGAGTGGGCTCTCGTCCTACAGACTTGAACTCTTATCTGCAAATGAATGTGCATCAATCCTGGACACATCTGCAGCCTGTCCATCCCCGAGAGAGGATCTCTCCTTCACTGTGGTCCTTCTTGAGGTTTTTCTTTTTCCCACTGGGTATCTTGAGTTTTTCCTTGTCAAGAAGACTAAGGACAGGGGATGCTCTGGGACAGTTATCCATTTGCTTGTTTTGTCACTTGTTTTTGTGTGTTCACTGTTGATTTTCTAACGTTCTGTTGGTTAAACCTATTATGATTTTTTCTAAGAGGCAACTGCAATTGTGATTTTGAGCTTTACCAAAATAAATTGAATTGAATTGAATGAAGTTTTTCCTCATTCTCAGTATGTGGACAGGTAATTCCTCATGTGAAAACTCAGAAGCTGTACAATTCACTCACTGAGCTGCAGAGACTGCACTAGCACTGATTATGATTGGCTGCAGTTGCTGGTAGTGAAGATTCAGATCAGCAAGAGTCATTTTAAACCAACTGTTTTTTTTGCATTGAAACTGGCAACCCAAATGAGAGACTCCTGTGGGACTCATTCTGCACTCTGATAATCGTTTCATTCAGTTTTTTAGGTTTAGAATAAAATTACAAAGTAGGCCTATTATGTATTGTAATGTAGCTTGCCTGCTGACTACAAGCTAAGTTTGAATATGTGGTTAGATTTTTTTTACTGAGGCCTTGGTTCACTTCAAATTCAAATTGATGTACAGGCATTATAGTTTGTGAAAGTCAACTGTACCGCTTCCCTGCCAGCAGTGTGTATAAAACATATCAATCTCACTTTGAGGTGGCACATGCTGCATTTTGCCTATGCTGTTCCAGCGCTAAACCTCCGTGACTCTGATCTTGTTAAGCTTTCCCAATTCATCTGTGCAAAATGTGCTGAAAAAGATTTGACAGATCTGGAATAAAACAAACACTTAGGTCAGTGTGTGTGTTTTTACAGCTAATGCCTCCACACAGCAGTAGCTACCCTGTTCTAACACTGCTAGGGAAAACCCCCTCCTATCCTCTGCTTTGGAACACAGGACATGGATGAATTGAACTGAAATGTATTAGAAGTAAATGCTAGTATACTCAACATTATTCATGTTAAAGTTGTGTTTTCTTCCAAAAGGTATGTTGTAAAAGCAGCACTATGTGACAAATTCAGACTGCCTGCATCTAAAAATAAATTTCTACGAAGAGGTAAGTTTAAATGAATGCTAAAAGTTTTGGAAATGAAATCTACGGTTTGTAACTGTTTTTTTGCTAATACATTCTTGTGATTTTCTAAATGTATGCTAATGTAGTGTTTGATCCGTGCTGCTGCCTTGGCCAGGACTCACTTGATAAAGAGATAAGTAATCTCAATGGGACTTTTCTGGTTAAATAAAGGGCATAAGCTGTAGTAAGATTGACCCTTCAGTGGTCCACCCCATTTGGCTTTGCGCTCTGAAAAATACTGTTTTAAATCTGTGCATGCACCTAAAAAGCCATGCGAATATTAACAATGTGCCAAAAGGTTTGAGAACTAGCAACTATTAGGTCACACAAAGTACCACAAAAGATAACATCTGGCTTTCAGAGTACCTCCATATCTCAAACCCAAATGTATCAGGTCCAAATTAGGGCTAAATGAACGACTCCCAAAGATTCCCATGATTTTAGAACACAAAAATCCCATCACTACCAGTTACACTGCCTGACAAATCCGCAATCATTCTCCATGGCCTAGCAACAAAGTACATCTTCATCATGTTAGTGCCATGGGAACCATCTCGCACTCTGAGGACTTCAGGGACCGGCCTCCTGCTGGTGCCCAGAGTCAAGACTAAACATGGGTAATCAGCGTTTCAGTTTTATGCAAGTAAAACCTGGAAGGGTCTTCCTGAAGATGTGAGACAGACCTATACTTTGACAATGTTTAGTCTCAAAACGATTCTGTTTAGCTGTGCATTTGACTGAAAGGCTTTTATTCTGCACTCTTCTCTTTTAACGTTTCATGATGTTTGATTTTATGATTTGTTTGCATTGTGATTTTAATGTCTTTCTTATTCTGTAAAGCACTTTGAAATAGTTTGTGTACAAACTGTGCTATACAAATAAAATTGCCTTTCCTTGTTTTACCAAGTACTTTGCTCTTTGATTCTGCAGAAATCTGGGATGTTTTTCACTCCACTGTGATATTCTTTCTTCCTCTTAAGCAGCCATATTTGTTTTGATACGGACAGACCATGCATGTCTGATTAGCTAATCCACCTATCAATCACGCCCATCTAAACTCTGGGAGACTTGCCGGTGACCAGACTCATATGTTTGTAAAGTATTGAAGAAGTGTGCATTCTGGATCCCAGGCAACCAGTTCTGAAACTTCCTTTTGCCATTCCTCAGAACACACCAGGACACGTTACTGCATGGAGACGAATTAGCTATAAACAATGATAGCAACACCTCCAGCTCACTAATGACTACCCATGATCCTCTGCTTCTTCTTCCCCCCTTCCACAGGGGGGAGATAGAAAAGGGGGGGGGGGGGGTGATGTGCCTCGAGTTTTTTTTTTTTCTTTTCTGCTTACCCTTATTGCTTTTTGCTGCTGAAGACAATATTATTATCTGGGGCTTCAGGCCTGAGAGCCGGTAAATAATAAAGCACGCCGGACACGAGACGCGGAGGCCGAGGCTAATCCTGCTTTTATTCCACTTTTATTGTGGCTTTTTGCTCATTACTTCTCATCTCCTCTGGCACAAAGACGGACGGCTAAATTATTTCCTCACTTTTGTTTTGTTTCGGCAACAAAAGGGCAAATTAGACCTCGGGATGGGCAATATAAGGTATGGGATTTGTTCATGTGTTTGAAATAAATTGATTAATGTAATAATGTGGAATTGTAACTTTTTCAATTGCTTTTTTAAACTCATTTGTTTAAACTGTAATTTTGGATTTTCATATTTATGGGTATTATTCACTTACATACTTTCCGATACCATACATTGACTGCTACTTGAGTAATATATTGTACAGTGTAACAGTACTCTTGCACAACTGCTTCATATATGACTTTGTTTCTTCTCAAAATGTGATGTTCTGCCCTTCTAAGTACATTTATTTAAAATTATGGATTAGATTTTAGGTCCAGAAAGTAACTACAGTTAGTTTAACTTGAGTTGCAATATACTCAAATACATTTTTGACAGACCATGCGATTAAACTATTATTAATAATGATCAGCTAATCAATAATTAAGTTTAAAAAATTTACTGTTTGAGCTTTCAACCATGTTAGGAATACTGTTATAACACTATTATAAGGAAAAAACAAAACACAACTGGAGTTGTATTTCACATCATTTACACTAGTTTCAGTAATCTGTGTAAAAAGCTCCTTGCCTCTGAACCTAACAGTTTGAATTTTCCCAGGATTGTTGCATCACAGGTAGAAACCTCATAAATCCTCAGCAGACTCATACAAAGTAATTGTTTTGTCAAATTGTCAGAGCGTCCCAAACAGTTAAATGTCTGGTTTGATACAAGACCATTATTTTCAATTCTAAAACCTGAGATGCCAGAGAAAAGTTGCTCAAGAGGATTTTTAAAAGCCAAAAACATTATCAATATTGCAAAATACGTGTTCTTTAAGCCATGTTGTGGAACATTCCAGGCAAAGCAATAGCTCCATGGAGACAAGCAGGTGGCGGACCCTCCATCGGAAACGCTACATGAAGCACTTTTCATAATGGGCATTCAAAATTGTATTAATTTCTCTCATTTAGTGACCTCTTTAGTGCCTCTGAGCCCTCACGATTCCACACAGTTGGTAAACTGTCCCAGAACCCAGTCATAATTATGAATGATACTAGTTATTAGCTCATATTTTTGTGGGTACCCTGGCATTTTGTGAGTCCCTGGCAAAACAGGCTATCAACACATTGCATAAACAACTCAGCTCCGTCTCAAGTGCAAGTTTGAGGACCACAAAACCATTATCGGATTTATGTTTTTTACTCAGAATCCAATTTCAGCCGTTTGTCAGTGTCGCAGAGGTCCCCCCGAGTGCCGTAAAACGTAGTTATTTGCTGAAAACGCTAACACTTCAGATTTGAACTCATTTGAAGGAACCACTTTGACAAAACCCCAGCGGTGAATACCGTGCTGTGTTCAGTATTGCTGTGACGACTCCTACAGATATGCATTAATGAAATGGCTGAATCCTCTATATGGAACATTAGGTTGTAGTGGGATGAGTAATTACACCTGCCGCAGATAGAGCTGAGGAGGAGAGCTTCACTTTTTATTTAGCAAAGAGAAGGATGATTAAAAAGTGTAAAAAGAATGGGTCAGCTAAGACTTATATATGTATGTATCACACTTGTACCCCATTGCCATGCACTGTATAATCAATGGACGAAGGAACATTAAGACACAACTCAGTGTCTCAGGCCTATGATTATTGCATTTGCAGAGAGTCATTCTTTCAAAATATTTTGAAAGTGAAAGTCTGAAATTACTATGATGTCTTCAATAGCACAGTTCCGGGGAAATAGAAAGCTAAAACCATACTTCTGAACATGCCTCATGGAGTTCGGAGTGGAGCATGTGTTTTACGCCATACTGTGTAATATTATAGTCAAAGTAACTACATTTCCATGGAGACAAGCAGAAGGAGGTCCTCTTTCTGGCCAAGTAAGAGTCAGGTTTGTGGAGATGCAAGCCCACTCACTGTATGGATGTTTCCAGTATAAGAAAAATTTTAATGGCACACTATGTAACTTTTGCAGTGGAAGTCTGCCACCTGCTTATTTCCATGGATGTTATTGTTTTTTCCTGGAATTTGCCATAAAACATATATTTTATTCTACTACAAGCTTAAAACTGTGTGTATATATATATATATATATATATATATATATATACACACACACACCCCCCCACACACCCC
Organism: Periophthalmus magnuspinnatus; assembly: GCF_009829125.3. Classification (NCBI taxonomy): domain Eukaryota; kingdom Metazoa; phylum Chordata; class Actinopteri; order Gobiiformes; family Gobiidae; genus Periophthalmus; species Periophthalmus magnuspinnatus. The sequence continues at coordinate 21,801,352 of NC_047135.1, read as the reverse complement.
CACACCCACACACACACACTTGTATTTATTTAGATTTGAACTTTAGTAGAATATTTTGTGTCATTCAACAATTTAAACATAATAAATATATAAGTGATATAGAGTAATAACTGTCAGTGCATGCATTTTTATGACAATAAATTCATGTAGAAAAATGCATGTATTGGTAACTATCAGTCTGCATTATCATTTTATATAACCTCAAATACTATTGGATTAACAACAATATTACCGGCAAAACTTTTCCTGAGGCCTATTTTACATTGGGGCGTGCAGTAAGGGAGGTAGAGCGTGGGTCTCTGGTGGTTTTGAGTCATGATGGGTGAGCGGCCGTGATGACAGCTTTCATTAGTCAGCTGGTCATTCAATTAGAAGCGAGTGTAGGAGAGTTCACGTTTAATGGTGACGAGAACTCCCCGCAGACAAACAGCAAGTGCCGCAATATTACTCAGGAGCCTCTGCACAGCAAACCAACGCTAATTGTTCTTTTATAGCCTTGTCAGTTTGGTTCTGATAAGATTTTAAAGTATTCTCTGGCTCTTTTTCTATTAAGGTGTTGATTATGATTGGCTGACAGAAAACTAAAGTTATGAAATGTGGTTTGACTTGGGTTTTAGTTGAAAAAAATCTGATACTGTTCAATATTTGGCATTTGTAAATAGAAAAGGAAACATAGTAGACAGGTTAGGACAGACAAAGCAAAGTACAGCCCGGGGGCCACACATGGCCCTTTGGGCTTATTTATCCGGCCCGCTGAACATGATCAAATTAAATTAAAATAGGTAAAGGTAAATCTTGTTCAAAGTTTTCCTGCTGTGTTTATTTAACTGAAATTGTATAAATTAATTAGTAATTTATAAGACAATTTGGAAAACAATTTGTACAATGAACCCTGCATATTCATGCTTTGCTACATGTTCACTAAAATATAATGAACATAATATAGTTAACATTTTACAATAGCATCTTGTCTAGTTTATTATTATTATTATTATTATTATTATGGTTATCATTTTACTTCCTGAATGGACATGGGCAGAATAGATTACATGCATAGTGGTAATTCCATTCCGAGTGTTACCTAGTAACCATAATAACAATGGTCCAAACGTAAACACAAAGTTGAAAAAACAACAACAAACTGATGCACTCAAAAAGTACAAAATAATTAAAAGCCTTTATTCCAACATGGCAGATTAAGTTAAAAACATGCCAATGCAGTGTTGCACTTTGGCCTTCGTCAGGGCAAACTCGAGATGGCTGTCCCAGAGCAGATTTAAAGTCACGGGAGTAGATCACATGATCAAAGTGGGTTGGCACACAGTCACCTGGTGCATGATGGAACATGTAGGCTGAGCAAAGTTTAGTTCTTAAGATGACATTTAAATCACATTTACATTCATGTTCATATTCATGTCATTAACAACTACATTAAAAAAAACATATGAAAGTGCCAGAGATGTATAATTTTAGAGGACAAATCTTGAAAAACATTTATGAAAATCCATTTTCTTCAAATTTATCCAGGCCCAGGTTGCGGAGGCAGCAGTTTCAGCGGGGAGACCCTGCATTACTGAGCTCCTCACCCTATCTCTGAGGGAACACTCAGCCACTCTACTCCACTTTTGAAAATATGCTATGTAAAAAAGTAGGCATTGATTTATAATTATTTACATACAGGATGTGGTTTTAGAGGAAGGGGGAGTAATCTAACTCTCCACTGAGGCCTGGAAATTGAGTATCCATGTGTCGTAACGGTGGGTGTAGCGGACCAAAGACGTGCAGGACTCGGGACAGGTTTACAGTGTTTTATTTACAGGTAGTGAAAGTTCAGTCTTAATAGTTCATGTAACACACACACACAGGGAGCAGGGAGCGGGAGGCGAACCAGATGGGAGTGGTGCCGAGCAGGGACGGGAAACCAGGACCGAGACGAGGACAGGATCAGGCTGAGACCAGAGCAAGCCAGGCAGAGATGTCCAGAGCGGGCACGAAGACAGCCAGGGCCAGAGCACGACGGGACCAGGAACAGGACCAGGGAAGACCCAGCAGGGATCGTCCAGAGAGCGGGAGACAGGGCCGGAGACGGGAAGCAAGCCGGAGGCCAAGACGGGACAGGAGGAAAGGCAGTGAGGAGGACTGTACCGGAGCTGGAGCACGGAGGCAGGAGCAGGGACGAGCGAGAGCAGGAATCTGGAAGGTAGCAGAAATCCGGTAAGTAATGGGCAGACAGGCAACACAAATACAAAGCTAGGCTGAGGCATATACGTTGACACGCGGACGGTCTGGCTCCAAGTGTCTTCTCCCCGCTCCTCATATCCACGGCAGGTGGTGATGATTACCCTGATGGGACACAGGTGCGCGCGGGAGGAGCCGAGAGTTCCGCCCAGCTCCAGGTTCAGGCAGGTGAGGGAGGGGGCAGAGCACACAGGGAGGCAGAACAGAAGCAGAGATACATGCCTCATGACACCATGGGAGTATAGATCCAGTAAGACTCTCTCTAAAGATTTTTTTTAAGGGTTTTAACAATTTTGTGCTTTTTGAGTCCCTCAGTTTTTTCAACTTTGTAATTGAGACTGGTCCCTACACTGAAAAGAAACAAAAGGACAATTTTGCACAATCTATATATCCAAGTAGCACTCCTGCCTCTACCTTTTTACAATGGCCTAAACTTGTCTAAATTGCACAATAATTATGATTAGACTAGTAAAAATAGATGACAATACATTAAATCTATATTTAATGTATCTGAAAAATGTATTCCTTGTGAGTCAATTTTCTCTGCATATTTTCTGTGTTGATGACATAGGTAGAGAGGTTAATCTGGTTCAGAATGATGGTAATGTGTAAAAGTCATCTTTTAAAGTAGTGGAGTAGTGGAGCATGACATCTGCCTTCTCAAATGCAGGTGGAGGTCCCTGGATGTTTCAGGGAGCAGGCTTCTATACCACCCAGAAAAGGCATGTAAAACAATAACGGCGTGCAGAATATTACGTAAAGTGGAACTGCATAAACAGTAGCCCACTGAAAAGTAGAAAACATTTATCTAATTAGATTTTGTAGGTTTAAAATTGCCAGAAAAGTAATTTCATTGTACTAAGAAAAAACAAAAGAATCACACTATTTTAGTGCAACTTTTTGTTGCAACTTTTCAGAACATGGCCTGCAAAATTAAGATTTTAAGCCCAAAACAATCATAAAAAATGAGGTCTGTACTTAAATGAGCGTGACTGCGAATATGCAGGATTAAAAAGGTTTGCAAGAAGAAATGAGAAACATGCAGAAGAGATTGGCCTCATTAACCTCTTAAGATGTCCATTTTCTTCCTTTTGCGCCATTGGTCTTTTTTCCCCAAAAAATGAAATTACTACAAAATGTAATTACTATGATGAGAGCAAACTTTGTCACCAAAGCCACAAAGAGGATGACCTTACATACAGTGGGGCAAAAAAGGTTTTTTGTCAGCCACCAATTGTGCAAGTTCTCCCACTTAAAAAGATAAGAGAGGTCTGTAATTTTCATCATAGGTACACTTCAACTATGAGAGACAAAATGAGAAAAAAATAAATAAAAAATTCTCTGATTTTTAAAAGAATTTATTTGCAAATTATGGTGAAAAATAAGTATTTGGTCAATAGCAAAAGTTAATCTCAATACTTCTGATATACCCAGAGGTCAAACGTTTTCTCTAAGTCTCCACAAGGTTTTCACACACTGCTGCTGGTAGTTTGGCTCATTCCTCCTGCAGATCTTCTCTAGAGCAGTGATGTTTTGGGGTTGTCGCTGGGCAACACAGACTTTCAACTCCCTCCAAAGATTTTCTATGGGGTTGAGATCTGGAGAGCGGCTAGGACACTACCAGGACCTTGAAATGTTTCTTACGAAGGCACTCCTTCATTGCCTGGGTGGTGTGTTTGGGATCATTGTCATGTTGAAAAACCCAGTCACATTTCATCTTCAATGCCCTTGCTGATGGAAGGAGATTTTCACTCAAAATGTCACGATACATGGCCCCATTTATTCTTTCCTTTACATGGATCACTCATCCTGGTCCCTTTGCAGAAAAACAGCCCCAAATCATGATGTTTCCACCCCCATGCTTCACAGTAGGTATGGTGTTCTTGGATGGAAGTTAAGTTTTTACCAACAAGTTCTATTTTGGTTTCATCTGACCAAATGCTCTCTAACAAACTTCAGACAGGCCTAGATATTTATTGGCTAGGTCCCTCGTGTGGTTGTGGGATTTTTGGTTACCATTCTTGTGATAATTTTGACCCCATTAAGTGAGATGTTGTGTGGAGCCCCAGATTGAGGGAGATCTGGTCTTGTATGTCTTCCATTTTCTAATAATTACTCCCAGAGTTGATTTCTTCTCCCCAAGCTGCTTACCTATTGCAGATTCAGTCATCCCAGCCTGGTGCAGGTCTACAATTTTGTTTGTGGTGTCCTTTGACAGCTCTTTGGTCTTGGCCATAGTGGAGTTTGGAGTCTGGCTGTTTGAGGTTGTGGACAGGTGTCTTTTGATTTGATAATGAGTTCAAACAGGTGCCATTAATACAGGTAACAAGTGGAGGACAGAGGAGCCTCTTAAAGACGAAGTTACAGGTCTGTGAGAGCCAGAAATCTTGATTGTTTGCAGATGACCAAATTCTTATTTTACTAAGGAATTTACCAATAAATTGATTAAAAATCTTACAATGTGATTTCCTGTATTATTTTCCCCCATTCTGTCTCTCATAGTTGAAGTGTACCTATGATGAAAATTATAGGGCCCTATCGTGGGAGAACTTGCATAATTGGTAGCTGACTAAATACTGTTTTGCCCCACTGCATGTGATGTTCAGTCTGAAAGAGCTACAAAAAGAATTATCTGACCACATGATACTACACCATAGAGAGAATTTTTCGACTTGAGTGAACCCTGAATTCTGATGAATTGTTGAGCACATCACACTTAATAACCCTCTGCTCTGGTAGACTTGTCTGCATTTCCCTCATTGTGGACATATAAAGGAACACCTCAGGACTCAGTCTTTGGTCCATTATAATAACACTAATGTATTCATGTTGCATGTTACAGATAGCCTCTGCTAAGCATTGAAGAGAATCTAGCTTCCTGTGTAGGATCATAATGTTTCTCTTTATCTCAGACTGTACTGTATTCACGCACCTCCTTCGGCTTTAAATGTGGCTTATTCTGATTAGGGTAATTTATGCAAGTAATTATGTATTACATAATCCCACATCAGTTGTCCCATGTTAAATCATTGCAGAATAACCAAGACAGCAGCAAGGCCTATTGGTCAAATCCTGATTTGATTTTTTTTTTGTTTTTGAAAATGGAAAGAAAACAACAAAATTTGACAGGATGACTTCTTAAAGTTCAACACATCATTGAGTACATTCACATGGTTAAATAAATCTGATAACTGGAGCAATTAGATAACGCAATAAACTGATTAGCATCAGGTCTATGTTTGGCAGTTGGAAATCACTGTGAAATTTTCAAGTCACTTTATCTTTTACCACATTTTGTCTGAAATTATTTTTTTTATGTATTTCTCACTCTGAAAGAAAGCAGATGGCAGCCATCTGATTGTCATGTTTACATGTAATTTCAATAATTCGATAGCTTCAGAAATCAGAGAATGATCAGAGTTTTGGTACGTATTCAGATTCTTGCCTGGCCAAAGAGTTACTTCTGCCCTCCAATTTTTGAACATTTCAACCAAAGCTAATATTGCTACTATTAGTAGCAGGTGTTTCTCAAATGAGGAAGACATATCTTCTCGAATATTCATGTAGAACAAAATCAAAATAAAATAATAATCAAAATAACTTATTTCACCTTAAGTTGCCTTGTTTATTTTGGAGAAATCCACATAATTTCTTGGTTCTCTGTTTTGTTTTGTTTTGTTTTGTTTTACATGATGATCTAAATATGTTATGTTTTAGCAATTAATACTCCATAGAAATATTGCCCCCTCTTTAAAAATACAGGCTGACAAATACATTTTGCTCTAAATGTATTTTGATTAGGAATTCTTGATTGGCTCTTAAATATCCAGGGATCCAACTGGCAAACGGTTGGCTAAAGAATTCCTAACAGAAGCATGGAATAACGTGCAGTTCAAATCTAAAGCTCGACAGACGCAGCAGGTGCAGACTGCTTCAGAGCTAAACCAAATGGCACCATACGCAGTGCTCAAACAGCGGGCCCGAGAGCGCTGCCAGGAGCTGCACGCATCAACAAGAAAACGCCAAGCTAATCTGGACTCAATGCCAACTGCCAGCATGACTACGACTCGGCGTCATGATAAGACGGTTTTTAGTAACTCACCAATGCTAGTTTCCCCCATTATCAGCACAGGATACGCAATACTCAATTCTATAGCCAAGACTGAGCTTTCCAGCACTGTGATGGTAAACAAGTGTACTGACAGACAGATTTCAAAGACTTTTGGTACCATTTCCTTTGTTCATATCAACTTTTATCCATCCATCCATTTTCTTCCGCGTATCCGGGGCCGGGTCGCGGGGGCAGCAGTCTAAGCAGGGACTCCCAGACTTCCCTCACCCCAGACATGTCCTCCAGCTCCTCCGGTGGGACCCCAAGGTGTTCCCAGGCCAGCCGAGAGACAAAGTCCCTCCAGCGTGTCCTGGGTCTTCCCCGGGGCCTCCTCCCGGTGGGACATGCCCAGAACACCTCCCTAGGGAGGCGTCCAGGAGGCATCCTGAGCAGATGCCCGAGCCACCTCAGCTGGTTCCTCTCAACGTGTAGGAGCAGCAGCTCCTCCTGTGTGACAGAGCTCCTCACCCTATCACTAAGGGTGCGCCCGGCCACCCTACGGAGGAAGCCCATTTCAGCCGCTTGTATCCGCGACCTTGTCCTTTCGGTCATTACCCAAAGCTCATGACCATATTGATCTAAAACCAGGTCCATTGAATGGGGCGGAGTAGCTCAGTTGGTAGAGCTTGCTCACAGGTTGGTGGTTCAATCCCAACTCCCACAGATGCATGCTGTTGTTGAGTAATTGGGCAAGACTCTACACTTAAAGGATCTCTGTACAATGTTGTATAAAACTGTGTGAATGAGAGAGTGGTTCCTTTATGCTAGAAAAGCATGATATAAATGTGATTATTTAATTACTATATGCGCTGTTAGCATGCTAACGATTGTTAGCCTTACCATGATGGCAAAACTCACAGTGGCCTCTGTAACTTGTAAAAATAATCAGGGTGCTAAGAGGAAACAGGATTAGAGCAAACAGTTTAAAATTAACTTGTTCAGCTTGTCCCATTTTTAAGACAGTAAAAATACAGCACCTTTAAAAATTCTAATACTCTGAGGCCGGCCCTCTTTCTATTTTGGATTTTCATTTGTGTTATTAAACTTATTAAAAATGGCAGAAGCATGCATGAATCAAGCATGCTTTTTTTTTTTTTTTTGTTTTTTTTTTACAGCAGATGTCCAAACTGTCCAGCCACTATGACTGGAATCAGCACGGTAGCTAACAACAGCATGCAGTTGATTCCAGTGACCGTCAACAGTCTGGTAGATTGGAAAATGTTTGACTCACTGTACCACTGCGGCTTCATTGATTGAGTTATTTCTGTCTGTCAAATTGCACAATAGTGAGTAGAGCTTTAAAAAACAATCTAAATCCAAGCACAGATGGAGGGATAATTGATGAGATTTTAGCTAAGGAACAGATCTGTCTTTTCAAATAAATATAGAATTATATTTATAGGATATTGTACATTTGTTATAAAAAAAAAAAACAAAAAAAACAAAGGAAAATGTATGCATGTATTGTAGGGTTAAATTGTTCATCTGCACTGTTGAGCTAGTAGTGTTGTCATGATACTACAATTTCAAACTCGATTTCAATACTAAGGGATGCTTGAGGCACTATACCAGATTCAGATTCCACAATAATTAAAAACACTTTCTTTACAAAATAAAATGTGATTTTCAATATTAAATGATACCATTTTATTTTATATTACCATATGGTCTTATATCTGTGTAATCTCTCTATGGTCCAAGTATGTTCCATAGTAGTCCATGAGCATACACTAGTCTGTGTGGTCTGTGTTTGATACAGCTCCAGATCCTTCTAAACCTACTGAGGAAAGGTTCTTTTCTGTCTAGTGAATGTGACTTTTTTTTTTTTTTTTTTTTTTTTACCATCAATACCTGCTCAAATGAGTGTCTAGTTTTGATACTAATTTTAGTATGGGCTAGTCAGATGACTAATTCACTTCCAAAATGCAAATTGGAATTTTGGATAATTTAAAACGTATTGACGGGCAGATTCAGATATCGTTGGATTGTATGTGATTGAAGAAGAAAAAAAAAACAAAACAAAACATTAAAAAAAACAGTTAAACTGTGTTATCCAGCCTATTTGAGTTTCGAGTTTAGCTTTTTTCAAATAATCTTTTCTTTTGGATTGGCTCTCAAAAAAGAGTAAATTCTTCTTATGGCCCCTAAGCATAATTTTGAACATTTCAAAAAGCAATGCATCATTTTTGTGTTGTTAAGCTAGCTCAGTGGTTCTCAAATAGTATCTGGTGGTTCTCAAATAGTATACCGGGGGGGGGGGGGGTATGACACTGTAGTACTGTACGCAGCGCGCACGCAGCAAAGAGCAGGAGAGAGCGAACAGATCGTGACACAGGGCAGTGAACAAGAAACACTTTTGCTAAAGAGACACTATGGAAAACATTTTAACAGGGATGAAAAGAAAGGCGGAGATAGACACCCGAAAAATAAGACGAGGAAGTTTGATGAAAATGAAAATGTTTGCAGCGGACAGTATGAAGCCAAATAAGTTGAGGCGCCACCTCATTACACCTCAGTCACGCTGATAAGACGCTGGAGTTTTTTCAGCATAAATGTGCCAAATATTGCCAACAATAATCCACTTTGTAAATGTCACTTAGAGCAGCAAGCACTGAGCATCATATAAGGGGGCGTACCAAATTGCTAAATTACTTGTTTTAATTTGATATTTATTTAATTTTAATGTATTATTTTGATATTTATTTAATTTTAATTTATTCATTTGATGTTTATTTAATTTATTTATTTTTATTTGATATTTAATTAAATTTCATTATGTCATTTCATTTCTTTTATTTTTTCAGGGGGGGGGGCGCGAAATTTTTTCTTCTTTATAGGGGGGGCATGATAGAAATTAATTGAGAAGCACTGAGCTAGCTGGATGTTATCATTTTAATAATAATAATAATTTAAAAAAAAACTCACTAAATTCCCTCTCTAGAGCCAATAGCCCATGTGTTAAGACTATTTCTGATCTGTATTGTGGGTTTTAGTAGATCTTGTCTAATTGGATCTTACGATTTACAACCAAGAATCGCTTCTTTGGTAGCCCATTACAACCTAGAATGCTTTGAACACACTGTAACAGATAGAAAAAGTGAAAACTTCATTACTAAACTTTATTTATTATTATTTTTGTGGACCTAGTTGTCGTTAGCTGTGACGTCGCTACCCCAGGGTCAGCCTATGGCATAAACATAATAAGCGATTGTTCAGGGTCAGAAACATATCCTCATAGAGAACCGCTGTGGCCCAACCAAATGTATTTAAATGAATATGAAGCGCACCACACACATTTGAAATGAAGGGAAAAAAGCTTTGTGCATTAACATCATGTCAGTATTATCAAATACGAAATGGATCCTAAAAGAAAGTTTAGGAGGGGGCTGAAGGACGGAAAAAGAAAAACTGGAGCAAGAAGATCGCAGAATAAAGGTAAGGACGCTATAGATTTTTTAATAATAATGTCATGCTAAGTTAGCATAAACAACACCAGTAAGATATAGCTACATTTGACCCTCAAACCATCCCTTTGGGGCCCACACCAAAATCTTATTTAGGGTCACCAAAGGCCTTGAACCAGCCCTGCAGTAACCACAGTAATCTAATAACCAAACCTACAGACATATTGCAGAAATTAAACCCAAAAATTGTATCAAATATTTATGTTTAAAGTCTGGTAATAGCAATTATCCTCAACAGATTTGTAGGATTGTATTCTATTTTTTGACATTTGATCTAGACTTAATCTCAGCGTAATAAAAATGGCCACCGAACAAACACAATCCATGAATAAAAGATGTCCGGCCAGCGGAGTGTCCCAGCTGATCGTTTCTTCTCGGAGGAATCTGGCTGAAGTGATTCGCTCTTTTCACGGTGCTAGAGTGACTGTTTATGTGCTTGGCCTTGCCCCGGTTCTATTGCCGGTGTAATTGCAGGATAGAATTTCATTGGAGTGGTGGGCTCACTTCTGCAAAAAGACCTGGCAGGCAACGGGAGACACACGGGACTGTGAGTTTGCGGTGCCAACCTTTTCACATTATTGGAAATTCCATCAGTAGATTTGCGCCGCGGGCCGAATGGCTAGCTAGAAAAATCAGCTACAGAAATAATTAGCTATAGCGCCGGAGTTCTAACAGACTCGCGCTAACCGTCTTGCACATTTGTGTCAGTCCATTTGTGCAGTTATCCATATATAATTTTTCCTATTGGTATGCACTAGGCTTTTTACCGGCGCTTTCATTATACAGGACTAATCATAAAGTCATGCTTTCTGAATCGCAGTGCTGCAGAGGAAAAGCAGGCCTTCATGTGAGAGCAGATTTATTATTTGTCTAGAGGAAATTATCGACACAATACACAGATTTGCTTTTACACACACTCTCCAGGTGTGCGGGTACTATACATATGTATTTGTGTATTTGTACTAACTCTGATAAATGTGTAATGATTTATATTTATAAATTTGTGCTTTTTATCATTCATCATTCATCATTTATCAAAAATAAAGTTTGAATATTTAAGCCAGATTTGTTTGTTGACTTACTGGGAAAAAGCTTTTAGTTTTGGGATATTATACTTTGACCAGCTAAACCACTTTTTTTTGGTTTTTAGCTTTCTGAATCAGAATGCTTCTCACATTCAGACTACAGTGCATGGCCAGAAACCCATCTTTGGGGTCTAGAGGATCTTGGCCAGTAGAAGCTGAAGGATTTTTATTAATAATAATGCCTTGGATCAATACAACCCCTTTCAAGATACTTAAAGATTCCTTGTTTTGCTTGTTGTTTTATGCACAGAAATCATAGCGGAATTTCTTAGACTAAGAAGTTAGTGAGTTTTCAAAAAGTAGTGTCAGTCCTTGATCCTGATGACATGTCACACTCCCCCTCTCCAGCCCACAGCCTCAGCTCTGCAGAGCTCAGCCGCTCTTCGGGCTACACATATACACTTTATTTATCAGAGTAGTATGCGGACATGGCCTTGCACTCCTGCTTCCAGAGCTCTGCATGTGAAGAAAATACTGCTCTGCATTAGACCTTGGCCTATAGAGGAAAAAAAAAAAGATTACATGACACATGATTACAGAGACTTTTTTTTTTGTTTGTTTTGATTTTCTATCAAAAAAACAACAGCCGTAAGGTAAAGTATACTTATATTATTATATTAGATTATTATTATATATTTATACCTTTGAGAAGTATTCATTCACTGCATTTACCCCATCCTTTAGTCCTGCTGGGGCAACCTGTCAGGAGATAGCCCTCGTGACGCATAGCCATGTGATGCCCATAGCATTTGTGTACTACCTCCACAAACTATGAAGTTGAAATGTTCTGCAATGTGCACAAAGGCTAGCTGCTCCTCACCAGCCACTGGAAGCTTGGAGGAGACCAGCAATAAAAAGTTGATTTCATTCAAATGCATGAATGCAAAGGAATATCAGTTTCTTAAAGTTGGATTATGAAGCTTTTTCCACATTATCCAGGGTGAAGACATGTGCTTCATGGAACTCTTCAACCACTATTACAGATTCTCATGACCAAACCCTTAACTACTGTCTGTCACAAAGTTTATTGTGGGGGTCGATTTAAAGTCAATTTACAGCTTGACTCTAAAGAAGCTCTGCTGGCTGTCCTTTATCTTCACAGGTTCAAACTGTGCTGGATGAGGGAGGAAGCCAAAAAATAAATAAATAATATCAAGAACCTCTTCACAACAAGATTGTGACAATATATCATCATTACGCAGCAGTGGTGTCCAATGTCCCTCAAGGTGACTTATGAAGAGGATTTTTTTGGCTTGGACGATCATCCAGGCCTAGCAGCTAATGCAGCTATGTCATATAAAACTTTGCCTCATTTACCCACCTTATTTCTGTGTGTGATAATTCAATTTTTTTTTTTTGGTAAGTTATATATATATATATATATATATATATAAATATATATATATATATATAAATATATATATATATATATATATATATATATATATATATATATATATATATATAATTAGTTATAATATATATTAGTTAGGTGGCACCGGTGAGCAACAAGCAGAGTTAAAGGCACTGTTACTTAAGTATTGTGATATTTTTGCAGTGCGGGATGAAGACCTGGGCTACACTGACTATGTCCAACATGAGATCCCTGTAGTGGATGAGACTCCAGTTCACCAGCCCTACAGAAGGAAGAGGTGAGAGAGCACATCTCAGAGCTATTGAGGAAAGGTGTTATCAAAGAAAGTTCAAGTTCATATGCATCACCAATAGTCCTAGTGCGCAAGCCAGATGGCAGTTTAAGACTATGTGTAGACTACAGGAAGCTGAACTTAAAGATCAGACGTGATGCATTTCCCTTACCACGTATTGATGAAAGTCTGGATGCTTTAAGTGGAGCAGTTTTTCTCAAGCATTGACCTTGCAAGCGGTTACCACCAAGTTGCAGTCCATGAAAAAGATAGGCACAAAACAGCCTTTACAACTCCTTTCGGCCTTTATGAATATCGGCGGATGCCATTTGGATTATGCAACACGCCTGCAACCTTTCAGCGCTTGATGCAAGCAACAATGAGTGACCTTGTATTCCAGATTGTTCTTGTGTACTTGGATGACCTTCTTGTGTTTTCAAAAACCTTTGAAGAACACCTTCAGAGACTTGAAACAGTCCTCCAGAGGTTCAAAACCACAGGTTTAAAAGTAAAAGTTGAAAAGTGTCGCTTGCTTGAGTCCAAAGTCAAGTTTTTAGGTCATCGGGTTTCAGCTCAGGCATGTAGGCACAGATCCCGAGAAAATTAGCGCTGTAAAGACTTGGCCCACTCCAAGCTCAGTAAAAGAGTTCCGATCTTTTCTTGGTTTCTGTAGTTATTACAGGCGGTTTATTGAGAGGTTTTCACATGTTGCAGGGCCGCTTCATGATGTTGTCAATGCCTGTATCAGCTAGAGTAGTCCAGTTAAGGCCAAGCAGTTGTTCCAGTCAGCCTGGACACCAGATTGTTCTGAGGCATTTGAAGTGCTCAAACTGAAGTTAACCAATGCGCCTGTGCTAGGTTATGCTGACTTTCAGTTACCTTTCATCCTAGAAACAGATGCTAGCAACCTTGGCTTAGTTGCAGTATTGTATCAGGTTCAGGGTGGGAAGAGAAAGGTCATAGCTTATGCAAGCCGCAGGCTTAGAGGGGCAGAAAGAAATGACAAGAACTACAGTAGCATGAAGCTAGAGCCTCTGGCATTCAAATGGGCGGTAACAGAAGTTTTGCAGCTACCTTCTTGGTTCCAAATTCACAGTCCTGACCGACAATAATCCACTTTGACACCTGTCCACAGCCAAGTTAGGGGCTATCCAACAGCGGTAGGTTGCACAGTTAGCCGTGTTTGATTTTGAGGTCAAGTACCGGCCTGGTCGTTGTAACTCAGCAGCCGACGCCCTTTCCAGACAACCAGTTTTAGCAGGGTCAGATCCAGATTCAGAGGATGCAGAGTTTGACGGTTGTGTAGCTATATGTGACAGTCTTAGGACAGGCACGGTTTTAGGTCCAGAGTTGGCAGCTGCAGGGGATAAAGCATTGTAAGGTGAGGCAGCTAAGTGTGGTAGATCCAGCTAATGGGGACAGTGATTTAGTGCAGAGCAACACAGCTACTCTTCCCAGTTACACCAAAGCAGAGCTCCAGACATTCCAAGCATCGGATCCAACACTCAAACTTTTAAAAGAGCTCCGGGACAACAAACAAAAGCCCTCTTTGAAAGAGAGACAAGCTTTGCCACCCTCAGTACGGTCCCTCCTGAAACAATGGCCACGTCTCAGAGAAAAAGATGGACTTGTATCGAGAAATTGAGGATGTAAATCTTGGAAAATGTCACCAGTTGTTGTTACCTTACTGTCTCAGAGAAATAGTTCTCAACAGTGTACACAATCAGATGGGACACCAAGGGATAGAATGAATGCTTGGGCTCCTGAGACAAAGATGCTTTTGGGGAGGTATGCATGAGGATGTTGAACAATGGATCAAAAACTGTCAGAGGTGTGTGTTAACCAAGTTGCCACAGCCCAAAGTTCGTGTTCCTCAAACTCCATTTTTAGCTACTCGCACTCTTGAAGTTGTTGCTGTCGACTACACTATACTCGACCGTGCTAGTGATGGATGTGAAAATGTTCTTGTACTTACAGATGTGTTCACTAAATTCAGCCAAGCCTTTCCCACAAGAAATCAGAGAGCAGACACAACAGCTAAAGTCATACTGAAAGAGTGGTTCATGAAATACGGGGTGCCTGAGCGCTTGCACTCAGATCAAGGCCGGAATTTCGAGAGTGCTGTTATTGCTTGTATGGGGTAAAAAAGACCCGCCCTACACCTCATCACCCGCAAGGAAACCCCCAGTGCGAGAGATTTAACAGAACCTTACATGACCGCCTGAAAACTCTGCCCCCGAAAAAAAATGGTGCTGGCCTGAACACCTAGCTGAACTTGTGTATGCTTATAATGTGACCCCACACTTGTCGACTGGTTACTCCCCTTACTACATGTTGTTCGGAATACACCCCCATCTCCCAGTTGATGCTCTGCTGGGACAGGAGCAAGCAAAAGTTGAGAACACAGACTGGCTCACAGAACACAAAGAGCGACTTCAGAATGCACATGAGAGAGCCAGAGAGTTTGCTGAAAGAAAAGTGGCGGAGAGAATGGCCCATCAGAATGCAAAAGTTTACTGTCCACCTGTTAAAATAGGGCAATATGTGTACCTTCGCCATCGTCCTATTGGCAGGAATAAGATTCAAGATGCGTGGTCGTCCAAAGTGCATAAAGTCATTGATGTCCAGGGAACAACACACACTGTCGTCCCAGTCAATGGAGGTCCACTAAAGAGAGTCCATAGGTCCAATCTGCGTCTCTGTGTAGGGCCTATACGACCTCCCAGGCAAGAGCTTCAAACAGTTCCTCTTGTTCATGAGCCTGAAGCTAATCTAGACTCAGAAACTGAATCCACAGACTCAGAACCTGAATACCTGTTGGTGGAACACATTGATGAACCTGTTGGTCCAAGGTTGGGAGACCTGGAAAGTTACCAAGTGTTGGATGTTAATATGAGAGACAGGCCCAGTGAAGATTCATGTCCTCCCATAGAATCTGGTGAAGAAAATCTGGGTTTGTCTGAGGGGCCAGAGGAATGACCAGTACCTACTCCGTGGCGGAGGGCAGCGCCATCCAAGACAATCACGCCACCCCCACCCCTACGAAGAAGTGAAAGGGCAACCGCAGGTCAAAACAGAAACCCGTTTAATTTACCTGTGAGTGCCTGTAATAATACAGTATCTTTCACACCAGATATACTGTCCCAGGTGTTAGCCAGTATGGTTCTTTACACGTCTAAAGCTATGACTGATGTGTAGGAAGTCACCCAGACGTTGACTTCTGGCAGGGGAGAATGTAGCCAGGTCAAATAAGACAAAGGCTGTGTCTCAATTCGCCCACCTGGCCTTAGAATCACCATTGGAAGGGCGGTTCGAAGGGCAGTGACGTAATTTCCGGCGCGACAAGGGCTGTCCCATTTCAACCCACCCTACTGAATGCGGCCGACAAACCTGCCCTTCCCTTTGCACCGTTTCCATGGAGATCGGACGTAACCGAAGCCTGCATCCGTGCACACTTCACGCACTTCTATATCCCGTCATGCACCGCGCCTACGCAAAAAAGAGAAGAAAATGGAGTCCGTTGCGCAATATACGTTCAAATGTTCGTACTGGTTTATCTCATCTACAACAGTGTGACATGAAACTGTTAAATCTGAATAAAGATCTGTACAGTGTGTTTGATGATTAAAAAGGAGTTACATGGAATAAAGGAATGTGCAGTTATTGCTAGACAATAAGAAGACATTTTTATCATTAAAAATTATTACTGCAATAAGAATAATGTAAGAATGTTCGTTTCTATTGTAAGCGTCAAAGACCAAGAGACTGAAACGTAAAGTCAGAAGGTTTAATGAGTTGCACACAGGTAATGTGAACAATGAAGCAAAGGACTCTCA
The DNA here is from genome assembly GCF_009829125.3 of Periophthalmus magnuspinnatus. Lineage (NCBI taxonomy): Eukaryota > Metazoa > Chordata > Actinopteri > Gobiiformes > Gobiidae > Periophthalmus > Periophthalmus magnuspinnatus. The sequence continues at coordinate 21,784,972 of NC_047135.1, read as the reverse complement.
GGAAAGGACAGAAGAGAATCCTGAGACGTGCACAAAATCTTCATGTGTTCCGGTACATTCCATAGGTCTGCACCCACTGGTGGGCACGTGTCATTTACCTTCGTGTTAGTAAATCAAGATACTAGCTTGATGTAGCACTGCACTGCTAGAAAATACCTTATAATAATCAGATGAAAAGAACTGGCACGGCATAGAAGGGAAACAGCGCTCTCTACTGTTATTAAAGTGGTGTAGCCACTGGCCAAAATACCGAACCATTAAACTGCAATATCCCACTATATGTACAACTAATCAGTGTTCTCTGGTTTATAGACTATGAATGCAGAAATTATATTGTTACCTCTGTCTCTGTTATTACGTTTTCACAAGGTATATTTTGTTTAAGTTATGAAGTAGCTACAATTGAGTAAAAAAATCACCTCAAACATTATATTTGCCTATTGATATTCAATCTAAACAGAAAGAAACGGCTGTGACGACGACATCTTGACTTTTTTTCTATTAAATAATAAATCATTAAAAATAACGTACGTAATGTACGTATCGTACGCTCAAAGACAGCGGTGGAAGTGCGGTCCGTGGTGTAGGCCTGTCCCACTTCAGCAAGATGGAGGCTACACTGAGGAGGGCAGATTCTCGACCGGAACCTTGAAACTACACTTTTGAAGAGTACTTCGTAAGGACCCTTGAAGGGTGCATTTGGCGAATTGAGACACAGCCAAAGTCTAACTTAAGTAGTAGTTGCAATTTTCGGCCTAGCCACTAGATGTCACTGTATTAGATGGGTAATGCAGTAGTCACTTAAAGTCACATGCGTGATGTCATCAACGGCAGACAACCAAGTGCCTCAATGAGAACCAGACAGAACGGTGCATGTGAGGAGTAAAAAATGTCAGTTTGAATGGGCTGAGTACAAAAAATAATCTTTAATATTGATCCGGTTCCGGTTGAGTGAACGCTGGCGCGCTTTGACGCCGCTGCTCACCGGCAAATAAAACATTGTTTTACAATACTGGACACAGTGATTGCCTGTGGCTCACGGACTATTCTCATATCCTCTATAATCATCACTTCTCTGCCACTGTCATTTGCATTTCCACTCGCTGGACCTTCTGGGACCCCCCGGCTACTATACTGTAGCCTATCCATTGCTGGTTCCCATCTCTTTCCTGTATCCCGTCTTGGAGCTATGTGGATTTACAAAATAATGCGCTGGTTTGCACTCACCATACTCCTCGGATTCATTCTTCATCTGCAAACTAAAGCACTCATTAGTATTCCGCTGTTGAACTGTTGAAATTTTGCCATGCCACTTTCACTCCACAATTCCCATCCGGGCTCCTTGTCCCACCTGACATCGCCTACCAGCCCCGTTGGAGGTATATACACCGTGGAACTCGCCGTAGTTTCCAATACAATGACTCCCACTCAATAAAATCCTTTTGGTCCACAACCCGCCGCCACCGCTCCTGATACGCAGTGCGTCACACCGATCACAGTGTGCTCTCCACTCCTCCCCACTTCGGCTCCTGTCTGCTCCACCGACTCCACCTCGGTCAACTTCGGTGTACTCAACATCCGCTCACTTAACGGCAAGGGGCATCTGGTCCAGGATCTCCTCGCAGACCGAAAGCTTGATTTTCTGTGCCTCATGGAAACGTGGCAGTAGCCCAGTGACTTCGCCGCTCTCATCGAAGCAACTCCGGCAGATTTTGTTTACAGCTGTGAGCCCCGCGCACATGGCCGGGGCGGTGGCCTCGCGATGATTCACCGCGAGACCTGGAAAGTCCTGCCCGTGTCTGCCCCTGTCTTCTCCTCCTTCGAGTACACCGCTTCAGTTCTCCCTGGACCTGCCCTCAACCTTATTGCCACTGTTTATCGCCCACCTAAATACAACAAGGATTTTCTGAATGACTTCTCTCATCTCCTCACTCATCTCTCTTCATTGTCTCACAATACTGTCATTCTTGCCGACTTTAATTTTCACCTGGACAATTTTAATAATTCTCATGCTAAAGACTTCTCATCCTATTTAGATAGCCTTGGTTTACAACAATACATTCACTTTCCCACTCACTGCAAAGGTCACATTCTGGACTTAGTATGTTGCTCTGGTTTCATTCCCACTGACTGCACACTTGGACATGTACAATAACCACATTCAACACTACAAAGACTCAATTTCCACTGCTAAATCCACCTACTACTCCGGCCTCATTCACTCCAACAAACACAACTCTAGGACCCTTTTCTCACTTCTCTCCAACATAACAAAACCCCCTGACTCTCTCCCCAATCACCTGTATTCCTCTGATTTCTGTAACTCACTAATGTCATTTTTAGTCTCCAAGATCACAACCATCCATCAACACCTGATAAGTGGTGCTGCAGTTTCTGGAGTGGACACCTTCTCTCCCCGTTTTTCAACAACATTTTCAAGCTTTTCTCTTCCCTCTGTTCTAGCTGTCTCTGAGTACATTCTTAACTCCAAACCCTCTACCTCCCAACTTGACCCTATTCCTACAGCTCTTGTTAAATCCTGTCTCTCTTCTCTTGCCACCTTCATTACTAACATCATTCACTCCTCCCTGATTACTGGTTCGGTTCCTTCATCTCTCAAAATTGCTTCTGTTACCCCTATTCTGAAAAAACCTGGTCTAGATCCTAATAATTTCAATAACCTTCGTTCTATTTCCAACCTGCCCTTTATCTCCAAAATTCTTGAAAAAACTGTTGCTTCTCAACTCCACACCCATCTTGCCACTAACAGCATCTATGAACAGTTTCAATCCAGTTTCCGCCCACTCCATAGCACAGAAACAGCATTTCTTGGAATCACCAATGACCTCCTTCTAGCCTCTGACTCCGGTTTACTCTCCATTCTCATCCTCCTTGATTTAACAGCTGCCTTTGACACCATCCCCCACAACATTCTCATTCACAGACTTCAATCCATTGGTATTTCCCACACTCCTCTCTCCTGGTTCACCTCATATCTCTCTGACCGTAGTCAATTCATTCATCTCAAATCCTACAAATCCAACACTCTCCCTGTCTCTGCTTGTGTTCCCCAAGGCTCTGTCCTAGGCCCCCTTCTCTTCATCATCTATATTCTCCCCCTTGGTCTTCTGTTCCGTAAACACAATATTCACTTTCACTGCTACGCGAATGACACCCAGCTCTACATCTCCACCAAACCTTCCTCATCTCTCCCTCCAACCTTTCTTACCCTGTTTACAGGAAATTCATTCCTGGTTCTCCTCCAACTTCCTCCAACTTAACAGTTCTAAAACCGAAGTCCTCCTAGTAGGCACCCCCTCTACTATCTCCAAATCCAACAGCTTCTCCATCTCCATCCATGATTCCACTGTCCTTCCTTCCCCTCAGGTCAAGAGTCTGGGTGTCATCCTCGACAACACACTGTCTTTCCACTCCCACATCAATAACATCACCCGCTCTGCCTACTTTAACCTCCGCAATATCTCTCGTCTCCGTCCCTCTCTCACTCCTCACACCTCTGCCTTTTTTTTACTGTTGATTTTTGCAAAGAAACCCTTTAAAAAAAAAAAAAAAAAAAGACAAATCAAACCAAAATTTAATGCTGTTCTCCTGCTGGGGACAGTCAGGGAAATAAAAGATCCACATTAATTAATTTTTTTGGAGTTGCTGGTGTCTGGTCCATTCATTTTTCACCTGGCCATATATATATATATATATATATATATATAAAAGGTCATCACCAAAAAAAAAAAAAAAAAAATGCCGCCTAGCTTTGATTACAACAAGTATTCGCTGTGGCATTGTTTCGATTTCATTTCTGCAATGTCTCAAGATTTATTTCCATCCAGTGCTGCATTAATTTTTCACCAAGATCTTGCATTGATGATGGTAGAGTCTGGCCGCTGCACAAACCCTTCTCCAGCTCATTCCAAAGATTCTCAATGGGGTTAAGGTCTGGACTCTCTGGTGGCCAATCCATGTGTGAAAATGATGTCTCATGCTCCTGAACCAGTCTCTCACAGTTTGAGCCCGATGAATCCTGGCATTGTCATCTTGTAATATGCCTGTGCCATCACGGAAGAAAAAATCCATTGATGGAATAACCTGGCCATTCAGTATATTCAGGTAGTCAGCTGACCTCCTTCTTTGAGCACAGACTGTTGCTGAACCTAGACCTGACCAACTGGAGGATGTCCGTACACACGTGGACAAAATTCTTGGTACCCATCAATTAATGAAAGAAAAACTCCCAATAGTCACAGAAATAACTTGAATCTGACAAAAGTAATAATAAATTAAAATTCTATGAAATTTAACCAATGAAAATCAGACATTGCTTTTCAACCATGCTTCAACAAAATTATTTAAAAAGTAAACTTATAAAACAGGCCTGGACCAAAATGATGGTAGCCTTAACTTAATATTTTGTTGCACAACTTTTTGAGGCAATCACTCCAATCAAACGATTTCTGTAACTGTGAATGACACTTCTGCCCCTCAGCAGGTATTTTGGCCCACTCCTCATGAGCAAACGGCTCCAGTTGTCTCAGGTTTGAAGGGTGCCTTTTCCAGACATCACGTTTCAGCTCCTTGCAAAGATGCTTAATAGGATTTAGGTCAGGGCTCATAGAAGGCCACTTTAGAATAGTCCAATGTTTTCCTCTTAACCATTCTTGGGTGTTTTTAGCTGTGTGTTTTGGGTCATTGCAAGACCCATGACCTGCGACTGAGACCAAGCTTTCTGAAACTGGCCAGCACATTTCTCTCTAGAATCCCTGCACAGATTCAAGACACCCAGTGCCAGATGCAACAAAGCAGCCCAGAACATAAAAGAGCATCCTCCATGTTTCACAGTAGAGACAGTGTTCTTTTCTTTATATGCTTAATTTTTCCGTCTGTGAACATAGAGCTGATGTGCCTTGGCAAAAAGTTCAATTTTTGGCTCATCTGTCCATAGGACATTCCCCCAGAAGCTTTGTGACTTGTCAACTTGTAGTTCGGTAAATTCCAATCTGACTTTTTTAGATTTGTTTTCAACGATTGTGTCTTTGTTGGTCGTCTCCCTTTAAGTCCACTTTGGCTCAAACAACGACGGATGGTTTGATCTGACACTGATGTCCCTTGAGCTTGAAGTTCATCTTTAATCTCTTTAGAAGTTTTTCTGGGCTCTTTTGTTACCATTCGTATTATCCGTCTCATTGATTTGTCATCAATTTTCCTCCTGCGGCCACGTCCAGGGAGGTTGGCTACAGTCCCATGGATCTTAAATTTCTGAATAATATGTGCACCTGTAGTCACAGGAACATCAAGCTGCTTGGACATGGTCTTATCACCTTTACCTTTAACATGCTTATCTATAATTTTCTTTCTAATCTCCTGAGACAACTCTTTCCTTTGCTCCATTTGGTCCATGTTGAGTGTGGTACACACCATGTCACCAAACAGCACAGTGACGACCTGTAGCCCTGTATATAGGCCCAGTGACTGATTACAAGATTGTAGACACCTGTGATACTAATCAGTGGACACACGTTGGATTAACATGTCCCTTTGGTCACATTATTTTCAGTCTTTTCTAGGGGTAGCATCAGTTTTGTCCAGGCCTGTTTCATGAGTTTATTTGTTTTAAATAATTCTCTTGAAGCATGGTTGAAAAGCAATGTCTGACTTTCATTTGTAAATTTTCATAGAATTTATTATTACTTTTGTCAGATTCAAGTTATTTCTGTAACCATTGTGAGTTTTTCTTTCATTAACTGAAGGGTACCAACAATTTTGTCCACGTGTGTACCTATTTGCTTTCTTAAATCCAAGTGGTGACTTTTTTTTTGGCCAGGGAGTGTATTTACAAACACTCATTAGCTGTATTTTTAAATAATATTTTTTGTTCCATACAGTGCCATCTGGAACATTTCTGGGTTGTATTAAAATGAAAGAATCGCATTATCATCCAAGTCCTTCACACAACCACAGTGACTTGTTAACGGTTCTCATGACCAAACCCTTAGCTATTAAAGATTGTTTGTCACAAAGTTTATTGTGGGGGTAATTTAAAGTCAATTTGTAGCCATACTTGACTCTACAAAAGCTCTGCTGGCTGTCCTTTCTCTTCCCAGGTTCAAACTGCACAGGATGAAGGAGGAAGCCAAAAAATAAATAAATAATATCAAGAGACTCCTCACAACAAGAGTGTGACAATATATCATCATTATAGCTTGCAGCAGCGGTGTCCAATGTCCCTCAAGCTGACTTGTGAAGAGGACTTTTTTGGCTTGGATGATCATCCAGGTCTAGCAGCTGATGCAACTATGTCATATTTAAAATCAACCCTTAACAATGGAACAATAGAATGACTTCACCAGTTCACAAAGAACAAAAAAAGATGTACTCAGATATAATGCACCTGTGGAAAGACTTTTAAGTCAGATGTGTATTTCTCACACCAAAATGCAGCCATGTAGCCACTTTTTTTGGCCATGCTTGAGACCTTTTATGTATAACCTTTTTAAAGTGCATATTTTAGTTTTCACTAAAAGATAGTTAACATGGTTATATTTAAGAATTTTCTGGGAAAAAAAAAAGAAAAGAAAAATCTTGCTTTGTTTATTCAATTTTTCTTCTTTTTTAAAATGTTTTTTTTAATTTGGTGAAGTTCATAATTTCACCTCCTGGATGGATACGGACAGCTGAAATATGAAATATGTACAGGTAATTTCATAACTGTTACCTAGCAACCATATTGTAAACAAGGGCCAGTAGTAATAATAGTAATCCACCACAGTGTTATTTTGGAGGTTTAAACTGCCTTGTGCATTTTGGACAGAATTTTTCAGTGTTGATGACACATGTCAACATTACTTTGTGTATTTTCGTACTCAGTTTTGGTCTCAAATTATTTTCCCACAAACTCCCATCTACATGATACATATTATAAGTATTTACAATAGGGACTATTCCACCAAGCTAAGACATAATTAGAAAAAACAAAAATCTGTCATAATCCTGTTATTTTTATTTTAAGATATTAAGTTATTTAAGTTCTACAAGATTTGATTTGGTATTATTTTATATTAGGAAAAACTCTATAATAAAGAACTTTTAAATGCTCGGAGTGCCTCAAAACTTCAACATATTTGCCCACATTACTTCTATGTTGTGATACTCCATGGGGCATTCTTTGGCAATTTTTGCAAGTATTTTTTTATTCTCGATGCACACCTGACTTTGATTTATTTGCAAACCCAATGCAGCACTCATTAGCTGTGTTTTTAAATAATAATTCTTGTTCCAAACCAGCACCATCTGGAATATTTCCGGGTTGCATTAAAGTGAAAGAATCGCATTATCATCCAAGTCCTTCACACAACCGCAGCGGCTTGTTAACGCCTGATTTAGCTTTTAATGCTAATTTTAATGGGGTTGCTATGGCAGTGATTGAGAAGCGCTCCGGTGCCAGAGACGTCGGAGTAATGGATGCAGTGAATCCTTGGGGTGCGGCAAACTTGTATCCGTCGCTCGGACCATCTGCTCCCTCCACAGTAAATGCCAAATGAATGGGTAAATATGCGAAATGGCACTGGAGCCTTGTTTGTCAACACAAGACACCCACACAGCCTCATTCACCTGGAAGAGACGGGCAGGTCGTGTCGGCACCAGGCACAAGATGAGAGGCTCTGCAGTGAAATACTGCATACATATAGAAATACTCAGAAATATGGTGTATTAAATGAGACACTGTATTACATTGTATTAATCAGAAATGGATTCTTGAGAGTCTCAGCTGCCTTCATGTACAACTTTCAATCATTTTAATTTTGAACTAAAATAGACATATAATAAGGGGATATTTTACTTCTATGTGGTATTAGCTGCTAACACATAACATATTTAGATCAACATGTTACCTTTTATTTTGAAATATATTCGCCGAAAATAATCTATAAACACGTTTTAAAAGTTTCACTTTTGTTTTGTACGCTCTGAGTCTTTGCCCTCCGTGTTAAGTCACTCCGCCTTCAAAACGCTATCACAACGCAATCTGCATGAATCTCGTTAATGAAAGTACTGCATATTGCATTAGGATTGTCAGGTTGTTGTGTACACTTTTGAATCATGTTTTTATACATTATGGAGAATTGTCATGTGGGAGCATAGGTGACATAAGGTGAACATTGTACAGAATCTTAAGTGTAAGTGACTGGTGGCGCAGGGGCCAGAAGGGGTCACTGATGTAGATTGAAAGTCTTGCTTTTATAGGAAATTGCTGCACTGCTGTACAAAGGACACTTCCTGCAGTATTTTTTTTTTATTTATTTTTTTTATCTGGCCTACAACATCACCATTGGTATAGTACTCCCTACAATTCAAGCATGGCCAGACTAGAAAGCATGTGTCTATGTCTCCGGTCCCATACTGATATGCATAACTTCTCCTGCATTAGACATCTTCAAGTTTTTTTACAATAAACTTCTGTCAGTCTACCCTAGGGTAACTGTGTAAATTGCTTTGGGTGTCTGAAAGCAGACCTATTCAGCAAAATCGACTTTTTAGCATTTTTACCCATGTTACAGTTGTTTCCCCATTTACTCAACTGAAGTTGTATTTGGAGTGATTTATGCATGCTTGAGCAAATTTAGTCACTTATTTTCAAGATGCCATATTGCAAATGAATCCCCCGTTTTTACCCCCACCGGCATACGCCCACTGCTCTGTACTTTTTTCATATTTACTTTTCTTCATCAGTAATACATGTGGGACTCGACAGTGTTGCGTAGTCATTTTGGTACAAATGAAAACATAACCGCTGTTTACTGCAGTTATCTATCAGACGTGCCAACTCTTTGTTGTGATGACGTGTACGGCGACATTAGCTCCCATTGGGCACTGCAGGTTTCCATAGGTGTCATAGATTATAGCTATAGAGCAGACACACGCACAATAGGTTTTATAAGGTATTTATAAATCTACTATATGGATTTGCCAGACATCATTTCTGCAACCCTGCGACATTAAAACAAAAAACAAACAAAAAGCACTCAAAAACAAGGCTGTCTTTGCTTCCTTAAGTCACATACCTGCCCTTTTACACTATAATCACTACAGTAACACCCAGTCCTTAGTATGTTCCGGTGGCTGGCGCACTAGCCATTTGTAACAAAGCAATTACCTTGGAGCGTCCCCCCGGCTGATCCAATCTAGCACCCCCTGTTTGACATCCATGACGCATTGATCATTTCATCATTTCCTCTACAGTGGCTGGTTCTCCCCCCTGTTCCTCCTGCTTTGGGTTACCACTCATGCAACGCAGTGCCTCAGCTCAGAGACAGATTGAGCTATTTCCTGCTAACAGATGCTAACAAATGTAATTCCGGAGTCTTGGCAGTGTGCAAAAAATAAATAAAAAAAAAAAAAAATCTGAGGCCTTCTTACTTTTCCTCCAACGCCGACTGTGTTAACGGTGAACAGCTCAAGCCTGACCTTTTCAATCACATTTAGTGCTCCGAATCACCCCTCGTTTCTCAATCTGCATGACCATTTTTATGCACATGCCCTGGGTCACGGTGCATAATTTTCTCAGAATGATTGCGTCCATATATGTAAAAAGCATATGAAAACACATGCATTATTCATAGACAGCGCGTACCATACGTCAAGCTGAAATATCTTGTCGGCTTATGGTAAGAATATGGAGTGTTATGAGTTGTATTAAAAGATTTTTTTTTTTTTTTAGGTCAAGTTGTCCTCGGCAGAGCACAGAACGAAGGCCAGCCGGCAGCGTGTTCAAGGGTAGGGCTTGTGTTACAGAAGTAAATGTCAAAGCACTGTTTTTCTTACACAACCATGACTCTACTGTTCACCCAGCATGGATATTATGGAGGTACTTCAGGGAGGACAAAAACACACAGGTGAAAATAGGTATATAATATAGACAGAATAAAGATATAGTGTAAAAATGTTAATTCCTAAAGTAATTAAAATGGCTGTACACATTTTTTCCCACGTAGTTAAGCTCAAAATAGAACTGCTGTGTGCTGCCTGCATAAAACGGTTTATAGCCTGATAATCAGTGCACACTCCGCTCTGGCCTCTGAAAGTTGTGAATGAGTTAAGAAAGTGAAGAATGACTTTTGATTGCTGCAAAAATAATTTTCAAATTTCTAAGACAGCTTGTTGAAAGGGGACATATTATGTAAATTCAACTTTTATGAGCCCAAGCAGGAAATGGATGTAACTTCTAACATGAGGAGTGCTCATGTGTTTGTGAATTAAAACATGGATTTGTAGTTTATTTGTAGTTTTGACTGATGGTTGGTAATCCAGGTGTGCAAGAGTAAAAAAGCCCCCTAGTCCCAGTTTATAGTCCCATTTCCGTATTTGAATTTCCTCCTAAATTCAGCAACACTGTTTATTCTCCTCTGTCCCTTCACTATTTCCTTCTCCTATTTTGTCCAATATTCCTTTTCCCTTGTATTAAATGCCTCTCTGTTTCCCCAATGTAAATTTTATTGCAACACATGTTGGGTATTTCGTATATATGTGACCACTCGGAAGAAGACCACCCACTAGTGAGCTGTCGAAACTGTCAGGTATGAAAACAAACTAAACCTTAGTCTGGAAAAATAATGTATTAAAATAAATTAACGGAAAACCAGAACCTTTTTGAACCATGATTTTGTAGTGTTATTGTTATCGCCAGCCAGAACCACATGATTTGACAACACTTTACAAAGATGAGTGGATCTGGAACTGAAAAAATATGCAGATGACAAAGAAACATCATGGTTTTCTGCAGAAGTACTAAGCTGGTATTTATCTCTTTTTGACAGATGTCTTCCACATTTGAGGACATGTGATACAAATTAACGGCTGTGGCTAGACCATCCCTAGGCCTGTCATGGCTTAAATCTTATATTGCCAAAAAAATTACTAAAAATCCTACAGTAGTGCCAAGAAAATATACACACGATAAATATTGACCCCCAGAAAATATTGTTCTAGCTTCCATATATTGAACGATAAGTTGATACAGTAATTGTCGTGACAGGCCTAACTGTCCCAGGTTTGTCATGCTCTATGGTTCAATTCTGGCTTTTAACAGAATGTAGAAGGCTCTGGCTGTGTACAATAAGTGCACAGTGAGGCTTCTATGTATTTTATTGTTGTAGCTGTTTTGTTCTTCTTAGGCTTCTTTGATCCACATAGTTGGACTTTTTTTAACAAGACAATCTTTGGCTAGGTCACAGATATGGAATTACACCCACATAGCCTTTGTCACATGCTGCCCACATCCAACCAGAAAGTAAAATAATAAAGTTCACAAAAAAGGTAAAAAGGGAAAAACAAGGTGAGATTTTTTTTTTTGCACAATGATGTTTACTATGCTTGACACTTGAAATGAGTAATCTCATGAGACATCTATCAAACAATCCACAAAACAATCACATTAACCTATTTTTTGCCGTTCAGAAGCAAAATAGCTCACCAAGCAAACTTTCACTTTAATTTAGCCACATAGGTCTATAACATGCTGAAAAGCTTGGTTTAGCTTAGCATTAAAATTGACAATTTTAGCGTTTTTGTAAACTCAGATAAAACAATTTTTCAATTCTCAGCGTATTTCCGTAGCACATTTTGGAACTAGACAATAAACAGAGCAATGAGTTGGTTTTCTGCAAAGTGACTTATTTCTGTCTAAGAAAGAGTGCTCCAATTTCAAACAATGAAAGACTCCTAAATGATTCTAAATCTGTCTAGACGTATGCTATCTTTCCTTTCCTCCAATTAGCCACTACTTCTGATCTTAAAGAGAAACTGTTTATGTATATGCTGTTTTTTAATAGTATTGTTCACAGTTTCTAGTTCCCTTTTGACAATTTTAGTGCAAACTGGGTAAATTTGCAGCTTGCTACTCAAAAACTAAGTGTGTGCTGCTTCCAGTGGCCACTGTTTCAAGTACTATGTGACATCATGCAGGACTGCCCAGATTACTGCCAGATGTTTCTAATTATAAACACCAGGCTGCAGGGGCAGAGTTTGGAATAAGGATACCTGTTAGACCAATTACACTGCTTCTTATATACCCAGACCCCGCCTCTCACTCTTTTCTTTAGTCCTCCAGGTACTGCTCAAGTTAGCAGCTCTACTTGAGATATGATTGTGGGTGGAGTTTAGGTGAAGGGTAGGAAGGGGTATTACACTTCTATGTTGTATTATTTGTTAACACATAACATCATTTGGATCATGTTAACTTTTATTGTTTTCAAAATGCTATATTAAATAAAGGCTCGTACTACTAACCACCAGGAGGGTTTGAATAGTGCTTGGGAGACTCAAATATGCATGGATGACAATTTTAAACCTCTCCAGGCATGTTTTTGATGAGGGAACAACGTTACAACATGGTAGAAAGCTTCAAAGTCACTTTTGCATAATGCCCCCTCTACTACTAGATATCTGCATGGTATACCCACATCTACGCCTTTTATCTTGGTTTAGCGCAGCGCCTTTGTGGGTATTAGCATCCAACTCTGTCTAATACAGCTCCATTAGCAAGGAGCCTGTAGACAATTTAAGGAAATGGGGTCTTTGACAAGCACAGAGGTCTCGCTCGGAGTTTGAGGTGGATTCTATGATAGTGAGCCAGAGTTATCTCATAGGACGAATTTGCATGATTACTCCAGATATTCTACAAGAATTAAGAGGGCAGCAAGATCGTCTCTGTTTCCCATTAACAGCAGTGCAGCTATGAATCAAAGTGTAGCCTGTGTTTTCATACAATTTATTATTGTTTGGTTTTCTTAAATACTTCTAGCCACCTTTGTTTCATTTGAATTTGTGTTAGCCTTTCACATTTTAAGCACACAAACACTTATTTATCTTCATTTGGAAAACTTTTGTGAAAAATGCAGAGGAAAGCCCTTTGTGCATTTGTGGCAATGAAGATGTTTCTGTTTTGATTCTAATATTGCGCTGTCCATTAGGCTTTTGTTTTGTTGGTTTTTATTTATACTGTACTGTATACTGTAACAATGTTCCGAAAAGTGCTTTGTAAATAAAGAGCATTATTATAAAATGTTTGTGCTTTTCTCTCTATTGGATGTTGTGGTACTTTGACCAATCAGATTTGAATATCCATCAGGGTGTTCTGCATTTTCCCGTTCCCGTTCCAGACTGATAATGTGTAGAGCTTAATTCAGAGTGACTCACATATAGCCAGCTTAATTATGACTTGTTTTGTTGGGATAGTACCTGTGGTAAATATTAATCATAGTTTTACTAGGTAAGATTTTTTTCATCAAGCATTATTGGTAGAAAAAGCTCAAAAATATTTTGGAGAAACAAATTCCACTATGACACACATCTTCAGTTTTGTGTGTGTGTGTGCATTTTGTATTTTAGAGTGAGAGTGTGCAACCCAGATCAGAGCATAATGAGGCATGTAAAATCCATCTGAGGAGTGTGTGCTCTGTGGATACATCTGGACTATCCTTTAATACTTGTGATTGACACTTCCTTCGACAGTATTCTACTATCAGGGTTTAGTCTGATTTAGTTTAGTTAGATTTTTGTTTTTTGTTTTATTTTTACTACAAATTTACAAGAACCCAAAAGAGTAGTACATGAGATAGGTGGGAGGCATTATTTTCACACTTAGATTCTGACAGACAGACAGATGTGTGATGGCTGGTTTCATCTCCACAACTTTTTTTCCAATGAATTTTGTTTTCGAAAATGGCTATGTGCATGCCCTTAAGCAGTGATACCAGTAATTATTTAGTGTAATAATTCTGTTTACTCAAGTGATATTCTTCTACTTGTTTTAATGAAACTGATATTCAATATCATCCAAAAAAAAGATTAGATAATTAGATAAGAGCCACAATAAAATAGCAACTCAGTCACATAGACACAATACAAGGACAGACACATACAGACAGAAACACACAGGACAATTTAACAAAGACCATTTTCCTCATTTAGCTTCAGGATAGACTGATGTATGAAGGACTACGCTTGCATGGTAACAGCACATATTCTGATGATCTTGGCCAGTCAGTGTTATTATGGTGCGCAGACTCAAACAGTCCATCTGGGGGTTGTATCACAATCTTTGAACAATTATTATTAGATTGTTCATAAGGATATAAAATGTACTACAACAGACATACTCAAAACTATAATCAGCATTATATATATATATATATATATATATATATATATATATATATATATATATATATATATGTTATTTACACTTTAAATTGATCTTAAAATAGACCATATTATGTTTAGACATTTTAAAGTGCTGTTTGAAGGCACTGTATACCCAGTTTTTCCATGTATTTGAGCAAATTTTGTCTTGCCCAGAACAGATATATTGTAATCTAATTGTCATCGAATTATAAAACATTGTATTGTTCTCTGAAAGTTGTGAAAAGCACCTATAAACTCCTTGCAGTGTATACTTAGGATGTTCTGAATGCAGAAGATAAGTGAGGAATAACTTTGGACCACTGCAAACCATTTAAAATAAACCAGTTTTGTTTTTCCCCATTTATATGTGATGTTTAAATAGTTTGTTATATCCTAGTATATTCTGGAATAACTTTGAGCACTTAAAATGATGAGTGGTCTGCTGTATAGGACAACTAGAAGGTCTTAGGATTGATTCTGCATACTTTCGTTGTGTCCTTGGGCAAGACACTGATACCAGACACGTATTCATACAAGTATGAACTCATTGAACCTACTAGTGAATAAGTGTGAAAAGGAATTTGTTACATAAAAGTGCATGCCACATCTAAACATGCTTAAATATCTTCCACACATTCCAGTTTGAACACCATCTGTACTATAGCCCCATTAAGTCTCATTTAAGTTTATGAAAGATTTAGCTGGGAAAAGAAAATCATGGTAGCATCATAATTGGTTTGAAGGAGCAGATGTGTTGATGGAAACAGGCAGTGTTATTCTACAGTCTTTTCCGTGTTGCATGGGTGCATTAGTATTCCATGGATGCAGGTGGTGGAGTGGAGAGAGCGCTCCACCTGCAGAGGAGTTGACCCACTCACCAGCTGTAGTTAACTGTTGGCAAATGGAATTTGTTTTTTTTCTACTTGTGCGGTTGAAATTGCCCATGTTTTGACAGTTACCGTGACAAGCTTTTCAAAATGCTTTTCAGTAGTTCATTATTTTCTAGTCCATTGTAGTCCATTACTTATTCATTCCACACACTGTGGTAGTAAGGTATTAATATAATAATAATAATAATAATATTAGACTTCATACTACTATTACTACTACTACTACTAGCTACCTACTACTAACTACTAATACTGCTGCTACTACCCACACTGTCCTGGAGTAGAAGAGTAGACTAGAAGAATCAGTAAGGAGGGTAAAGTGTCTTGCCTAAGGACACAACAATCATATCCACTGAGAAATGAAGCCGCAGCTGCCCTGGGGCTGACTAACATTCACTACTTACACTCCATGAACATGAAATCTAAACATTATCTTACATCATTAGTCTGGCAAGACAGACACTCTTACTTTCAGTTTAAAGAGCCTATATTATGTTTCTAATGTTTTGTTTCATTCCCATGTTGAACACAGACACTGAACATTTAAGTTGGGTTCCTCTTGCAAATGTCTGTTCCACCTTGTGACGTTATGTGGTAATACAGGAAGTGTGTTTTTAAACTCCATACACCTTCACTAGAATAATTTGGATAATTTACCAATCTATACTGAACAAAAGGTAGCTGTTAACCTGAAAGCTACCACCATATGACATCACAAGGTGGAACAGCATTTTGAGCTTTGGAAATATAGACAGATAAATAAACCAGGTTTACTCAAACATGTGCGAATGAAACAAAACACAACTCCAAGTATGTTTTTTGATGAGGTTAAAAGCTCACAAGAATCCATTTTGTGCAATATTGGACCTTTAAAAGCAGAAGCGTCTGGGACACTGCTCAGGGCAAATCATTTCTCCCAACCAATCACAGCAGTTTGAGCTGTGTTACCTACTGGACCCCAGAATACATTTTTTATAGAAGCTGTTTATATGAGCAAATGCTGAAAACATTTCTCTTTTTCAAATTTCTATGGACTTTAAATGGATAGACCATGGTTTTCTCTTATTGGTTAATCTGCCTGTCGAACACATCTATTGGAACCCAAATCCCAGACTACTTCTTTGTGTAAAATAAGAAAAGCTTGGTCTTGACTGACCAAATTCAAAAGTTAATCTCCTCCTGCGCACTTCCACTTTTTCCCTTATGGTTGAAAACAAGTAGTTCTCCAAATATTCGGAGAGGTGCCGCGAGCAGGGCACTTATATAAACCCCAGCTGCTCTGCTCTGCTGCTCAGACACTGGAGTCTCTTCAGAACTTTTAAAGGAAGAGTAACAGGAACACAGTGTACCACGAGTCTATGGGGAATGTCTTTGAAAAGAACTGACTCAAGATCCTGTATCAATATGCATAACACGAGTCTATATAACCAATAAAAACTGGTGACTGCTCTACCATTGGGGGACTTGGAAAAAGTGGCTGAACTGTGTACACAGACTTGGTTTGGTAATGGTTTAGTTCTGGTTAGAGATGAATGATTTGGGGAAAATATTGAATAGCAATTTTTCAGACAAGTATTGCAAGTAGATTTGCAATTTATGTTTAAATAATAGTTATCTGTTTAAAGTTCATGTTTTAAATGAAGAATATATCGTATTTATATAATTCAAAATTTTAGACAGAACAGGGTCACGTTGTGGCACTGATTGTAGAATGGGTCAAATACAGAGAATCACTGTATCTTGAATAACCTTGCCGCACGGTTTGCAATTTCATACCATTCAGTCATTAGTCACATAGCATTCACATTTATACTCTGCGTTTTAAGTTTTACATTTGGACATCTTTATATTATGTTCTTTATGATAAATGATCTTCAGCAGGTCAAAGCAATTTAATCCTTAATTTCAGTGAATACAAAACACATTGATGCCAGCAGAGATCGCATCAACTGTTTAAATAAGGCTGACGACAAAAAAAAAAAAAAAATTATAATGTAGACAATTTGAAAAGGGGGACACTACCTTGTGACATCACTCAGTGGAACAGAGCATCATAAGCTGTTATGAATGAGACAGACAAAATGTGCTGGATTTCTCAAACATGCATCAAAATAAATACAACTCAATTCAAAATATGTATTAGCAAACCAACATTAAAACATACCGGTAGTCAGTTTAGCAAAGCACTGGCATTTTAATTACATTCCAGTCGTTGATGAAATTGGAATTTTGGAGCGATTCCCATGTTGATTACTTCAGAAGCTCCATGTTTTACCGTTTGAACTGTGTGGCTCAACTCTCAAGAAGTTTTGGGAAGAAATATTTGCAATTATGCCAAGCAAATGTTCAGCGCCCCAATTTCCTGACATTTAGCAAGATGGTGTCTGGAATCATGACTCACCGCTCCAACCTTAGGCATAATTTCTCTGTGCCAAAAAAGTCTCAACCTATAAACTGCTAAATTGCTGCCTGGGATCCAGAATACACATTTCTATATACTTTATGTGAGTCTGGTCACCGGTGAATCTCCCCGAGTTCAGATGAGCGTGGATTAGCCAATCAGGAACATGCATGGTCTGTCCATATCAAAACAAATATAGTTATAATGAGGAAAAAACTAAACAAAAAATTACAGGAGACTTGAAACATTGTGGATTTCTGCAGAATCAATGAGCAAAGCACTAAACTCTACATCTCAGGTGAGAGAAATGTCTATTTGTTTGTAAATGATAGATGACCAATGAGCTTCTTTGTTTCACAATGATAAAAAAAATAATAATCTGATTGCACGATCATGTTTGGTGGGCTTGTGATGCATCAAGGGCATAGGAACCAGGCCGATATCAATCTGTATAAAAAATACAGAGAGATATTCTGGATTTGCGAAGCTACATTGTCATCTTTAACTCAAGATGATTTTGTATGTAACTTTGGGAATGTGTGATTGCAAAGAACTAGTTGGTGGGAGAAGTAGCCTCAAAATAATATCACTGTTTTGCAAAAAATGTTGATAATGAAAATGAAGCAATCTTTGTGGGTGGTTGCAGCATATGGGCAGCTGCATTCATAATTATTGTAACACATTTCCCCCCTGCTGTGTCGGGTGTAGTGTCCTGACCCCACTGCCTTTAAAATGGAAATGTAGGCAAAAGAAGCTGATGTTTCTAAAATACAGCCAAACCAGAAAACAGCAAGCATAAGGAAAATGCAATGTAACTGGAATGGGTTTTCCAATATAGCATTTTAATAATAACGCCTTGCACTTGTAATGCTTTTTTCAGGCTTGTCAAAGTCTCTTAAAGTGCTCCTCTGTAGTCTTTATTCATTCACTCCACACTCCGGTGGTGGTACCGCACTGAAGGAAACTATCAATCTGTACCATTGCCCATAATCTTTTTGTCTCAAGGAAATGTTATTGTTTTGCTTGTAATGTTTCATGTTATTCTCCAGAAATAACTTGATTAAGATTGTTCAATTTGAGGTCATTTTGAAAGAAAGTAACTTACAAAGTGTTCCTTTAAATAATTTTACCTTGGTTCCCGCTTCTACGTTTTATGGTCAACTTGACTCACAGAACCTTTTTACGGAATGTAATTCTCTAAATGCCTTGACCGGCTTGTCTCTCAACCAGCAACTGTAGTCAACAACGCAAATAACTATTTAAACTGCTTGTTTCAATGGAGATCTTATTACTTTGTTCAAAATGTTCTATATGGCATTATACTTATCCATGTAGTATTTATTTACTTATGAGTTTATTTTAAGTGCACAAAATACACTGAAAAACCATGCCCAAAGATCTCACCTGACCTAGGTTGAAGAAATTGAAGAAGCAAATTATAGAGATGATCACAGTCTTTACATTACAATTTCGAACAATAACATTGTTGCAATATCTCAGAATAAAAACATGTTTAACTTTGTAACTTATCCAGTGCAGGATCCACCACCATCTCACTGAGAGTTATTGCCTTGCCTAGAATGTTCCACAGTATGGCATTTGAACTACTTGGTCTCTTGATGTCCCCTACTTGTCTCCATGGAGATAGATAATTTTAACTCCATACTGTGAATCATTTCAACAACATCTCCGTAAAGACAAGAAGGTAGCGAACCCTGTGTCAGAAAAAAAGTTAAATAATGCATTTTTAACATAACATGGATCCTTTCTTTGCCTCACCACTTCACAGCATGTTGGCCATTCCTCATTTGGCTTTGATGCTTTTAGCCAAATAGGCACTTGATTTGAGATGTTTTTGTAAAGAGCCGGCGCTCCGTGCTAGGCTCTGTTCCTCTTGACTTGAAGCAGGCCAGTCCCTAAGTGTCCAATCTGGGATGACTCATGTATCCTCTTTAAAAGCACGCACTCTTTTCATCCTCCCCATGTTGTTTTAGTCCAGCCAATACACAGCCCCGCTCTTGGTTGAAATAAGGTGGTACTCCTAATCAGATCCTTTCTGCGAACAGCCTCAGTATATCCGGATGCCCACATGTTTTTTTTGTGCAGACCCTCAGCTTTGATAGGAGCGTAAATTGGATTAAAGCTTGGTTTCTGTCCTTTGAAATCCGCGTTTTAGTGACAAATTAGATGGCATATGCATGTTTGTTAAATGCACAAAAGTGTTGGAGCGCTCTGCTTGCCGTTACATCTTTCAGTCACTCTAAAGGGGTTCTCTAGGCTGCATGGAGTCAGGCAATCCAAAGTATGTGCTTAAAAGCGCTGTTAGGGTGACCAGATTATCAAAAATGTGGACAGCTGGTTTACGTTGTTATCAGGTTTCCTGTTGTTGTTTGAATAGGATATTGTGAATGTGTAGCATTATATTGTTATTATACAGTTAGCCTTGGTCACTGCCAAAGTTTAGTTTTCACTCTTAAAGAACAAATGTCTTAGAACTTAAAACAATGCCTAATTAAAAAAAATAAATAAATAAATAAATGCTCCCTATACTCTGACCTGGTTCAGCTTGCCATTTACCATAGCAAAAACAATTAAACTGCATAATGAGGAACATGAGGAACCGCAGAAAGGCTTAAAACAAGTCTAGCAATGATTTACAGATTTGCACAGGCTTTTTATCTATGACTTCACAATCCCAGGAAAATTTGAACACAGTGTTTGGTGAGGCTCAGAAGCAAAGGACTTTTTACAGGATTACTGAAACTGACGTGAATGATGTGAAATACAACTCCAGGCATGTTTTTAATAAGGGAACAATATTCAAACATTATTAAAAGCTCAAAAAGTCAATTGAACATATATCTGTTCTTTAAGGCTCAGTAAAGACATCACATAGGTAAAACACCATCTGTCTTTCATATGTTTTAGCTACTTTAGAGCCTCCTCAGTCAGCATTCACTAAAACCAATCCAAGCTGTTACACTTAAAAAAAGCCTAAATCGTCAGCCAATTCCAGTATCAGATATTAGACATGCCTATGAAACGCTGTGTTATGACATGAAACTTTTCCACAGTACCTGTCTTCACAATAATATAAATCAATTTAGCATAACATTTTCTTATCAAAAGGATAAGTCTGCTCACTGACTGTGTCAGATGTGAGAGCTGCACAGGAGCATAGGCTGTATAAAAAAGTGGATTAAAGGAGTCTAATGTCACCCATAGCGTTCAGCTCGAGTCAAATGAAGCTCATCAAGGCTAGCAGTTACAGGGGCAAAATTGGAGCTTCCATACTTGGAATTCTGACCTTGAGTATCATAGCAACCAAAGAGCCTGTTGAAGGTAACGCCCCTTCCCACCCACACCTCTGGTTTAGCAGGGAGCAGGCGCTTAGCAACACTGTCAATCAAACCTGTTGCTAACGCTAATGGGAGCGACTTAAAGATGGCACCTGATTTTTATGTGTTATTAATGTTTATATCTTGATTTACAGACACAATAGCACAATAAAAACACCAGGATCATGTAGAGCATGTGAATACGAACATTTTAAGACCATAATAATGTCGTAACGGCTAGTGCAGGTGCGGACCAAGGAGTGCAGACTCGGGGCAAGTTGACAGTGTTTATTTACAGTTTGTGCAAAAGACAGTTCAAATAGTTCATTTATCATACACAGGACGTAGGTAGCGGGAGGCAGACCAGACGGGCGTAGGGCAGGGCAGGAGCAGGAGAACCAGGACCGGAGCGGGAGCGGAGACTGCCAGGGCCGGAGCACGATGAGACCAGGGACAGGACCAGGGAAGACTGAGCAGGGGTAATCCAGAGAGCGGGAGCCAGAGCAGGAGACGAGAAACAAGCCAGAGACCAAGACTGTACCGGAGCTGGGGCGCAGAGGCAGGAGCGGGAACGAGCAAGAGCAGGAATTTGGAAAGTGGCAAAAACTCCAATGAGCAAACAGGCGGACAGGTAACAAAATACAAAAACTAGGCTGGAGCATTCACGTTGACACGCGGACGGTCTGGCTCCGAGTGTCTTCTGCCGAGCCCTCATATACTCGGCAGCAGGTGCAGGTAATTGCACTGATGCGCTCCAGGTGCGTGTGGGAGGAGTCAGGAACTCCGCCCAGCTCCGGGCAGACAGGTAGGGGAGAGCACAAAAGGACAGGAATTGCAGGCATCATGACAAATAACAAGGCTCACTGCAGCAGTTTTCCAATGTAAAGTGAATTGGAACTGGAGTCAATGTACCAATGTACCTTTTTTAAAAATGAACTATCTCTGTTTTTCACAATTCAAATGATTTGCAGTAAAGTTATTCTACACTTTACTAACACATTCCTAACATCCTATTCACCGCAATGAATGTGTAAGTGCTTTTTATGTTTCTAGCATCCTAACAGCACATCAGCCTTGCTCACTTGTTCAAGGCAGATAAAATGTGAAATAATTTGATGCAGACAGCACACAGTGATCTCACCCTAACTTTTACAATATACACTGCCTGCCTTCGTTGGACCACCTTTAGCTTTGATTATGGCATGCATTCGCTGTGGAATTATGTCACAAGATTTATTTCCATCCAGTGTTGCATAAATATTTCACCAAGATCTTGCACTGATGATAGAGTCTGACCGCTGCACAAACCCTTCTCCAGCACATCCCAAAGATTCTCAATGAGGTTAAGGTCTGGACTCTGTGGTGGCCAATCCATGTGTGAAAATGATGTGCCATCAGGGAAGAAAAAATCCATTGATGGAATAACCTGGTCATTCAGTATATTCAAGTAGTCAGCTGACCTCATTCTTTGAGCACAGACTGTTGCTGAACCTAGACCCGACCAACAGGAGGAGGCTTGTACCTATTTGCTTAGTTAAATCCAGGTGACCACTTTTTTTTACCCAAAAGAGATTACGGACTTTACTCATTTTAAATAATAATATCAAACTTGTGTAGCACTATTCTGTACACTCAAAGATGCTATACGATAGAAAGAAAGGTGGAAAAGTTTTCAAGAAATGGTTCAAGCACTCTTAATAAGTCATTGGAATAAAAAAAAAAAAAAAAAAAAGCCCTAACAGATAAAAGTGCCATGATATCTTTATGCACAACCACACTTGAACAGGGACCTGCTTTTTATAAGGCTAGAGAACTTTTTGGTTAAGTAGCCCAACTAACTTTATCTCAGATGTTTGAGGACATATCATTATTCACACAAAATTAGAAAACTCTTGGAAAAAAGTAGGTCACAAAAAGCAGTTCCTAAATTTACACTTTAATTGATGTTATTCAGTAACATGCCGCCACTTGCACCTGTAAATGGCACTCCAATTAATCCTTATGCACTACGTAACATTTCTCGTGAAGGTTCTGCCATCTGCTAGTCTCCATGGAGATTCTATTATTTTGCCAAGAATGTTCCACAGTATGGCGTTAAACTTATCTCTCTTGCATTTATTTAAAGGTGCTGTACCTCATTTTTGCAAACATGAAAAGCAGAACTAGTTCATTTTAAACAGTTTGCAGTGGTCCAAAGTGATCATTTACCTCATATATTCATAGCATCTTCACTTTTCACAGCGATGAGTTTATTACGATTCACAACTTTGGGAGGCCAAAGCGGAATTTTGCTGTCATGTAATGCTAACAACAACTAGCATGCTAACTGCACACTTCCTAATTATCACGCTATAAACAATGCTTTATGATTAGATGCAGACAGCACACAGTAGACTTGGCCCTCAACAGCTGCCTATAGAATATGAGGCTATGGTGCTGGGGTAAGACAAATTTAGCTCAAATACTTGGAAGAATATTTGGCACATCTTTATGGAGACAAGAGGTCAGAAATGCTACCTCAAAGAAAAAAAATGTAACAGCGATGATTAATTAAAAGTTGGAAATTACCTCTGGATGACAGGTGAGACAACAGAAAAACAAGGTCCGCATCCGAGCAACCGCAGAGAGCTGTGTTCAATTACAGCGCCCATATTGCGTGGATAATTGACTGCACAAGGAAAGGGAAAATAAGAAGGTGCACTGCTCGAGATAATATCCGTACAACTCCAGCCCCAGCCAGGATAGGAAGATTTGTAACAATGCAGCGCCGGATCAGAAATTGAATTATTACAAGTAAGTGGTTGCAACGGTTTTTGCATAGTCTAATGGGTTTCTTAGATGGTGAAACAAGGAGAATAAGACTGTGAGATGTACCTTGAAATGCTAACTCGTACTGTTGAGCAATGTGTGCTTAGACAGTCCCATGGATCTATTATAATATCTAGATGACGTATTGCTAACATAAAGTTGGACTAAACACCTATACTCTATCCACAACCACATTTCAAATAGAGCTGGGCAGGACTAGAGAAGAGAATGTGATGCTGCATTCATATGATCTTGGAAACTCCGAGATCTGACCTCCGACTCGGAAAAACAGGAATGAACACAGCTCAAGTCAAAATTTCATCTCGGAAACTTGTGCAGAATTTGCCTAAAAGAAACAACATATACCGTCACACAAGTCACTGCCCCAACAACTACAGGGTTTTTTGCACAACTTTCCAATGAATCAACAAGATGATCAATCAAGATGATAAAGCATGAGGAGGTATCCACTGCATCCAGGTGTCTGTGATTGGTAACATCTGGCTGTAATCAGGGCAGTCCTGCGTGATGCCACCAAGTACTGGAAATTGCAGAGGCCACTTAACCTGGCTCACGTGTAATACTTTGAATTGAATTCTACACATCCATCTGAGACGGCGCTCACTAAAAGCATTTGGGAAAAGGCGGGACGTTAAGTGAAATAACTAGAGTGAACATTTAGATCTGGCTTTTTGGTTCCTTGCTGATATTTTTAGGCATTGCATCATTGCCTATTTCAGCCACAAATGCATTTCCACCACCATCAACATACACAATTATCTTTGACAATCTGGACTTCTTTGCATGTAGTTTCCCACCCACTCAAACACATCATTGCACTGGATTGATCACTTTGGCACAGAAGACAGAAATCCCACATACCAACTCGGACAAACCAGCCCAGTCAGTCATGGAATATGGCATTGGACAGTCTCCTCCTGGTCCTGACACACAAGCCCATGAATTTGTTGTCCTTGGCATCGTCGTATTCTCACACAGCATCTTCACGCCTTCAAGTCATTGTCAACAGTTGTGGTAAACCGCATCCCTCATCAATATTCTTCAGAACTGTCTGAGGCCTCAGTCCATGTGAGTGTTAAATGACAATGCATAATGTGTTGCACTTTACAAAACACTTTCAAAGATGAAAGCCAGTCAAGTGACTTGACTGATGCTTTATGTCACTTGCAAAATGGGTAAGTATGAAGTAAAATTCACTCCATATGATTTAAGCCATTTTCCATTTTTTCACAGATGTGTTCCAGTAGGACTACAAAGTATTTTGTTTGGTGGGGATAGGCTGACCGAGGGAAACAGCTGGAACATACACTGAGCCTTTGCAGAAAGAGCTGCTGTCAAGGACAGTCTAGAAGGCCTTGTCTTCAAATTTGAGAATTTGCATACCATTCGCAACCTCTTTGAAGTAAAATTCTGTATGTCTTCAGACACTGTGGCTTGTTAAGTAATATATCATGTTGTTTATGTTTCTATTTATAATTTCAGATTCACCATAATAACTTTTACAAAGAGGATGCTGCTACAAAGATCATGGGACACGGGTGTCCAACATAAATAAGTTGAGGTACAAGATATATTACCAAAATCCAAAAAATAATTTATAAATAAATGAATAAGTATTTTGTGTTATAGGTATTTTAATGTTTGTACTGTTATTACTATATTCCAGGAAAAACTTGGAACATCATCATACTTTTTCTGTTAAGTGTGGCTCTGCCCAGATGAATTTCATTTACATGAACTGTATGCACTTGATAGATAGATAGTGCGCATATGTCTACTATCATAAATTGGATATATCTGCTACATTTGTTACACTGTAGGGCCTCGCTATGGAACATTCCAATGAAAAGCTTTTTAAACTGTTGATCTCTGTCAACGTATGCTTCTTCACCAAGTTCAGCTTTAAGATGACAGAAAACTCACCCAACTGATTTACGGTAATTAAAAAAAATAATGATAACAGATAACAGATGTTATCATCTTCATAATCCTGTCCAACACGATCCAACAACTGAGGTCACTAGCTGAAACTGAAGACAGTCCAAGTGTGATGTTTGTCCCCCCTTGGGGCTCACAGCCACTTGAATTGCATCTTCCATGTGCAAGAGCTTAGTGACATGGTCTATATGCTTGGTCTCAACAGAAGTAGTCAGCGCCATGACCGGAGTTCCTGAAATTAATGCAGTAAAAAAATAAATAAACATCAGGCATCAGTGCACACACATTTCATCTATTGCATTATGTTAGTGGATTAATGGATTAAGGTTGATATCCAAACATTGTGTCAATGCAATCAAAACAATTGTGACATATTACAGCCATTATTCCTCTACAGATTTATTGTAAACAAAATCTGTAAAGTCTAATCACTGACATTAATAATCAGGGTGCTGTAAGTGAGTACCTGTTGGTATTTCTGGCACAAAAGAATATAAGTGAGAAATAAAAACTGAATCGTGCACCTCATTCTATTTATTACAGAGGGGAATGATGCTTTCCAAGTTACCAATATATATGCTGCAGTACATACCTTCCAGGACAATAGATCACAGTTCACCAAGCTTGGCACAATATTCTCTGAAGGCTGGTTGTCAATTTGCATCCCTAAAGAACACATGTATCAAACATTAGCACATTAGCCAATACCAATAAGTCTTCTTGCGTGACTTTTTACACATTATTATTGTTAATTATAAAGCAAAGTATTACATGACTGCGTAACTTACCATTTATATAGACTACTCCAATAGAGATAGACCAATAAATCAGTATTGTCTATCAATCAGCCTGAAATCTCCAACACAAACCTCTCTCTCTCTCTCTCTCTCTCTCTCTCTCTATATATATATATATATATATATATATATATATATATATTTTTTTTTTTTTTTTTTTTTTTTTTTTTTTTTTGCTTGATCATTTGTCTAAAAAATACAAACAAACCTTAATTTGAACACAAAAAATACAAAGAGAAACCTGCACTTAACATAACTACACTGTTCTCCTATGGGTATGTGGTAAAAAAATAAAAATAAATAAATAAATAAACAGTGGGTGAGTTCGGAGTAAATTTAAATGACATAATTTGAGAATAATCAGAGTCAGACCCATATATTGGTTCAAAAGTATCGGCAGAGCTGATCGGCCATCAGTTGCTCTGGATTCTAAACAAACGGTATGGCCATGAAAAAAACCCATGTCGTTCGATCTCTACACTCCAAGTAAGTTTTCCTGGTACACTTTAAACGCAAGCATGTTCCTCCACTTTGTATTCAGCAACCAAGACTCAGGGCTACTGAAGACTAGCTGCCATTTACCATTGAGAACATGGCCATCATTTTCATCTAGCTTTACGACAGGAATTTCCAGCTTTACAGACTGTTTTATTTGGTCATCCATAAAGCCCACCAATAGAGAGACAACAACCACTATAGGATTCTACAGCTTCTGAAGTTCTTTTACCACCAGGGGAGAAAGCTGATAAATCAAACTCTTGCCAATGGGTAGAAAAGAATACACATCTGTCTCATCCAAAAATGCACAAAGCTCTTTTTTCTGCTCTTGTTTCAAAGGAAATATTCTGTTTTTCCGATTACAAACACCTGGCTCTAGGGGGCGAGGAGGTTGAAGAGTGGATACCTGTTAGATCAATCACAGTGTTCCTCATATGTCCAGACCCTGCCCCTCCTCGTCTCTCACTCTTTTCTTCAACCCTCCAGGCAATGCCCAGTATAGCAGCTCTTTTTGAAATAACTATGTTTCCATATCATTTTACAACAAAACACTAAACAGGTAGTTAAAGTCACACTGTGTAACATTTTCTGATATATATGCCATGGACATGGCAAAACTGTTAAGTCCAGTTGACTGCTGCAGATCCAGTTGATTGTGTTACTTTCTTTTCTGCCATTATGCCACTTAATCAGGACAAAAGCACAATGCACTTTCTAACTTGTGTTTTTGCTAACTGTGCAGCTTTTTTGCAAAATGTTAAACTTTATGCCACAGTGTCGCTAACTTGCATGTGTGTATCACTGCCCTGGGGTCCATTCTGCAACAACTCAATTTGCTCACTTTAGCTATCTTTAGTTTGTGTCCCTCTTGAGAGATCACAATACTTGCTCCATTCTCTGTTATTTCATCAGGTAGTTTTTTTCAGAAAATTCCTTGTTCCCACTTGATGACTGAGAGTATTCTGGCAATTCCAGGCCTCAAATCACCTTCTGTGTGAAGCTATCCACCATCAACCGTTTTTAGCCTCTTCAAAAATGCTTCATCTTCACTGCACTAGTGTTGTCTCAATACAAAAATGTCTCCATTTGAATACTAAAGCATAGACTTGATAGCCAATCCCGATTATGACACCATGATGATAATAACAATTATATAATTTATTTCTTTTACATTACCATGTGGTCTTATATCTGTGTAATTCCTCAGTTGTCCAGGTAGGTTCCATAGTGGTCCGTGGGTGTATACTAGTCAATGTGGTTTTACACTTGTCATGATACAGCTCAAGATCAGTCTAAAGCTATTCAGGAAAAGTTCATTTCTGCCCTGTGAACGTGACTTTTTTAGTACCAATACCTGCTAAAATGAGTACCTAATTCAATAGTAGTTTTTGTATTGATTTGATTGATTTTGCTACGTTTGGCAATCCTACACTGTGCAAACAGGTGGAGTACTTGCACCCTTGCTTTTTTTCCCCTTAATATTCTTACTTCCATTTTAAGTCCCATTAGAGATTTGGCACCTTAAGAAAGGACTCATGTAATTCATTAACCTGAGAATTAATAGAAAGCCACAACTGCAGGTGCGGCTGTTATTTTCAATACTGGCCCTATATTCAACATCTGTTACTACTTACTTTTAGCATGGAGAGGATGCTCCTGTGGCCATGCACTGTCTGGTTCTCTGGGTCTATCTATCCAAAAGTTCTACAGTCTTATGTTAGCTAGGAGCTCCAAGTCTCCCCCAGTAAATGGCGGGGGTTCAGTCAAACAATTGATACTTTGCAGCTGATGTTATCAACATTCCCTGGGGGTGTGAAGCTAACTGAAGCACTACTTTGTTAGAAGCTTTGTTACTCAAGATAGACTTTAATCTGAGCTTTATTTTAATAAAATCTGACTGAGATGAGTTGGTTGGAACTATAACCGGTGAGCTTTTTTGTGCTGTTATACTGTCCCTGTCAAATTAAATTACAAGTCAAGTCAAGTCAAAATTATTTATAAAAAAAACACACACACATTTAAAAACAACCACCACTGCCCAAAGTGCTATACAATATAAAGTGCAAGCTTATAAATCAAAACATGCAAAAACACAATAGAACGCAACAAATACAATACAATGCAAGAGTCCCGCTCAGCTTGTATTAAAAGCCAGTCCAAACAAATGAGTTTTCAATGAAGATTTAAATAGATTTTATTACAGTCACAAGCATCATCTTTTTTGTCGAAAATCAAACACCTAAACAGTATTGGTCACAGGGTCCTGAAAATGTGTTTAAATCCATTTTTTAATATCTTATTTTTTTTTTTTTGTGTTTGCTAATGCGTGGATTGTGTCACCACGGTAACTGTTGAATGCTCCCCCACTAGAGAGTCATGTAGAACACCCCCAGCATGATGTCTTTGCAAAATTAATGAGAGTAGCCACCTAGACGGGACACAACTCCACCGCCTGAAACAGAAACAGAACCTCTATCCTGAGTCTCTACCCAGGCACTACATCTATCCATATCATCAATAAATATCTTTATCGTATATCATTGTTTTGGTGTAGTCCTTGCTAGTGAGTTGTTGTCCGATAATTGAAAACAGTGTTGTCAGGTCCAAGAAAGAAATCCAGCCCAATGACCACTCAAAAAATGCCAAAAAGTATGAAAAACTACCCCAATTCTTTAAAAAAAAAATGCATTTCTCTAGGCTTTGTTTTTTTTTTTTTTTTTTTTTTTTTTTTTTTTTTACAGTTGTCATGTTTTGATTTTTTTGTGTGTGATTTTTGCTCTTCTCCAGTTGCCCTGTTGATACAGACAAATATCAAATTAAATAGAAAAAAGGAAACACATCTATTTCATATTGGCATCATTGTCATTGTTCGAAATGAATCATCAAATTGTATGTTTGAGTATCTGCTTTTC
Source organism: Periophthalmus magnuspinnatus (assembly GCF_009829125.3). Lineage (NCBI taxonomy): Eukaryota > Metazoa > Chordata > Actinopteri > Gobiiformes > Gobiidae > Periophthalmus > Periophthalmus magnuspinnatus. Next base: position 21,755,176 of record NC_047135.1, on the reverse strand, counting down.
TGTTTGTCCTTCTTACCCATGTCTTGTCCCTTCTATTGAAATAACTTTTCCATTTCTTCCTTACCTTAACTTTTTGTTGAATCTCTGCAGACACAAAATGAACAACCATGTTAGGCCAGCTTGGCATAAAAAGTATTATTAATATTTCACCAATATACTTAATTAACTGAACTTGAATCTTGTCTCATTCCTTTATATTAACAGAACTTTTTTCCAACAGTTTTGTTTGGTCTTGTCAACTTGAACAAATTGTACAACTTATTTTCTTCATTTACTCTGCTTGTGTGCCATCTTTCCCATCATTCTGACTAGGTTGTGCTGAATAAATTTCAGCAATAAAAACGATAAAGCATTTGGGCTGATGACTTGAAATCATCACAGTAGATTTTTCTTTTTTGCATGTAGGCTCAAATCCTCATTATATTTAGCAAAGACATCTGCTGAGAAAATGAGCACTCAACAGCTGCATTAGTAAATGTTAAAGTTAGGAGGCTCAGAGCATAAGAGCCAAGATCTTGAAAGTTTCTTTTACCATTTGTGTCTCTGTGTCCATATACCTCTATCAAGAAGTCTTCTGTTTTCTTCTCCTTTGAATTATTCCACTTCATAGAATGCATTACTCTCCATTGATGCTCTGCTTTTCCAACATCCTCCCCTAAAAAGGTGAAAAAGGGGCAGTTCATCGAGTTTTGGTTTAGTTGGAGACAGAATCAGGCTTGGGGACATAAAGTAGCAAAACTGATGCAAAATAAGTTAGTGACCTCGAGTGTCTCAAAACACGGTTACACACACAAATTTAACTTTAACAACTAGCAATGCACCACATCAAGCAACGGCGAGCTGTTCTCTGTGACCCAACCGCACCGACGGGCAGAAGTGTGGCACTTTTATTATGGCAGCGAATTGGTGGCACAGGAGAGTGAAGCACCAACCGCCAAACAGGGAACCGCAGCCAATCCAGGGGGAGCATTGAACTGGTCCACAACTCAGGAGGTGGGATCAAGAGCAGCATTTTACATATGTAACAAAACGCATGGTTAAATAAAGAACAAGGGACGTGGCAGGCCAAGGCCAAGAACCATAACACTCCTCACCTTAAGATACAACGTGGTTTTGTATCACACTAACAGACTACTCAAACATTATTGAACATTAACAAAATTCATGTGCCAAGTAACTTACCTACAATTTGGACAGAGCATCAGCAAACAAGTTCTCTGACTCCTTCTTATGGCAAATTTCTAAATGGAAATCCTGCATCAACAGAGCCCACTGCATCAACCATTAATTGTGACTGTACATTGGGGATAAGAAGATAAGGGGGTTATGATCAGTAAATACAGTGACAGGCTGAAAGCAAGACCCAAGGTACTCCTCAAAATGCTGTAGAGCAAGCAACAAGGAAAACGTCTCCTTCTCTATGGTGGAATACTAGAGCTGATAGAACTTATGTTTATAGAACTTATGAGAAAAGCACTTCACTGGGTTTTCCACACCATCCCTGCATCAGGACAGCATGGCTCCATCCGCACTGGCATCTACCTCTAGTTTATAAGGCATAGAGCGATCCGGAACAGCAAGTACAGGGGCATAACACAAGTGGGATTTAAAAACCATCAAAGACGGATTGACACTCAGGAGTCCACTTGAACTCCACTTTGGGACTTAGCAGATTTTTTAGGGGCAGAATTACACTCTGCTCTGAAGTTTGCTGGATGTCTTTTCTTTATTTCCTTTGACAGCTCCAACATGTAGTTTCTGCATCTTTGTCATGCACTGGATGGAAGACTCTTCTTTTCAGACAATGCCAGGCAAAAATGGACACCAAAAACCACAGCATCACATGGCAGAAGAGTGCCTTCAGTGAGATTATGGTCCAGAATGTCTTTGCATCCATTAAACGTTTTTGGCACTCCTATACGCTCAACGAGAGATTTGTAGAATGCAAGTAGAACAGTAGTAGTCAAAAGTTTTGCAGGATTTGTTTTTTCTAGTTGAAATAACTTACTAAGGCTGTTCAACAGGTTTCAGGTAGATCAAGTTCACATCATCTTTGCACATTTGGTACAGAAGTTCGGCTCCATAGCTTCTTTCACTGTCTCTTGACAATTGAAAATGTAGGATAATGTCATCATACTGGGACAGGACACGGTTTACGCAATTACTGATTGCGAGCCATCTATTGTCAGACAACTGCAAGATCTTCAGGGGAGTCTCACCAACATTTTTGGTTTTGTACAAGTCACCATATTTTTGAAGGCACTGGGTAGAGTTTGAGAACCAGTTGTAGTTGTCTGTGACATCATGTACTGGGAAGGAATCTAACAATCGTTGATGCACTAGTTCTGTTTTTTCACGTTTTCCAAGAATTGCAAGTAAGTACAGAGCAGTGGGCAGGAATGGGTGATATAAAATCAAATGGAAATTTCCTGAACCCTTATGCCTTGCAATTTGGAAAATACAGGAATACCCAAACATGCACAAATCATTCAAAATTCACGGCTTTCAGTGGTCCAAACTTATTCTAATTATTAACTCTGATGGGTTTATAAGCACTTTTCACAGGTTTCACAGACCAGAGCGGTGTCACAATAATTCTAATAAGAACTACCATGCTAACACGCTCTTCCTGCTAATAATAATAATAATAATAATAATAATAATAATAATAATAATAATAATAATAATAATAATATCAGCCACCTCCGATCTTTGTAGTGAATGAACATGCACAAGTCTTTATCCCACCTTGTAAACCTTCTATTCGCTTGTGCGCTAAGTGGTCAGAGCTTCCGTACATGAGCGTACATAGCCTACGAGACACAGTCAGCCTGAACGGGACCCAGGCAAACTCAGCAGCTTGTTGCCTAGTAACAACAATCCTCTTTGAAAGGCACTTTTCAAGCTCAGAATCACACTAAAGATGAATCCACATGCTGTCTGCCAGACTTTCACTTACAATGAGACAATAACATCTATTCGGGGAGATACCACTGAAGACGTCTTTGTTTCAATGCTCCATTTACAAAGATGTTTGCTTTTGTAGGATGTGTGGTAATACACGCTCTAACGCTCTACGTGATAGGGTGAATGTAAAGTAAAGGCTGTCAACTGGACAAAACATAGGAGTGAAGACGTTTCGCTGCTCATCCAAGCCGCTTCTCCAGTTCGGGTCAGATTGCTGGTGGACTGTGCCTTATATCAGTCTGGAGGGAGGGGCTAACTACATTGAAACTGAAGAAGTGGCTTGGATTAGCAGTGAAACGTCTTCACTCCTACAACGTTTTGTCCAGTTAACAGATTTAACTTCAGCTTTTACTATGGATCAGACCTGGACGACAGAGATTACACAGACAGGATGTAATGTAATAAGAATGGATGCAAAAGTGGGTAGGACTGAGTTGCATAAAAATTGCTGTTAAAAATGGTTTGTGTAATAGAGTTTAGATCAAAGATTTCAAAGGTAGGACCACTCCAGGATGAATGAGGGATTACAGTTTATATTCTGCCTAAAATCCAGCCTAACCTAGCCTGAGCCTGCGGATGTACTGTCCAAACCCAACCTAAACTAGTCCATGTAAGAATAGGCAGTGTTGGAAAAATATATGTATTGAAAATATATATTCAGAATAGACATGCTGCGAGTAACTGTATTCCAGTGCAGTTATTTTTATTTGGTGGTTTTCAGAATACAGTTGCTTTCTTAAAATCAAAACAATGCATGGCAGTACTTGAAAACTCTATTTAGACTTCACATGGCACAGTATTAGTAAGAAAAATAGAAAATACATCTCTTCTGATGCGTACATGTGTGATATGTTTTTCCTTCTCAAATCTCTAATAAACAAATGCATAGCAAATGGTTCAACAAACATGAAGCTGTAGCATTTAGATACTGTACGCTGATGGAACCATGCAATGCAAAATGTGACAAAAGCTATTTCAGTGCAAGTATTCAGTATTCTATGTATAGTATACTATGTACAACAGGTAAGATCCTCCAGTTTAGGTAGTCCTGATCAAGCCTAGATCAAAATGGCTCCCTGGGTGCTCACTGCTCCTTACAAATTGCCTTAGCAGCATTGAGGTATGGATCAAATACAGAGGGTGAATTTCCCCATGAAGACAATGAGCTGTACAGAGTGTTGTCTCTGGGTGTCATGTGTGCACCCTAATGTCTTGACCAATTCGCTAATGGCACATCCCTTAGTGTGTGTGTCTTACCTCAAGAAACCTTAGTTACCTTGAAATATGTGTAAATGGGACACAATGTAATCACATGTTTTAAGCCTCAATAATACAGGGCTTTTAATAACATAAGATAAATCTGAGAGAACCATAGTTATAGCTCACACACAAGAACACACTTGTGTCATGCTTTAATAGAACTCCTCAGTCTGGACGCGCTGGGAGCATGTAGTGCTTAAGGCTCACCCTGCTCCTATTGTTTACTGTAGTTTTGTGCTAATTACCCACAGCACAAGGAGACATGCACATATACTGTAACGGGCCTCTTCTACACAGATCTTCATTTGTGGCCTACATCTCCACGCTCACACTGTGGGAATTTTGTGCTTCTATATGTAATGCATCTAACATTTCACGATAAAAGTTGCTATATTAACATAAATAATGGCACTAAATAGATAAGACAATAAAGTATTAGGTACTATAAGTGCACGTAAGGCGTGGTGTTAAATATGTGCCTCTAAACCAGAGAGTTGCCAGTTCAGTTGCAGCCCAAGGACATATTTTTTGGGTCATAACAGTTTTTAAAGGTGGACTATGTAACTTTTTTCATTCATGCCTCTATGTGCTCCACAGTATAGCGTTAACTGCATCTATCTTGCATTTATTCAATTGTAGGCTTTTTTATTGCTAAAGATTAATGTGATGGGGGGCTCCACAGATCTGACCTGTAACTTCACCTGAAAGTACCAATTCTAGTTTACATTCCAAGAACTCATTGTTTCCTTCTATTGAACAATCAGATTTTTTATTTTTTATTTTATTTGGTTTAATTTAATTAAAAACATAAAAATGGTTTTCAGTGTTAAAAGGTACCTGTACCTGATTCTTTCTGTATATTTACATCTTATTTCAGTACAGATATATTGTATAAGCAGCTCTTGAGGTCAAAATAAGTCAACTATGTGCTGTCTCCATGTAATTATAAAGTAGTGTCCGATAATCAGGAAGCGCGTGTTATTATGCTGTTGCTGTTTACCGTCACAGCAAAACTCCCCTTTGACCTTGGAAATTTTATGAAAAGTACTTATGCTTATGCTTATTACAGTGAATAATTTGGATGCTAAGAATACATAGGGTAAGTAAGGAATAAATGGACCACCGCAAACCTTTTAAAGTGAACTAGATCTGTTTTCACTATTTTAAGGCAGTAAAAATGAGGTAGAGGGCCTTTAACTAACTATGCAAAAACAATACAGACTTTTAATCTTACCCTATTGAACACCAAAAATAGCCTAATTTTACTGATTGGCTGTAGACCTCTCCATTAAAAAGACCCAAACTAATCACTGACAATTAGAAATCATTTAATCCCATTCTTGATTAAAATGTGATCATTTGCACAGCTCTAGTTGAAATCATGATATATTCATTATGTGAATGTTGAATAAAATATGCCTGTTACAATGAGGGGTGGGCAATTTGAGACCTTACTGCCTTTGCCAATGACAAAAATTCACAAACTACATTAGCAATTTGGTGTAACACAAAACAATATTGTGGATTCAGGCTAAATATACCACCAACCAAACCCAGTCAGGACTCATTAGCGGTGTTGTTTAACCCGTACCAACCATGGAGACCTAAAAGACAGTTCTTATTGTTTAGCATCTCATTAAAGCTCGCTGCAGGCTACCAGATTCTAACACATGTTGTTGAGGGGAGGAGAGCTCACTTTGAAAGTAGGTCATCGCATCCTAGTTATGTGCGCTGTTACATAGGTGGCATTGTAGAGATCTACTTACGTTTTGTCTGTTAGATTTAAACAGTTTAACTGGATGGCAGCAAAGTGCAACAATTTGTCAGCTGTGCAAGAGTAAATATTGAGAACATTTAAAGGGACTGTATGTAGTCTGCCATCTTACCATTTTATCAGTCACAACTGAACCTAGGTTGCCAGTGCCTTAACCTACAAAGTACATACATACATTTTTCTCAGTATATGGAAAGATCACGCCTCATTTGAAAGCTCAAAACCTCCAGAATTCAATCACTGAGCTACAGAGGCTGCACTAGCACTGATTAATGGTGCAGGTGATGTCTGGCTGCAGGTGCTGGGGGTTAGGTAGTGACGATTCAGATCAGATAGAGTCTTTTTTTAGGTTTTAGCATTGAAACTGGCAACCCAAATGAGATACTCGTGTGAGGATCACTCTGCTTTCTGATTAACTAATCATCTTGAGATCCAAAATATCAAAAACACTCATGTTTATGGAATTTACAGTCTCAAAATCTATATACATACAAACATACGCATACTTTAATAATACTTTTATATAAAAATAAGACATTTTATATGTAAAAATTGTCAAAAATGACAATCTTTAGGACATTCAAAACAGAAACATCAAAAGAGCCAGGTTTAAATGTTTTGCTTCTTTTTGTTGACATATTAGATACTAAAAAAATATACAGAGTGGATTTTTTTTTTTTTTTTTTTTTTTTTTTTTTTTTTGAGTTAAAACTTCAATAAATCAGACTTGGAATTAGATATCAGAACACCTTCTGTATGTTTCAAACCCAAATCTTGTTAAGTAACAAACTGGAATGTTTATTGTAGGTGCTGCTTTAAGAAGGGATCTTTATGTCCCTATGGGGGAAAATGCATCTTGGCAATATGGCCTTTTAAGTTTTTAAAGTTTTGCCTGTAGTGTCTCCCCTTAAAGAAGACAGTATGTAAGACTGTTCATTCATAATAATGAGGGAAAAATTTACTTTTATATTTGAGTATTCAGAAAATTTCAGTTTACACCTACCCCGTTCCCCACCCACAGCTCTGTACTTAATTGCTATTCCAAAAATTGAGACTCACACACACATGTTCAAAATTATCTCCATTTTCTAAAACAACTAATTGAATCTGGAGTTGCATTTTGTTTCATTCCCTTTGCTCTCAAAACTCTCCCGCACTCTGGTGTATGCCATCTACATGCAATACCAGAGCTCAGGTGCACAGAACTAGTTTTAAAAAGAATGAATAATGCATAATATAAAACCTTTAAGCATTCAGCCAAACAAGGACAGTTTTCAGGACGAGTAATTAAAGCTTTTGTCAAGGCAGAAAATATAAGAAGTGAAAAAATATACTTGTGATCATTTAGGAAAATAACAAACACGGCTTGTACATTAGAGAAGTTGAGCAAGACAAATCTGATAAAGCTGCCAACAGTGCTTTGTCCTCACTAGTATAATTGGTTGTTATCATCTGTGTCCTTGGGCAAGACACTTCCCCACCTTGCTATCTTAACTGAAAGGTTTTATAATCCTATGATGACTTTTTGAGCAGTTTAAATGGTAAATACATACATTTTGTACATTGTGTACATCGTGTAGTTCTTTTCACTGTACACTCAAAGCACTTTACATCAAGGAACCTCTCACCCATTCATACACATACATTCATACACCAGTCTTCGTAGACATTGGGGCCGAGGTGAGTTAAGTGTCTCGTCAAGGACACAATGACAGCGTTCATTTATGGAAGCTGGAATCACACCAGCAACCTGTTAATCTGAGCCAACCCCAGCAAATGATGTTTATGTTAAGAGTAGGACTCGAACTGGCAACCTTTGGATCAGTGGACAATCACTACTGAGCTACTGTCGCTCAGCTACTGTGTATTATGTAATATGGTGGTTTGTCTTATGTTTTAGTAAGCTTGTACATTTACTTTGTCTCCCTCCTCAGAGCTCTAAATGCAGGCCTCCTAATGTTCTATAAGAGCAGGTCTTAATCCATGAAGCTCCTCTGTGTTTTTAAAGTCTATACATGTTTACCAGGCTTGGTAAGATTTTGAAATTTCCACAACTGACAAGATATTTTGACAATACTTCATGTTGTTTTTTTGTTTTGTTTTTTAAATACGTACAAATTGCCTCACTTTTGCATATGTCGGCAGATGCAATCATATCGCCCCCTGCTGGAGATTTGTGATAACAAATTTAATTTTTTTACATATTTTCAAGACAATCATTATTAAAAGGTGCACTATGTAACTTTTCTGGTGGAGCATATGCCACCTTCTTGTGTCCATGTTTGATGCCATACTGTGCAACAGTCCAGGTAAAGTAATAATATCTCCATAGAGATAAGCAAGTGGCAGACTCTTCCACCAGAGAGTCTTCCATCAATTCCACTTGCTTGACTCCACAGAGCTATCATTGCTTGCCTGGAAGTAGAGATACTTTCAACTTAAGAGGAAGCGGTCAGTAACATATGGTTATACCACCTCCTCTGGGGAAAACATACCATTCATTTTAATGGACACGAGCTGTTCTGTCACCCTCAGTACTGTATGTTCAACAACTACAAGAGCAATGTGGACTTTAGGGGTTATATCATGCCAAATACAAAAGCATGGAATGATCCATTGGCCCAAATAGGTGCAAATATCTAAGAATACTAACAGTAGCTGCATGCTCCTAGCATCATCATCATCTTTAACATTGCTAACTGTGCCTATAGCATTAAACTTATCCATCTAATAAGCAACTAATGCCCTCAGGCCAAATGGTCAGGTCTGTGGAGATGTAACCCACTGTAAGAATGCATGTCCTCTATGGTATTTTAGCAATAAAATCATACAGTAGAAAAGTTACTAATTGTCCAAATGAGCTTAAAAAGCCCTTTTCTAGATGTGGATATAGAATGTCTGATTTGCTGTGTTCTTTCCATTACATTGGCACACATTTGCCAACACTTCAAATCTGTTGGTGATCAGTGCAAGTTGGTTAACCGCACATTCACCATCTGTGTTCTAAGCAGCTCCATTACTGTGTAAAGCCATAGTCCCCAAATTTGACTGTTTATACTGTAGGAATGTCCTCATCATCAACATTATGAGTTCTATCAGTCAGAAACATTCCTATACCTGAATTGGCAGTATATTGTATTATGTTTAGATAAATGAAGCCGATAACAAACACGCATGTCCAGAGGGACTTCAAACTTAGCTGTTTGGTAGATTTTTGTACACAGTCTTGCCCACTTTTCCCACTCAGATGAGATACCTCTAAGGCCCTAGTGCTAAGAGTGGGGGTCTCCCATTCTCCCAGTATTGAAGTAGGCAAAGTGCCCCAAAGGGTAAATATTTGGAGCACTTTGCCAACTTTTATGTCAAGCAAATCATACACTGTAATTATAGTTGTTTTGCAAAAGTTGTGCTATCATAGAAGTTATTATTAGGCCTGAGCACCACAAGCCTAGCCTATTCATCTCATAAGGCAGTGCAAACACTCAACAATAGTGCTTTAGTGTAGCGGGACCACCACACTAGCAAACACTATATCTATAGCATGAACATAACAATGTCTTGTAAAACAAGTCACATGAACTTAACACACTGTGTATTAACCTGTAATAACCTGTAACACAACCATAACACATTGTGTAACAACCTCTATAACATACCAAAAATAAACAACCCAGGATCATGTAGAGTGGATTAAAACGATTATTTTAAGGTCAGAATGATGAGCCTGACCACAGCAGCTACAGAGAGAGGTGATGGTTTTTCAGCAGAAAGTGAATTAGAGCCAGAATTGATGGAGGTGAATCGTGCCCATGCTCATGTTCTATTTTGAACACGGTGGCTAGTGGGCTAACTATGTTGATTTGTATATAGAGTCAATGATATTACATAGTTACACAATAATGGGGAGGAGTATACTGAGGTAGATACAATTAAAATACAGTGTGACGTTTGGCATTATTTGAGCACTGCGTTTTCATGGAGCAGACAGAACCCAGGTGTGAGCTGTGTGCTGAAGCAGTCACAGGTTCTTCATATCTTTGACAAATGAAGTTGTTTACATCAGACGCAGCGTACGAGTGACGCGGCTTCATCAAGACGGATGGCTGTGAGCGCGCTCCCTCTCTCTCTGTAATGTACAGCCCCACCGGAGCTCGCTCCCTCTCTCTGTAATCTACAGCCCCAACGGAGCACGCCTTCATTTACATCCACCATAAGAATCAATAACGCTCCTGTTTAAAAATCCATCACTTCTGTCATGCAGCCCTGATCTGTGCATGATTGGTTTGTTTTGTGGTTTGTGAATGTATGTTTTCCATGTGACACTAAGCTGCGATGGGAAGTAGAAGTATAACTGTTTGAGAGTTATATTACTTTGCAGCTGATGTCATCAACAATTTCTGGGGAGTGACGCTAACTGGAGGCATTGTTCAGTCTGAAGTCGTTACTCAAGTTAATCTGAGCTTTATTTAAAAACAATCTGACCAGAAAGAACTGACTTCATTGGAACTGGAGTAGGTGAGCTGATTTGCGCTGTTAAACAAAAGTTCAGCTCATGTAACGTTCATCTCAAATGAACATATCATCCCCGCAGTCAAACACGGCAGCATCATGCGGTGGGGTTGCTGGTCAGAGTTGATGGGGAAATGGATGGAGCTAAATACAGGGCGATCTTGGAAGAAAACCTGTTGGAGCCTGCAAAGAACTTGAGACTGGGGCGGAGGTTCACCTTCCAGCAGGACAATGATCCTAAACATAAAAGCCTAAGTGACAATGGAATGATTTAAAGCTAAACATATTCATGTGTTAGAATGGCTCAGTCAAAGTCCGAACCTAAATCCAATTGAGAATCTGTGGCGAGATCTGAAAACTGAAGTTCACAAACGGTCTCCATCAAATCTGACAGAGCTTGAATTGTTTTGCCACAAAGAATTGGCAAAAATTTTTGTCTGTAGGTGTGCAAAGCTGGTGGAGACATACCCCAAAAGACTTGCAGCTGTGATTGCAGCAAAAAGCGGTTCGACAAAGTATTGATTTAGGGGGGCTGAATACTTTTGCACTTTTCAGTTTTGTTTTGTTTTTGTTTTTTATCTGGAAATGATGTATAATTGTCTTTCTACTTCACACTTATGTACCATTTTGAATTACTTATTCACATAAAATGCAAATGAAAAAATATTAAAATTTGTAGGTGTGATGTGATGGGTGTGACAAAAGTTGAAAAAGTTCCAAGGGGATGAATATTTTTGCAAGCCACTGTAACTGAAGTAAGAGTTGAAATCAAATCTATGTTTCATGACCTAACAGGAAATTGTGATATCCACAGACTCCAAACAGCAAATATATATATTTTAAAAAAAACATCTTAAAGACCAGATACCAATTTTTTCCCTCGTATTTGAGCAAACTCTCTTGCCCCAGTACAGATATATGGTATAAGCAGCTCTTGAGGTCAAAATAAGTGCTGTCTGCATCTAATTAGAAGGGGTTTTATTGTCCAATAATCAGCTCATTGTGGTGATTTATTATCATTTGAGCAGGCATTGATTTGAAAAGAGTCACATTAACAGGACAGAAATTAACCTTTCTGAAATAGCTTTAGAATGATCTTGAACTGTATCAGAACAAGAATAAGACCCCATGGACCACTGTAGAACCTACCTGGATGACTGAGGGATTACACAGATATAAGGCCACATGGCCATATATAAGAAAAGTTTATTAAATGTTGCAAATAACTTTTTTTTTTTCAAAATAAGTTAGTGTTATTTGTTTATTTTTTTCCATTGTGGTATCAGATACAGGATTGAGTATCAAGTCAATTCATCCATCCAGGTCATGGGGGAAGCAGTCTAAGCAGGGACTCCCAGACTTCCCTCACCCCAGACACATCCTCCAGCTCCTCTGGTGGGACCCCCAGGCCAGCCAAGAGACACAGTCCCTCCAGCGTCCAGAACACCTCTCTAGGGAGGCGTCCCGAGCCACCTCAGCTGGCTCCTCTTGACGCGTAGGAGCAGAGGCTCTACTCCGAGCTCTTCCCATGTGACTGAGCTCCCCACCCTATCTCTAAGGGTGCGCCCAGCCACCCTGCAAAGGAAACCCATTTCGGCCACTTGTATTTGCGGTCTTGTCCATTCCAGAGCTCATGACCATAGGTGAGGGAAGGAAAGTAGACTGACCGGTAAATCGAGAGCTTCGCCTTCCGGCTCAGCTCCTTCTTCACCACAACGGACCTATAAAACAACCACATCACTGCAGGCGCTGCACCAATCCGTCTGTCAATCTCACACTCCATCCTTCTCTCAGTCATGAACAAGACCCCAAGATACTTGAACTCCTCCACTTGAGGCAAAGACTCACCATCCACCTGAAGAGGGCAAGCCACCTTTTTCCGGCCGACTTCACACTCGGCTGCAAACCGCCCCAGCGCCTGCTGCAAGTCCTGGCTCGATGAAGCCATCAGGCTTCAAATCAATTCATTAGAATTTAAATCGAGTTTGAAATTTTAGTATCGTGACAATACTAAAGCTGTGTGCTATCTGCATCTAATTATAAAGCATTTTATGATCCGATAATCAGGAAGTACACTGTTAGCAAGCTAGTTGTTACTATCATGGCAAAACTCTAGTGTAATCTCTGAAGATTGTGAAAAGAAACTCATCATTGTGAATAAATAGGAATAACTTTGGATCACTGCAAACCATCTAAAATGTACTTCTGTTTTTCAAATTTTTTATGTAAAACCACAGTAAAAATGAAGTATAGCACCTTTAAACCATTTCTCCCAACACTTCTGGAAAGTCTTGTATTTTATTATTGCAGCCAAACATTTTGTACGGACAATTTGATGCTTTTTCAACCTTTTTTCTACAATTCGTTTGACACCCAGTCCTTGCTCAGTGAGTCTGGAGGCATTATTTCTGAGACAAACAGGTCAGACCGGTATACACGCTCACTAGCAGGTGAGCAGTGCATCATGGGAAGTATCCATATAAGTGAGGCCAAGACGATGCTTCTCAAACAGTTAGTGGCCCATAAGTTCAGGTCAATTCAAAAGTTGTCACTAACATTACAGACCAAATAAATAAAATGTTGAAATGTTGGATGCTGTTGAATCTCTAACACAAATATTGTTGTATACGTATCCATGTATAAATATTTTTTCACTGTACATTTTGTTGTTTTAATAATGCTTTATTATCGAGCCCCGCAGATAACGGAAAGGACAACAATATTTTGTACAAAATAAAAAATGAAAAATATATTATCTTGAAGGAATTCCCTCAAGATAATAACAACATAATTTTCTTGAGGGAACATAATCATTTCTATACATATATTTTCACAAGCACACATGATATTATTTATATTTTTTAAGTTAAATATCTCGTTCCTTTTTGATAATTAAATTGCTCCCTCATGGTAATTAAGTCGTTCCCTCAAGATAATATTGAGTGGGAATGTGATATTATCTCATGGCCACACATTAATGTTATATTTTGCAAATGTCATATACCGGGCTCCGTATTTTATAAATAAACTGGATTTGAAATTTTTAAAAATTAAAAATTTACTTTGATTGCGTGCACCTAATGAAAAGCAACCTCTTGTTTTTCTCGTTTTTGTTTCAATAGATCATTCTGAAATATGCTCCTTACTTATGGTTCAAAGTCAGACACAGACTCATACTGTCCAAAGCTCTGAGGACACTGTACATAATGCCTGCAGTAGTAAGCAGACTGTGGAGAGATAGAATGTTTGGAGGCCTGAGGAGGTAGAAGCCCAGCGGAGCCCAGACGAGGTCCCCATCAATCTTCTGGTGGAGCGGGGGATCTCACGGTGCTTTGGCTCATGATGAATGGGACGCGGCCGATGGAGGAGGAAGCTACTGTAATATTTGGCCAGGTCCAGGTGAGGTGTAAGCCCACAGTGCAGACAGCTCTCAAGAACATCTCAGTACAGACAGTCATGGGCATGTGAGTACAAATGTATACGATACAACACTGACAAAAAGTTTGTGTTTTTTTGTTTTTTGTTTTTCTTAACCAAACTCTTACTCTTTTTCTTGTTTTGGTCAGTCACTATTTACCAAAAGTATATATGACTGTAAATTTTATTTGCATGAACATGGCTATAAACTAAACTAAAATAAAAGTGTTTTGTTTTGTTTTTTTTGGGTTTTTTTTTCATTTTGGATATTTTTGTTGCATTGAAAAAGCTCCTCACAGGCTTGCATCTCCATAAAACTGACTCTTATTTGGCCTCCTCTTGCTTGTTTCCATGGAAATGCAGTTGGCTGGGCTATAATCATCTACGATATGACATAAAACTTGTCTATTTCTATATCTGTCTAAGTATGGTTTCTATTTTCATGAAAATTGATGCAGGTGATAGTGAAACATAAAGTAGTATAGTTTTCCTTCTAAGTCTGAACTCTGCTCCAAATAACAGAACAGGGGTGTCAGACAGAAGTCGAGGTGAACCACCCAAAAGATCCAAAACAAATATGATGCCACCACTTTTCCCAAATGGATTCAGCAAAAGTTTCATTCTCAGCTTGCTCCAAAGCTTCATCCAAGCAGCTATAAGTATTTATTATTGAATCAAGAGTGCTGTTCATCTGTCTTCTGCTACATTATATGTGTATATTTCACATATTGCAATTAGATGTACAATTTATATATTTCAAGATAATGGTGCCCTGTATTTCAAGGCCATATTTGTAAAGGTCTAAACTAGAGTTAGCCACTTTCATACATATTAAGACCCCGAGATTGTGATTGAGCCAATGCAGCCTTGATCTGATTGCAATTAATCTTGAAGCCTTTACAAATTCTCTAAATCACCAGCCAGTTGTTGAGACTGTGGAGCATTTGAGTCTCTAATATGGTAACATCACAAATAATAATTAAAAATGCCATATCATAGCTGTCTTACAGTTTCATAGAAGAAGATGGATGATGAATGTATGAATGGATGACATATTTATCACATAATTAAATTCACTTAAAGCTTCCTCAATACTTACACATAAACTAGACTGTTATCCTTTAAGACGGTTGAGCGTTGATGTTTATCTTTTCTGATAAAGGGACCTGCTTGTCTCCATGGAGATTTTATTGATTTACCAAGATGTTCCACATTATACAGTCTATCTCCATGGATGCTAAATAGGTTAGTTTAATGCCATAAAATGGAACAGTACAGAAACACCAAATGTTATTGTTTGATTCAAAATCATGATACCGTTGCCAATACCAGCCCTAAAACGCACTTAGCATTCCAAAGCTTTATCTGCTCAAAGGAAAAAGTAAAAGATTCTTCTTAAATCCCAATTATAGTTTGAGAGACGAGGGAGAATGAACAAAAATAACTTTCCTCTTTCTTCTGAGTTTGACTGTCAGCTTACATACACATTACAAAACTCACCCAACCAACAAGAGACCAAGAGACAGAAACAATATTTGCAATTGCAGCATTTCATAACATATTTCATCTTTGCTTCAGGCTTCATACGGCAGACAACTCCATCCCACAGTCGCATTATTCAGAGTGAAGCCAGGGGGAGCCGAGGAGCTGGAGATTGACTGTCACTCAGCACAGATCCATCTATTACAGACAAGAGGGAGGAGAGGAGAGGCTGCGGTCCGGAGCGCTCACACCAGAGACAGGGAAAAATGAGCCTTCATCTTTCACACCCGCAAGCGAGAGGCATCTGACACTCACCCAAACACGTCAGCCAATCAGTCATCAGTCCTCCAGACAAGGGCGCCCAACCAGACCATAGGGAAGAATCAGATCAGCTGGGAACAACCGGGCCAAAGGGAAATAAACAGACTGCTGGGAACAATCAGACCATAAGGAACAACCGGACCACTGGGAACAATTGGACCTTTAACTTTTAAATACTGATTAATACTGCATGGTTTCACATTTTGAATGCACTTCCTGATGGTAATTTCTTGTACAAAGAGACTCAAAAACAAGTGATTAGATTTCTTGATGTAACTGGATTAAAAAAGTAGCAGACAGAAGGATGGGTGAAAAGTAGAGATTAGATTCTCTGTCTGAGACCAACTCAGGCCTGATCCGACTTCAGGCCAGGCTCAGGTCTGGATGTTCCTGCTTTGTCACTAGACCAGGTCTGATCTAAAGGCTGCAGATCTACATTGCATGTGTTGTTCGGTAGACACTAGATCTTGCACTGCACACTGGATTGTTGAAATGTTTGAGCTTTCAGAGTCACGAGAATCCAGCTTCCAGTTGATGTGAGTACACACAACTAGTGGTGTATTAACAATTGCTATTGAGGTAGCAAGGGTAAGAAACAGTATCTATACTACACATGCATTTAGCAAAACCTATACTGTTAATAAAGCATGCTTGCTTCCTTTAAGTGTCCCTCCTCCTTCCAAACAACTTCAACAGGAGCCATTCCAGATTGATATCACAATGTTAACCTCATTAGCACTGTAATCCTGTAATCCGTATGCGTCATCCACCTGTAAAAATCATGTGCAATACTGTAAAACAATATGAGTCATCTCCTGTCTACTGAAGACACTTTACCTGCTGTTTATCCTGTTCATATGCTGCATTCTACATGATAATAGTCAGAACCACTTATTGTACATAATGGTGCTGTTGCCCTATATTTTATGATATTTTACTTGCACAGTGCTGTGTTTAAGTCTATTTTCTAACATGAATGTATCTTGATTTTGAGTGCCTATTTCTATTTTCTTGCTCTTCTTAAACTGTGCGTTGGAACACTGGAATATTCCCATTGGGGGACAAATATCTTATATCAATCTCGCTTTTACCAGGTTACAATAACTCAGGAAGAACATAAAAACTTGCTTGATTGCACCAGCTCTGTGTGTACAAAAGTGGTTTGGGTCTAGGTTGTGTTTGTACAGTACGTGGCCCAAGACAAACCAAAGCATACATTGCCTACAGCCAGCATCAAATCATCATTCTCCACCAACTGAGCTATTGCCACCAGAGAATAACTTATCTCAATCAAATTAGGTTCCACTTTTCTCCTGCATTTAACAAAAACAAAAGACAGCTGATGATTAAATATGTCTCTTTGTGTATGAGGTGGTACCATATTTGTCACTGTTCTGCTTTGATCTGTGAGTCAGAGAGGCAGCCCTCATCGCCCTGCCAACTACCTGTTTGTCTGGGATTTGACTGCACTGAACTGATGAAACGTGTCTTTTCTACAAATGTATTCAAATGTATCCCACCGCTGCGTATCCGCCATGTAACCCAAATGTGCTGTGGCAGATGTATCAGGGAAGGTGCACAGCGTCACAAACTCTTAAAGGAAGGTATTGTCAAAAACTGTCAGGAAATTAATCAACTGGCTTGTTCTCCCTGGAGGCTGCTGCTCCTCTGTAATGAAGCCTGCCTTTGCAACATTTCAGATTAAAAACTCTGCAACGCTTAAGAAGCACAAAGAAAATGAATAGCATATTTTAGCATTATAAACGTAGATTGATTCCTGTGTGGCCCCCTACTTATAATGCAGAAGTAGCTTAACACTATAGACGAGAAAGCGTACAGTGTAGTAAATCACTTTTTATAACCTAAAATTATGTATCTGTGTATAAATTGAAAACTTAAATAAAAATAAATACATAAATAGTCTGTTAAAAATCCATGTATACAAAACATTGTTATTTGAGGGAGCAAAATAATTTCAAATATGGTTAAAAAAATTATATCTGCTATGTGCTTTAGAAATTTCTGGACATATGTAGATCCTTATTTTACTTATTATTTATTGAAAACCTCTTGCCTGGGATCCAGAATAAACACCTTTTTCCACAGTTTACAAAGATGTGAGTCTGGTCACCGATGATTCTCCCTGGGTTCAGATGGGTGTGACTGACAGCTGGATTAGCCAATCGGGGACATGCATGGTCTGTCCATATCAAAACCAATATGGCTGCTTACGAGGAAAAAAAGAATGGAAAGAAATATCATGTTAATCTGAGGTGAGGAAAATGTCATTTTATTCAAAAGGATAGTTCACTGTTCAGTTTCCGATGTGTTACTGAAAAATAAATAAATAAATTCTTATTGGACGATCATATTTAGTTCTGGCTTGAGACACAATGATACTGATACCTGTGGTACTTGATATTCTTCTGTATAAAAATACAGCGAGATATCATTCTGGATTTGACAGACAAGCAGACTACAAGAGTGAACAACTAATAAAACGTATAATAGAATAATAGAACCGGCCCATTGGCTTCCTTAATCCAACATTTTGCCAGTTTTGTCGGGTTTTTAAGGCAAAAAGAGGTATTTACTAAGCCAGGTGCTAAATTACAATTGCAAACTGAAGAAATGTATGTTTATTGGTGGGTGTGTTGTGTAAAATTTACCATTACCACTGTGTCTCTTATTCTTGCATGAATAGCATATTTTAGTATTATAAACAGACTGATTCCTGTGTGGCCACCTACTTACTATACAGAAGTAGCTTACCACTACAGACAAGGCAGAGTACTAGACAGTGTAGTAAATATTTTTTTATAACTGGCCGATTGACTTTGTTTTAGTCTATGGCATTTATTTATTTATTAATTTTTAAAGGAGCATATTTACTAAGTCAGGTGCTAAATTACGAGAGCAAATTGAAAAATTGCATGTGGTATTTGTGGGCATGTTGCGTGTGATTAACCATTGGAAACGGCACCTCTTATTTCTGTTGTAATTATGATATTTAAACAAGAGCTTAACGTCTGAGCCAAAGGACTGGGCTGTTTCTGCTGTGTAAGTAAAACATCTATATGAGATGCTAATCTGAACTGCATCCACTTTTTTACCATGTCCAATGCATTTAGGACGTATGCAACCGCTTAGTAGACCTGAGTTAGGTGTCCTTAAGGTGACTTTATATAACCTAGAGTTTGATTTTCTTTTTAGCAATCACAAGTAACTACAGTGGGTGGAAATATGGGGAGGGATAGCCAGGGAACATGCTCTATAGGTCATCAAAGTAGATTTTTTTTTTTTTTTTTTTTTTTTGCATAATATGTCTCTATGAACAAAGCTCAAAAAATGTAAAAAAATAAAATAAAATTAAAAAAAATAAAATTTTCTTCCCATAAACCCAATAGAAAAGCCTGCGTAACCAGCACACCTCCTCATAGTTTACTGCAGAGTGCTCCAAAAGGTCAAGTCTACAATTACACTCTTTAAAGTGAGTGGAGAGCATGTCGCTGACCTAATCAGAGCACAACTAAGGAGAACGCTGATCTTACCGAGCCCTAAGCGTCTCTTTGAGAGCCATAGGAACCATACTGTCTAATGTGCCATGCTAAATATAGATGAATAACCTTTCTTATGTTGGCCATTGTATTAAAGAAATGATTAAATGATCTTTACCTGTGGAAAAACATTCATATCTGGATTAGCTATAGGGTCCTTTTTTCACAGCATGTGGTCAGGTTAGAATAGAAGTCACTACACTCTATATTGAATAGAGCAGTGAAATGTGAACTTGACAGGTTAGATTAGTAGTAATTTCACTAAATCTTAGCTCATAATTATATTTGAAATCTTGCCCAGCTTTGCCACACTTTGACAATTTACAAGTTAAAGAGGGGTTATCATGCAAAATTGACTTTTTGAGCTTTCTACCATGTTATAAAGTTATCTAATCAAAAGTGTGTTTTTTTTTTTTTTTTTCATACCATTCATGCATGTTTTTAGTAATCTTGCAGTCTTTTCTGTTTCACACATCTTGTACATGGCTCAGCTCACAAGTTTTGTCATTCATACTCCCACAGGGCACTTTTTCATAAATTTCAGAAGCAGGATACAAAACAATACACTGAAAATGCACAAACTTTTACCTTCATTTTACTTCCTGGTTGGACACAGGCAGTAGATGTGACATACACAGAGTCAATTCCTGTTATGATACTGTAAACAAGGGTAAACTATTTGCCTAATTTAAACAATAATTAACAATTTTGGATGGAATTGTGTGCAGATGGCATAGATAGACGTGTCCTTTTTAAGCATAAAAGCACCATTAAATGAATAGATGCTAGAGCAAGCTTAATACCATGTAACACATTGACAGACATGACTTTTGCACTTTTAATCATGTCATAACATTTTGTATTTTGATTCATTAATGCTGCTTTTAGTAATCTTTTGTAAAAAAAAAAAAAAAAAAAAAGTGCTTTGCCTCTGAGCCCCAGCAAATACATGGTTTGAATTTTCCAGGATTGTTGCGTCACAACTAGAAAGCTTGCTCAGTTCTCAAGTCCATAAATCATAGCCATCACCCATTTCTGCTCTCAAATTGCGTTTATTACAACCACGTGCTTGTATCAACATATTAGGCCATGTTGGTGATCAGCTAGTTTATTTTTTTCCTTATGGTAATCCTTCTGTTGCCAGTAGATGGTAGATGCCAAATTTCAATTTAGCATGTGCCCAAACTGGAAAACATTGTCCAGTTCTATACATGGTCATTATTTAAAATTGTGAAATATGAGACGTCAAAGCAAAGGTACTAAAGAACACATTTAAAGGCCGATAACAATACAAATGCATAATATTTGTTCTTTAAAGTATAAAAGCCTTTTTAATGTCATTGCTTTCTTGCATTTACCAGGGCTGCCACTATTGAATGGACTCTATCTAAGTGAATACACTTTCTTAATATCCCACAGAATCCATTAAAATGCCAACTGTTGTATTTGTATTTACAGTCCATCCCAGCTATTTGTGTGTTCCATGGGGTAAGCTTGGAGTGTTTGGTGGTGATCTAATGCCTTATACCTGACACATCTCTTCAGTATTGATTTTCCATGGGGAGTCCTGTGCTCACATGATTGCTTACTGTGTGGGTGGAGGACGGAGCTGTGTGTTTTTATGCTCGCAGGGCGATGCTTCTTCAGTCTACACAAAGTCCACACCTTAGCAACTGCCCCTGGAGACATGAGGATTCTGTAAACACCAGTCGTTCACCAGGTTTAGACTCAATTTTAAAGTTGTATAGTAAACATGATTAATCTCTCTGGGCTTTTAGAGCTTTCAAATTGCATTTGACAGATTATGCTCATTTCAGTGAAACATAGTTGATTTAATTAAAAACTCTATAACAGTTATTGGTGCGTCTCACTGTGTTCAGATGGATGTGATCAACAGGTGGCTTAACAAAGGGGAAAAAAAATCTCAGAGGGGCCTGAAAAACATAGCAGATTTTTGCAGAATCAATGAGTGAAGCTTTTAACTCTAATCTTAATCCTAGACGCGAGTGATTTTGTTCAAAATTACAGTGACCAACGGGCCCCTTTGTTTCATTTATGTCACTGAAATAAACTAATTTGAACCTGGCTCAAGGCGCAATGGAATGTCCTCTGTATAAATAATACAGAGAGATCAGTCTGGACTTGTCAGGCAAAAAGGAATTAGTTTGTGTTCTTGTTCTAGAAGTTGATTATTCCATCATTATTCTACCTTTCAAGTCCAGATACAATTGGCAACACATCACAGTGGGCGGTGTGTTTTGGCATAAGGAAGACACGGTGTTAAAATACACCAGCCTGCTCTAATATTGAGGCGTTATGTAGCGAGCAGCTCCTGTTAGGATTCTTGGATACTCATACAAATTTGGTCTATTGGACCACTTTATTCTCCCTGTCCTTGTGTCTATATTTGGCACAGTATAACTCTTAAAGCTTGTGCTTTTGAACAGTGGATGATTAGCTAGTCTCTATTAAAATGAATGGTTTGTTTCTCATAGAGGTGGATTTTATGTTAGTGGGAGTTCCCTCATAAGCTTACTGCATCTATGCCTTAATCTTCATCTTGTTTATAAATCAATATACTACACCAGTAGATGCAGACATTGAGCCTTATGTTGGTATTTTCTCCTGCACGATATTATGATAACCATTATGACTTACTTATTTGAGTGACAAAGATGACATAATTTTTCTCTTATTATGGAAAGAGCAAACATGGATTGACCCAGGCGTACTTAACAGCAACCTGTGTGTCTGGGTGTGTGTGTGTGTGAGAGAGAGAGACGGGGCAGTGAACACTGCGGGTTCCTTTGAAGACCCCACAAATGCTGTCAAACCCACCTCCCTGCGCCTGTTCACTGCGTGTGGGGAGGACATGATAATGAGTGGATTACACTGGGAGCTCTCCAAGGTGCTGAACTTGGGTTGGCTGCTCAGCGTGTGTGCAATTCGACTTAGAATAAGCACCAGAATGTGGAGTCAAATTTGCATAATGATAACTATCCTCCAACACCACAGGTCTAAATGATTCCTTGTACTTGTACAGTTAAGGAATATTAGCAGGTAGTTTTCCCCTTGTTTTATGTTTCCTTTAAAGCTACAATCTGTAAGTTTATTTGATTTTTGTTACAAGTAGATATCAAACGTGAAACCTTCCCCTTAGCTGCAAGATTCTGTCCAATGCTCGGCCAATGATCTCATAAGACAATTCTCCAAAAATATACAAAAACGTGATACAAAACTGTACACAGCATCTTGACAAACTTAATGTAATGTGCAGTAGTTTTAATAGTGGGATGAATGCTGATTGCATTGTGCTAGTGCTGAAGGGGGAGTGACTTAGCACAGAGAGCAAAGTGAGGGGAGACGTGTACGTTTGCAGTGATTATAGCATCTTCAAAACAATAAAATGCAACATGGTGATCTAAATTAGTTATGTGTTAGCAGTTAATACCTCATAGAAGTAAAATATCTGCTCTTTAAGAAAAAACATATTTAACAAAATCATTTCTTGACCCTTCTGTATTTACAGGAGGGTCCAGGACCAGTACAACCTCCAAAATACTGCGAGTACTACAAAGCACACATTCCCTGTGTAAGTTTCAATGCAGTATGTACGTCATGCGGTTACTTCCAGGGCCTAATATACAGACAACTGTAATGACTCAGCTCCTGTGTTGCCCTGCGGTAGTGAACAGCTGTAAGGTCGTGATTCAGGGGAGGCAGAGGAGGGAAGAGGAGCGAGAGAGAGGAGGATGGTAAGAGAGAAGGGAGAGGAGAGAGAGGAGAAGGGAGAGGAGGAATGGAGAGGAGGAGGGAGGATGTAGAGGGGAAGAAGGGGAGGGAGAGGGGGAGAGAGACAAGGAAGGCAGAGGAAGAGAGAGAACGAGGGAGCAGTGAGGAGGATAGAGGAGCAAGGGAGAGGAGGGAGCGGTGAGAGAGGAGGAAGGATTAGAGAGACGAGGAGGGAGAGGAAAAAGAAGAGGGAGAGGAAGAGGAAGAGGAGGGAGGAGGAGATTAGCAGAGTGAGGATTATCCTGCCCAAGCTGAGACAGAGAGCAGACAGTAGCACAGAACTGAGCTCTTTGACTGGAACTGGAACAGAGAGGCACCCGGCTGTGGCCTAGAATGTCCGCTGTGAAATACAAGCTGTAAGTTAGGTTAGTTTATCTGCCATTTGTAGTTAAAAAACACACTGGAGAACATATGCAAGAAGCTCAAAGAGCACCAAAGGGCATTAAAAACAAGAACAATAGACCTATATTAGATACGACATATTGACACTATGAAATAAACAAGATACTGCTTGATTAAGTAGCTAAAAATATTAAAGCAGACCTTTGATGGAAAAACAGAATTTTCAGCTTTTAACTGTGTTATAGTTGTTTCCCCTTCTCATTTACTGACCTGAAGTTGTATTTGGAGTGCATGTTTGAGCAATCTTTAATCGCTTATTGACACTGTTTTGCCAATCAATTCCTGTTTTCACCACCACCGGCATGCACCCACTGCTCTCTACTTAATTCGTTCTCCAATTTTATTTTCTTAATCGGTGATATGCATAGGATTCGGCATCATCTCATAGTCATTTTGGTACAAGCGAGAAAAAAAAAAATCCGCTACTCACTTGTGTGATCACGGCTCTTTTTTGTGATGACATTTATGGCAATGTCAGTTCCCACCGGGGACAGTGGACTTGTTTCCTTCATTAAGTCATTTTTAGATGAATATTGAGATTCAAAATGTGCAAATTATAATTATAATGATCCACGGGTGTCATAGATTATAACTATATAGCAGACACAAGCACAATAGGTCTTCTTTAAGGTGCTGTATCAAAGTTCAAAGTGCATTCTAGCTAATAACAGCTTGTGGGAATAAGCTGTTAACATGGTGAGAACTCTTACATTTAATGAGGTGTTTTCATTGTTGATTTGCATTAAAGAATAAGTTGATCAAAGTTTGATATGGCAACATGCGATATGGCAAAAATAATTACATATTCCAAGAATGTCCTCCTTTAATGATGCATTCTGGGTTTCTCTTTGATTGTACAGATGTATTGTAAAAGCAGCTCTTAGGGTCATAATGACACCACTGCGTGCTGTCTGCATCTAATTATCAGGCATTTTTATTGTCTGTGAACCAGGACGTAATGAAGCTGCGCTGTCACCCAAACACACTTATAAACATTGTGGTTATGATGCTTAATGCTTTGCACTGGTCCAAAATTATTCCTCACTTACCTTATGCATTCCAAGCATCTTAATTATAAATTCTTCTGAGTTTATAAGCACTTTTCACAATGCCAACAACAAATAACATGCCAACCACACATGTACTGATTCTCAAATAATACGCTTTCTGCAGGCAGATGCAGACAGTACAGAGCGGTCTTTATCCCTGCATAAGAGCTGCTTATACAGTAATTCAGTACTGGGGCAAGACAAATTTTGCTAAAAAATGCAAGGAAATTATGTGCATCCACTTAAAAGGCGCTGTACCTGATTTTGAAATGTCCTATATTACACAAAATTGACTCTTTTGAGCTCTTCTGTTTCATTCACTCTTGTCTGAGTAAGCCTTTATTATTATTATTATTATTATTATTATTATTAATCTACATCTCCAAAGCTCAAAATGCTCTGTTCCACCTTGAAGCAGTAGTTTTTAAGTTAACAGCTACATTTTACTTTTTGTTTAGTAGTTTTAAAAAGACAATGGAGCACTTCCTGTGTTATCACATGACATCACAAGGTGGAACAAGGTGTTTTCTGCTTGAGAGAAGAACTCAGCCTGTACCCAAGGGTTTGTGTGTTAAACGTGTGTAACTGGAAAAAATAAAAATACAAAAATACAAAAAAGTATGTCTCCTGTATGTTTGTGATGAGGAAATAACATTATAACATATAATTCAGAAAATAGCGCAACACGGGCCCTTTAATGACTTAAACATGAAAAACAGAACTAGTTAATTTCAAACCTTTTTCAGTGGTCCAAAGTTATTCCTCACTTACCTCCTAATTATTCACCACAATGAGTTTATAAGCACATTTTACAAATCTGAGAGACCAGACCCTATTTTTATCCACCATGGTAATGCTAGCAACAACTAGCATGCTAACCGCGCACGTCCTGATTTTCTGAGGGTAAAACGCTTCATCATTAGACGCAGACAGTACGCAGCGGACATATTTTGACCTTGAGAGCTGCTTATAGAATATACCTGTACCGGGGCAAGATATTTTGCTCAACCACAAAAAATAAATAAATAAAAAATTGGGTACAGCCACTTTAAGCATAGACATGGTTTTCAAGAACAATTGTATAATGTAATAGAAAGTCAATTTAGCCTATTACCTCTGCTTTAATAGTGTATACTTAGATTCAAAAAAGGCACACAGCATTATGGCTTAAGATTTAGTGGCTCCATTTTAGTGTGCAGCTTAAACACAGTTAAATGAATGTGTAGTAAACATCATTAGAGAGATGTATGTCGCTTATAGGTCCTTTTGTCTACAAGAGGGATTAGGCCATTACTGTTTACACTGCGACTGTAGGAGTGGGGAGTTATTCTGTTATTAGCAACTATTTTGGTCTTTTTGTTTTCAATTTGTTTGCAAAAAATATGTGTCACCCGGGCCCGCAGCAGTCATGGTGGTTGTGAGGGAAAGAATATGGAGAGGCTGAGGAGGTGGAGGATTCTGTTGTAGTGGCGCTACAATGAAGAAAAAAATAAATGCACTAATCTCATTCGCCAGGGACTTGATTCTGAAAGCAAAATTACCAAACAAATTGAATAGCTATAATATTTAAAATATATAATGTAATATGTAAAGTACTTGCATTTAGTTGAATAAAAATAATAATAATTAAAAAAAAATAATAATAATAAAACTATTTTTTATTCTCATTCTCAGTTTAAGGACAGGCCAAGCCTCATGTGAAAGCTCGGAACCTTCACAGTTCACTCACTGAGCTGCAGAGGCTGCACTAGTACTGATTAATAATAAGTAAATCAGCATTACAACTACTATCTGAAAGAGCAATATCTGATTTGAACATGTCTGCCTTGTAGGTTCTGTTTATGGAATTTAAAATCTAAATCTCTCATACAGTTCCTTTAAATAAAATATATCCATCCATCCATTTTCTTCCGCTTATCCGGGGCCGGGTCGCGGGGGCAGCAGTCTAAGCAGGGACTCCCAGACTTCCCTCACCCTGGACACGTCCTCCAGCTCCTCCGGTGGGACCCCAAGGCTTTCCCAGGCCAGCCGAGAGACATAGTCCATCCAGCGTGTCCTGGGTCTTCCCCGGGGCCTCCTCCCGGTGGGACATGCCCAGAACACCTCCCCAGGGAGGCGTCCAGGAGGCATCCTGAGCAGATGCCCGAGCCACCTCAACTGGTTCCTCTCAACGTGTAGGAGCAGCGGCTCTACTCCGAGCTCCTCCCGTGTGACCGAGCTCCTCACCCTATCCCTAAGGGTGCGCCCGGCCACTCTGCGGAGGAAGCCCATTTCAGCCGCTTGTATCTGCGACCTTGTCCTTTCGGTCATTACCCAGAGCTCATGACCATAGGTGAGGGTAGGAACGTAGATTGACCGGTAAATCGAGAGCTTCGCCTTCCGGCTCAGCTCCTTCTTCACCACAACGGACCGATACAGCGACCGCATCACTGCAGACGCTGCACCGATCCGCCTGTCAATCTCCCGCTCCATCCTTCCCTCACTCGTGAACAAGACCCCGAGATACTTGAACTCCTCCACTTGGGGCAGAGACTCACCACCCACCCGGAGAGAGCAAACCACCTTTTTCCGGTCGAGAACCATGGCCTCGGATTTGGAGGAGCTGATTCTCATCCCAGCCGCTTCACACTCGGCTGCAAACCGCCCCAGTGCCTGTTGCATATCAAACAGTAAATAATCTAAACATTAATTTTCCTTGTAGACCGTAAAAAAAAACAAAAAAACAAAAAAACATTATAACTGTGACAAAAACCTAAAAAATAAAAATGATCATAATTCGTGTAACTTAAAAGGGGGAAATTGAATAGAAGAGTAAAATTGCCATTCAAACAAGCAAACAAAAACAAAACCATGTTGTTAAGATGATCGAGACACTGAATAGATAATGTTTTCATCATTTTGAGTCATTTTTGGGTCTCTTAACTGGATGACTTAGCGGTAAAATCATTCTGGTAGATTGTGAAGTTTCAGGTCTTTAATAAATGAAATTACACCAGCACACACAACTGAACACAACCACAGTGGACACATGAGTTTGCCCTTTATGCTGTATTACATGGCTATAATCCCAGTGACCCCTGTGCATACAGAGACAACATTAACATAACACCTCTCACCACTACGGCCTCACTTGAACAGTTTGTTTTGCTCTTGTTGTACATGTCAGGCGATCCCCTGTCTAATCCAACACAGTTTCAGTCAGTCATTTCAGGAAAGGCAAGTTAATTTGTATAGCACAATTCATACACAAAGTAATTCAAAGTGCTTTACAGAATAAGAAAGACATTAAAATCACAATACAAACAATAACTTCAGTGCATCAAGATGGGTCATTTTCAGATGCACAATACATGACAATCTACATAGCAAATTCAAACTGCTCCATCTTATTATTTATTATTACTCCAAATGAGTAATGAATGCTACTTGTCTTTTATTTCTTGTTCTGAAAATCTGACAAAAGTTTGACTGGAAATGGAGAGAACCCAGAACATCATGAGAAGTACTTGAATCTGATTGGTCAAAGCATCACAATAGTGGAACAAGTCCAAAAGTCAAACTGTTACCTCCAGTTGAGAGAAAAGCATAGACGTTTTCCTCTCTCCACAAATGCAGACAGCTTTCACCGTCTGCACGTGTTCACAAAGCAGTGTGTATTTTCTCTAAAGGCTGAATTACATCATGTTTGTTTTGGTTTGTTTGGGAGCTTCACCTTTGGCTTCTGCACAAATCTCATTGCTGCTCTGTCATTGAACCTGAATTTGAACCCTAGAGCTGTATACCAAGTGACTTGTTTTTGTGTTTTGTTTTGTTTTTGCAAAACTCCAAAAAGTCTGTGTGCATCTTAAAAGTAAAGAATGAAGCACTAAATTCAAAATGCATAAGCAGTATGTCTAGGGCTCCTGACTAACCAACGGCCTTGTCCATTCATGTAATCTTTCTACCCAAATGCTGTCTCCTTGGCATTACACATGTGCACATGGCCTTTACAGAAGTTACTTGTGCTTTGTGCGTCATACTTCTACTACACAGACTGTCCCATTACCATTGTTAGCATGAAATGTAAACTACTACAGAATCATAGATTTTCAGCTGCACTGTCCTCATTTGACCTTCTATATCAAGGGAGGGAGGAAGGAAGCGAGGCACTACTTGCGTTGCATTCAGGGGCACTGAATGGTCTTGTAAACGTCCCAGCAATGCCCTTTTTATTCATAATTCCAGCTGGGGTCAGTGTGGAGTGGCACACTTTGTTTGTTTGTGGAAACTGCAGCACTGTGCCACTGAAGCAGAAGAGAACATCATCTGTGTACAAGCAGGTGGCGCCATATGGGCAAGTTAAAGATGAGTGAAAGATGAGATATTTCACACTTGCAATTAAATAAATGTTTAAATACATTTACACAGAACAGAATCACTCAAACTTACATTGCAAATCTAAGTAAAACCCCTCTTTAAAATGACATTTTTCCATGAATTTTAACTCTAGTTTAGCTTCACTGCGCAACAAAGAACCAGTATCTAAAATGAAAAGGAGTTACTATCTTACAAAAGTATTTCTCTGGACTCCTAAGCCTAAAAAGTGCTCATTGCCTTGTGCTAATTAAAATGCGAGCCGTGCCTCTCGTCAGTGAAGATGACTGCTCACCTCAGGAGGATATTTGGGGGCGTCAGACTCTCTCCTCTGCTTCCTGGAGACGCTGTTGACAATGAAAATAATAGCTTTGGATGGCCTTCAAAATCAAAGTGCTAGCAGCTTTTATTGGATTTGCAACACAGTCAGGAAGTGCGCAGACACATGCCCTTCTCTGTCATGTCGTGTCTCATTCCTGCAGTCCGAGTATGTCCTATCATCACCACTGCCACTTTCAATATGTGTAATGCGTATAAGTGCTTTTTGGTATTTAGTAATAAACTTTTTTGCTGTCTTAAAACGTGAAAAACATGTTTTGCAGTGGTCCAAAGTTATTCCTCATTTATACATTCAGAGCATCCTAATGATTCACGACAATGAGTTTATAAGCACTTTTCACAATAGAGGAGAGTTTTGGTAAAGCTAACAAAAACCAGCATATTAACGTGCATTTTCTGATTTTCGGATAATAATATTTTTATTAGTTGCAGACAGCATGCAGGGGATGTTTTGCTCAGTGACATGGTACAAGGCCTTTAACCACAATACTGATCTAAAATAACTTTATAATGGAAACCTGTAGAAACTGCAGAGATTATTCTCAAAAGCTGACCTCGCCACTTGAAAGTGGTATTTCACTGAAGAGTCCATTAACTGTTATATTACCTTCTGAAATGCTCTAAAATGCAGGAAATTGCATAGATTTTGTTGAAAATTTCCCCCCACCCTTTTTGTCCCTTATTGACACTTGTGTGTAAATGTCAACTATATGTAGATTACAGACACATTCTCCAGTGGACGTTTTTATAACATTCACACTTTTCAGACAAAACATAAAACTGGAGTAATGTGCAATTACAATAACAGTCACAGAATTTTGAGCACAGCAGACAGGTGGTAGGACTGTCACCTCTTTCACTATGTCGCAGTTTGCAGCCCTGCAGTATTCACTTGTGGGAGATTGAATGGCACCAGCTCAGTGGACAAACACTCCAACTGAGCTCCTGTCGCCCACGTATGAAGAGGGAACGTTGTCATAACATGGACAAAAGCTCATAAAAGTACATTTGGTGCAATATGTCTTTGTTAAACATTACAATTTACAATTTTCTTGCCCAAAAGCTTTATTGGATTTGCCTGGGGTCCAGAATACACACTCACTGGTGAATCTCCCCGTTTTCCCGTGTGATTGACAGGTGGATTAGCCAGTTAAGGACATGCATATTTGATCCGTATCAAAACAAATATGACTGCTTACAAGGGAAAAAGAAAGGGATAAAAATATCACAAGGGACTGAAAAAATCAGGGATTTCTGCAGAATCAATGAGCAACGCACTCAGCTTTGTTAATCTGAGGTGATGTGAGAGAAATTATTGGATAGGACAGCTGTAGTAAGAAATGGAAAGGGAGCTAAAAGGATAAAAGCCACAACAACCACATACGTACAGCGCTGAACCATGCACTACACCAATGAATATGGTCACAATAGCATATTTTAGTGTTGCAGTTATTATGGGAACAAATCATGACCACACAACTGTGAAAAATCGACTAAAGAGCTTTTAACCATGTTATAGTTGTTTCCCCTTCTCATTTACTCACCCAAAGTTGTTTTTGGAGCAATCTTTAATCACTCAAGACGCTATATTGCCGATCAACCCTTGTTTTCACCACCACCAGCATACGCCCATTACTCTCTGGGTCCTTTGTTCTCCAATTTTATTTTCTTAATGGGTGATGACAAAAGACAAATAAAACCTGCCAACTGGACAAAACATTGTTTGAGTAAAGATTCTGCTTCTTAAGTTCAGGTCAGATTACTGGTGGACACTGCCTTATATCTACCTGAAGGAATGAGCTAACTACACTGAAACTCAAAACACCCATTGTCTACAGTTTCTGCTTGTAGGCTAGTTCTATTGTGCTATCATAAGTTTGTGTACTGTGCCTGAGTCATTTAGCATAGCCATTCAAGTGATTTCACACCTATTGGCATCCTGGCTGGCCCTATTGCTCTCTTTGTTTTGCTTTGGGTCTGATGATGGCGTTATAGATAGGGGATAGACGGTGTCTCAGGCCCCCATCCCTGTTCAAGGAAGGATTGTCTTTCCTAACAAAAATTGCTTCTTTAACTCCCCTCTCAAACCACTTCTTTTCTCTGGCTAAGCTCTGTAATTCACTGTCTTCAAAGGAGTGGTTAGTGGCTTTGAGATGAGATGGCGGACTGGGGTCCAGAGGAGCTTTTGCGACGGTGTTGGTACATCCTCTTATGGAGTGGCTATTTAGTTTCTCCTCTGTTACTGCATTCTTCACTACACTGAATGGAGTAGACCACATTACTTTGTTTGTGGCTCAGGGTTTTGTCCTTTGGGTGAACCAATTTTTGTCTTTGTAGGATGTGCATAAGATTCAGCAGCGTTGCGTAGTCATTTTGGTGCAAATGAAAAAAAATCTGCAGCTATTCATCGCAGGTGCCGATAGCTGCGCAGCTCTTTGTCGGGATATTTTGTCGTGACATTTAAGGACTTGTTTCTTTTATTAAGTAATTTTAGATGAATAATGCGATTTAAAATGTGCAAATTATAACATAATGATCTACGGGTGTCATAGATTATAGATATAGAGCCGACAGAAGCACAATATGTCTTCTTTAATTCACATTCCATCCAGGCAAAGCGATACATCACCATGGAGACAACCAGAAAAAAAAACAGAAAAAAATAACATAGCGCAGTCTCTCTGGAACCTATTGTTGAATTGCATTTTCCTATAGTAAAAATAATGTGGGACTGTACTAGACCCTGGTGCTGTCGGAGAGTGGGAGTGCGAGGGGGCTTTGTGATGTAACATGTGTCCCTGCAGGTGCTCTGTGTACTCTACCCTGCAGCTGTTCATGCGCTGACTCATCCTAAGCCAGAGCTGAACCAAACCAGCACGGACAGCTTTTAGCCACAGCATTCAACATTCAGGTAGAAATCACTCAAAGGGATGAGCACGGACAAGCAAACACAAACAGGATGCTGGAGTTGGCGTTGCTGGAATAGTAACCCAAATCTTGATAAAATAAAATAAAAATAGCTGTTAGTTTAACGTCCTTGTCAAAGATTGATCTTGTCTGATTTCAGAAGCTATGCAGGGACATGGTTAGCACTTTGATGGGAGACCGCTGGGAATATAATATTAAAAACTGTTGTTGTGTCCTTAGGCAAAACACTTCACCCAAATTGCCTTGTATGAATGTTTAATAGGTTGAGTCTCTGTGACATTAAAACATTCTAACACCAGACGTACTGAAAAGAAATGAGAAATTCCTTGGACTGCCCCATCCCAGGCACGAGGCAAGTTTATTTGTACAGCACAATTTATACACAAAGTAATTCAAAGTGCTTTACAAAAAAATAAATACTTTAAAATGCCCCGATGAAGGTTAAAATGGTTAAAGATAAGCAGAAAGCGCCATGGAGGAATGATGACTCGGTCAGGGCACAGAAAAGGGAGTGCCGGAGGGCCGAGCGGGAATGGCGCAAGTCAAAGCTCCAGGTTCATTATGAAATTTACAGAGAAAAGATGCACATGTACAACCACAGTTTATGTAGAACAAGGCAAAGGTATTTTTCTGACATTATTGGAAGTTGTAGTAAAAACTCTCGTATCCTGTTTGCAACGGTAAACAGATTAACAAACCCCCCAGCTCCACTGCCGTTAGAACTAATTTCCACATCTAAGTGCAATGAGTTTGCAGTATTCTTTAATGACAAGGTTCAGGGTATTAAAAATGCCATAAATTCCACAACACAAATAACAACCCAGCACCCACCTAGACACTTAGAGCTGACTCACTTTGCACCTGTAACTGATAAAACTGTCCAAGAGATTGTCACCAGTCTGAGTTCATCTACATGCTGCCTCGATGTGTTACCCACTAAATTTTTAAAGTCTGTGCTCAACAGTTTGCTATCACCACTCACTCACATAGTTAATATGTCACTTCAATCTGGAACATTCCCAAGTGCTTTGAAAACTGCAGTTATCAAGCCTCTCCGAAAGAAGAGCAGTCTTGATGCCACAATATTGAACAATTATCGACCGATCTCAAATCTCCCATTTTTAGGCAAAGTCCTTGAAAAAGTTGTTTACCAACAGCTTATTAACTTCCTCCTCCAACTCCTTTGATGTTTTCCAATCAGGTTTTAGACCCCACCACAGCACTGAGACTGCTCTTATCAAGGTGACAAATGACATCCGCCTGAACACTGATGCAGGAAAAGTCTCAGTCTTGATCCTGTTAGATCTGAGTGCTGCTTTTGACACTGTGGATCATGGGATCCTCTTACAGAGACTAGGGGACTGGGTGGGCATCTCTGGTACGGCACTAAACTGGTTCAAGTCCTATTTAGAAAACAGGGAGTACTTTGTTGAAATTGGAAAATGTATATCAGATAAAATGTCCCTGACCTGTGGGGTGCCCCAGGGTTCAATCCTGGGACCCCTGCTGTTCAATCTCTACATGCTGCCATTAGGCCAGTTAATACGCAGCAATAATGTGTCTTACCACAACTATGCAGATGACACTCAGATCTATGTCTCACTAGCAGCAGGTGAATATGGACCAGTGGATTCACTCTGCCACTGCATCCAACAGATCAGTGTGTGGAAGCAAAACAACTTTCTTCTGCTAAACTCAGACAAGACTGAAGTCATCATCTTTGGCCCACAGAAACATAGAGAAAGTGTCAGCAGTCACCTCCAGTCTCTATCTCTAAAACCTTCAAATCAGGCTAGAAATCTAGGGGTAATAATGGACTCAGACTTGAACTTTAACAGCCACATCAAATCAATAACATCTGCAGCTTTTTACCACCTAAAAAACATTGCAAAAATCAAAGGTATACTGTCAAAGCCAGACTTGGAGAGACTTATCCATGCATTTGTCTCCAGTAGGTTAGACTACTGTAACGGCCTGCTCACTGGCCTCTCCAAACGAGCCTTAACACAGCTGCAGTACATCCAGAACGCTGCTGCTCGGGTCCTGACTAGAACCAGGAAGTATGAGCACATAAGTCCTGTGCTCAGGTCTCTGCACTGGCTTCCTGTAGCTCAAAGAATAGACTTTAAAGCAGCTCTGCTTGTGTATAAGTCTCTCCATGGCCTAGGTCCAAAGTACATCTCTGACATGTTAGTGACATATGAACCATCTCGCAATTTGAGGACTTCAGGGATCGGCCTCCTGCTGGTGCCCAGAGTCAGGACTAAACATGGGGAATCAGCGTTTAAGTTTTATGTAGCTAAAACTTGGAACAGTCTTCCTGAAGATGTGAGACAGGCCTCTACTTTGACAATGTTTAAATCCAGGCTCAAAATGGTTCTGTTCAGCTGTGCATACGACTGAAAGATTTTTATTCTGCACTCTTCTCTTTTAATGTTAATTTTATGATTATTATTTGTGATTATTTATGTTTTGATTTGTGTGATTTTCATGTCTTTCTTATTCTGTAAAGCACTTTGAATTACCTTGTGTACGAATTGTGCTATACAAATAAACTTGCCTTGCCTTGCCTTGCCTTGCCTTAAAATCACGATACAGCAAATCAAAACATAAATAATCATCATAAAATTAATATTAAAGAGAAGAGTGCGGAATAAAAACCTTTCAGCGTATACATGTTCATTGGAATAATGCTTAAAAGATCGTCTCCAAGTCCAGATGTATTGTAAAAGCAGTTCTCACTGTAAAAATTTGTTGTGTGCTATCTGCATTTAAGTGTTTTATCCCACGAGAATCAGGAAGTGTGCTGTTAGCATGAGAATATATATATATATATATATACATACGCTCTGGCCTCTGAAATTTGTGGAACGCGCTTATAAACTCATATCTTATCATATAACCTCAACACCACCAGATATATTTAATCACATAATATCATTCTTATTATTATTTCTTAGCTTTTGGCTTGTCGGGCTGGTAGGCAGGAGCAGTTACCAGGCAGACCAGGACACAGCTGCGTTCTCTCTTCACGCGTGCTGCCAGTGGAATTCGGATGCTGCCATTTAAGCTCCAACTCCAAATGGAACTCTTACCATCTGTCTCCAAACTCGAGAATTTTGAAACTAGGTCTGTAGTCAAGTAGTTTTGTATAAGCCCCAGATGAATAGGAATACACAATTAACTTGATTTGGACTGTAAGTAAGGGTATTAATCTAAATTTCAATTTTTGAACTCCCAGTGACTTCAATCAAAGGCACTGTACCTGATTTTTACTAAAACGTGAAAAACTGAACTAATTCATTTTAAACAGTTTGCAGAGGTCCAAAATTATTTATCACTTGCCTTATGCATTCAGGGCATTCTGATTATTCACAACGAGTTTATAAAAGCTTTTCACAACTTTCAGAGTCCAGAGCAGAGTTTTGTTGTCACGGTAAAGCTAAAAACTAGTATGTTAACGTGCACTTCCTGATTATCAGACAAGAAATAATGTGATGCAGACAGCACGAAACTGATTTATACTGACCTCAACAACTGCGTTTACAATTATATCTGTACTAGGGCAACACAAATTTTGCTTAAGTACACTGGGACAAACTTGGGTACAGATCTTAATTAATGTAACCAAATTGAACTTGCTAAACAGATAAAGGTAATTTTAAAAAGAAATAGAAAGAATAAATGTTTAAAAATGTATCAGAATAAATTCAATATGAAATTCTAGACATGTTTCATCAACATTTTTTATTGATTTTGCCTTTCTCACACTAAAGCAGCAAAAATGTTTTATTAAAAGGCCTGTACCTGATTTATTTTTCACGTATTTGAGTAAAATGTGTCTTGCCTCAGTACAGATATATTGTATAAGGAGCTCAGGAGGTCAAAATAAGTCCTTGGTGTACTGAGTGTATCAAATTCTGAAGCAATTTATTTTCGGAGAATTAGGAAGTGCCCGCTTAGCATGCTATTTGTAGCATTACCATCACGGTAAAACTCCACTCTGTCCTCAAAAAATTGTTAAAAGAGCTTATAAAGTCATCGCTGTGGGTAATTACGTTGCATAAAGTCAGTGAGGAATAGGCCTGTCATGATAACATACAGTATTTTGAAGTGCAATATTTTGTCAATGTAACTATACGGTAATATTGAAACTAATTTATACCACTGACATGATAATTCTAAAGTGGGATTTTCCCCAAAAACTATTATAAATTGCTAAAATGTGTGAGCTGCTACAAAATAAACAGCAGAATTAATCACTTTAGTAGTTAGTTTGTATATACAATACTGCAAGTCATAGAAGTTATCAATTCAACCCTCTACAGCTCAAATCTTATTGTATTTCAAAAAATAACTAAAACGTAACCACTGGTGCAAAGAAAAATACCCACAATAAATACTGACCCTCAAAAATGATTGTTCCATCTATAACGTATCAAAAGATAAGTTGATATAGTAATTAACGTGACAGGCGCAATGAGAACTAACTTTGGACCACTGCATGTGGTACAGCACCTTTTAAGTACTACTCCACCATAGCTGATGTCAAAGTAGTTGATATGAACAGCTAGTGAACAGTTTCTACAAAATCTTCAAATAAATGCAACTTGTAATTGTAATTCCTTAGTGCCCACCATATAATGCTTTCACAACATACTTGAAAATTCCCATTGAAGACCAAATGCTTCCATGACTACAGGGAGACTGCATAATCAAGCCTCATCAGCAACATGCCTAATTGCTGTGAGTAAACATAGTCACCGGTGGAATACATTGAAAGCTTATTGAATATTAATTATACAGTACGTACCTATATAGGATTTGTTTTAGATCTTTGTGTGAGTTCGGTGGGAAAGTTAATAGCCAGAGGAGCTGGTTTGTACCGGATTTATGTATATATTGTGTACTATGTGTATTGTGTACTATGTCATGTTTATGATCAGTATGTCATTCATTCACAATGGATTTTATATATGGTTGTGATCAGAGCCACAGACAGATATTTAAAGTTGTACTATGTAACTTCTGGTGGTGGGTTTGCTACTTTGATGGAGATGTTATTGCTGTGCATAGGATTAAGGTTGAACGATTTGGGGAAAATTCAATTCAATTTTATATATATAGCACATTTAAAATACAACATAAGCTGCAAAAGTGCTTCACATAAAAAACAAACTAAAATAGATAAACATAAAATATGATACATAGGCAATAAAGCAATAAAAACACCAAGATATCCTGTTAAAACTTTAAACAACCATTGTGACGATTTGCGATGTAAGTTTTAACATCACAATCTGTTCAAAGTTCACATTTTACCCGTGGCGACAAGAATTGCATAACATATTTTGATCACAATGTTACCTGAAAACAACGTATCAACATAGAGTTAATATGATTTACTGAGGTTCAGGAGTAGGACCACGCCTCAGCTCCTCTCTAGCGAACCACAGCTCACCTCAAATTACCCAGAAGCCCTATTTATACAAGCCTATCCCAGCAACACCGTCTGTGTCCACGCTCTCACCCCCTCCCTGTTTTTGACACTCTGAGTCCCCCCTCCATTTGCTCTCTGCGCTAAGTTGCCCCCCCTTCAGAGTGCTATCACAACACAATCAGCTTCCATCCCGCTAATGAAGCTACTGCACATTGCATCAGGTTTGTCAAGTTGTCAGTTTTGTATCATGTTTTTGTATATTTATGGAGAATTGTCATGTGGGAGCATGGGTGACGTAGGCTTGTGGGCTGAGGATTGGACAGAATCTCACTGCTAATCATAAGGACAGTTCGAATAGGGCCCGAGAGAGATCGCCACAATTCTTAAACATGCATGCGTGACATTTAAAATCTCTTCAGGCATGTTTTTGATGAGGGAACACCATTATGACATGGTCGATTTTGCATAATGCCCCCACTTTAAAAATTACCTGACAAAAACCTATCCAAGAATCACATTGCAGAACATGTTTGTATAGATCTCAACTATAAGGACAATGCTTTTAAGCAGAATAAGACATTTTGTTGTTAAAACAATTATGGTACTGTTTTTTATTTGAATGCAATTAATCTTGCAGCTCTACCTAGAATGTTCCAGCGCATGGCATTACACATTGTACTGTACACATTACAGGCAAAGCAAACATCTATAAGGCTCCTAAATCAAAGTGTCTAGAATTGAGTCTGCTGTTAATGGTGTTTATTGTGAGTATGACTTATAGTGTGTCTTAACTGTAAGGCTCTACACTACCAAGACAGATTTCCCCAAGGGGACAGTAAAGTATATTGTATTGTAACAGCATCTCCATGGAGACAAATGGATGACAGGTCCTCCTCCAGAAAAGTTCCATAGTGCACCTTGAGTCTCATCTTTCAAGCAGTGTCTCTATTTCCAGTTCTTTTTGGTCACATGGTCACATTTTTATACAGTGCTTTTCTATCTTCAAGGCACTCAAAGCGCTTTCATCAAGAAACCACTGACCCATTCAAACACACATTTACACACCAGTGTACGGAGACACTGGGGGCAAGGTGGGTTAAGTCTCTGGCTCAAGAACATAACTACAGCATTCATCTGTGGGAGCTGCAATCACACTGCCAACCTGTGGATCAGTGGATCTTTACCAATGATGTTTATGTTGAGAGTGGGATCAATAAGTGGACACTTTACCAACTAAGCTACTGTTGCCCATTTTCTTGATTTGGTCCTAGCTGGATCCCAGTTCAGTCCTGATGTGGATTTTTGTTTTGGTTTTGTTCAACTTCTGGTTAAGTTCTGGTCTAGTCAAGGTTTAGATCCAGGTTTCGACTGAGTTTAGTCCCAA
This sequence comes from Periophthalmus magnuspinnatus, assembly GCF_009829125.3. NCBI lineage: Eukaryota > Metazoa > Chordata > Actinopteri > Gobiiformes > Gobiidae > Periophthalmus > Periophthalmus magnuspinnatus. Next base: position 21,716,202 of record NC_047135.1, on the reverse strand, counting down.
ATCTGATATGGTGAGTGCACTGGTGTGAAGGCAGAACTTGAACTTGTTCCTCATCAAAAACATCCCTGAAGAGGTTTTAGATGCCGTTAGCATCATAGCATAATTACCCAAGTAATTTTTCAAGGGAAAATGGAAAAAAAAAACCAAACACTTTTTTATTAAATGGTTGATTTAATTTTTTTTTTTTTTTTTTATTCTACTATCATGCTGGCCTCTATTGGAGTTTCTGACAAGTATGTATTGTTAAAAACATACAGTCACATTTTATAACTGAAAAAAAATGACTTTTTGCTACTTGAGTTTTCACACTTCAGTTCACTTGAGTTCTATTATTTCTCAATGGAGACCAAACAGTGAAATAAATCATCCCTAAACGATTTACCTCACTTTTCAAAATATAAACAATTCATTTTCTGATTGTTCTGTCTCACTGGGCTGTTGCTGGCTGTTATAACAAAGTTTACTCCATATTCGATCAATGGGAGCACACACTGGTCAAGTCCCCAAATCAAATCTCAGTTTTATAAATATTGGTAGGGGAAACTATATGCTTTTTTGACTGTGACTATTTTTAATACCATTACTGATACAGAATCTAGAAATATTCTTTATTTACACTGTCAAATAGATTGCCAAATCTATGTTACAAGGTTGAACAAAATATCTAACTTTTCAATTTGAGGTTTCAAGGAGAGGCTGAAGTTTGCATGTAGATTATATCTCCATAATTTATTTTATTTATTTATAGCGGACAGTGCATGTTGACCAACAGTAACTGTTTAACATGCCAGAATTAGCCAAGAGGCTAGTTTTCATCTGTTGTCCGTTGCCATGATGTACAGATGGCTCCTTGCAAATTTAAATAATTTACAGAGGACACTAGATAATAGATAATAGATAATAGATATAATAGAAAGGTTCTTTGAACAATTTCTTTCAGCAATATACAAGATTTGTTTCTATAATACAATGCTAATTTTGATTTTAAACTGTTACATTATTCTGATATGTAACTTGAAGTATATGTGTTTCAAGTTTTTGACAAGCCAAAACCATGGTGACTATTTCAATAAATGTACCATTTAGAGTATAAAGATTTGTAGCTTGCACATTACTTAAATGTTTTTGGGTTTGTTTGTTTGTTTGTTTTTTTGTTTTTTTGTTTTTTGTTTTTTTGTTTTTTTGTTGTTTTTTTTAGAAAAATATATATATACTTTTATTTCCATTGAATGGTAATTTAAGATTTTGGATTTCATTAAAATCTTGTTGCAGTTTTAAAACTTCGATACAAAACAGCATAATCCGTACATCAAATTAATAAATATAGTAAAAAAAAAATAAAAATAGCAGGCCCAAAATTGAGCCTTGGGGCACTCCTTTACTTGAAGTAAAAAAAAAACACTGACTTAAACCCATCAGCTACTACTGCCTGGGTTCTGTTTGAAAGATAATTTTGGAACCAATTACATGCAGCATTGTCAAATCCAATATGCTTTGAGCACTTCAAGAGGATTTTTTTGATCTACTGAATCAAAAGCTTTAGTTAAATCAATAAAGAGAGCTACACAATCTTGTTTGTTATCAAGGGCTGTGAAAATGACATTTAAACCTTTTGTGTTTGCAGTGACAGTAGTATGCCCTTTTCTGAAACCCGACTGATAAGACTTCAAAATAACTATGTTGTAACCTGATTTGCAACTAACTTCTTATACTTTTGCAAGACAAGGTAATTTAGATATTGGCCGGAAATGATTTACATTTTAGTTGTACACTTTTATGTAAAGGGAAAATGTGTCGTTTTCCATAATTCTGGTATACCTGCCATTTGACTTGATAAATGAAAAATATGTAAAAGAGGTTAAAGTAAATACGGGGCAGCAAGTAATAGAAGTTTTGGATCAAGGTCAAACTCTCCTGTGGACTTCTTTAGGTCTATGGAATGGATAACATTCTTGATTATGTTTAGACTCAACATAATCAAGATGAGAAGGATCACCATTATGATCCAAAACGTTACATGCAGAGATAAAATGCCTATTGAAAGGATCACATGTTTTCTCTTTAGAATTTACAATAGCTAAATCTAATAAAATATCGGTTGGTAATGTATGAATACTAGTTTAGCGGGATCTTACTGTCCTCCATTACTTTGCTGGATTTCCATGACTCCCTATCAACGTTCACATGAAGTAAGTTTTTGCTTTTCTAACAGTTGGTAAAGTTGGTAAATCTATTTCTTTCTTTCAAAAACAATGGCCAATCCAAATTTGCTCTAGTTGTGTGTGCAGTGTTTCAGGAACCATTTATTTCTGTAATTTAACTTTGATAAAAACAATACACTACAACTTCACAAACCTGATGCAATATACAGTGGTTTCATTGTGGAATGTGTTGGGATAGCACTCTGAATGGGGAGTGACTTAGCACGGGGAGAGGGGCCCAGAGCGTCAACAATGAAACTGAAACGTACTGAAACGTAATTACACATTTTAATGTTATTTTCAGCAAAAATAGCATTTTCAAAATAATAAAAGGTAATGTGGTCATCTAAATATGTTATGTGTTAACAACTAATACCCCATAGAAGAGTTAAGCATCAGCAGACTCCTGTGATCTCTGGAGTATACTTGTCGATAGGACTTTAGATTGACTTAACACATGACAACTGCTGGATGACATAATCCCACAATAACAGACTTCTCACATACAGATAACGAAACACATTGATGAAGGCATGGCAGGTCTTGCCCACGAACACTGTACAACGTCGGAAACAGAGGTAGCAAACTGATAACAGTGGATTTGATTTGGGGTATTGATTCCACATACTCTTATATTTAAAGGCACTGTGTCTGATTTAGTTCCCACGTATTTGACCAATCATTTTCTTGCCCCTGTACAGATGTGTATAAGCAGTGCTGAAGGTCTAAATAGGTCTGTTGCATGACGTCTGCATCTGATAAAATGGAATAAAATGCTTTCTAATCAGGAAGTGCACATTGGAATGCTACTTGTTGTTAGCTTTACCGCCACAGCAAAACTCTGGCGCTGGTGTCTGAGAGTTGTGAAACGGGATTGTAAACTCATCATGGTGAATAATTAGGATGCTCAGAAAGTATAAGGTAAGTGAGGAATAACTCTGGACCACAGCAAATTGTTTAAAATAAATAAACCGGTAAGTAAGTATTGTATTTCTACTGAATCCTAACCTGTAGAGGCAGATTGACATATACACTGTGGTAGTGTAACCTACACATTTTCTTATGAGCTTGTGAACTGAAATATTGCAAGAATAAATCTATAGCTCTGCAAGGTTACAATACAAAAACATGGTCCATTCTGTTATGCAGCTCCAGAGGAATCAAATAGCCATTCATGTCATAGTTTATACAATCTCTGTCTATGCCATGTGTTAATGTATTAAGAGGCAAGTTGTTTTGAATGTTCTGGAATAAGAATCAGTTTTGATGTCTTGTCATTACTAGTTTTGGTATCAAATTGAAAGTGTATATTATCAAACTGTGCATTCATTGTATTGTTATTGACCTGCTCTCATATGCTCTTGAGGACCTTTACTTTGACATCTTATGTTTCAAAACTTAAAATAATGGCTACAGACAATAGACACCTTGTTCCTATAGATATCTTCTCTATACTGGGATCTGGTGTAAACACACTATCTACTGGCAGAAGAGGGAATTACAATTGTCAAAACACATATCAACTCGGGTTAGCAACTTGCCCTCACATGCTAATTATAAGCATGTGGTTGTAAGGAACATAGTTTGTTGGTAGTAGTCAGAGTGAGAATGATGATTTATGGACTGAAAAATAGAGGAGAGCTCCAAAATTTCACCTTTGATGTCACAAATTTGGGAAATTCTAAAACAAGAGTATTTACTGCTCAGAGGGAGAGAACTTAGTTAACAGAATTCATTAAACAAGCCTGAATTAAGCTAAATAAAACTCCAGGTAAGTTTTTGATGAGAGAACAATGTCATAACATGGCTGAAAGTTTAAAAAAAAAAGTCAAGTTGGCATATGTAGGCTATACCTTGTGCTATTTCACTAACTACTGATATACAGAATCAGTGATGGGAAGAACAGTTTGAAAATGTATGTAGTTAAAAAATTTTAATTAGGGTATTCACTATTCTGTGACATATTCGGTTACATGGGCCAGTCAGCATAGTGAATTCTGAATGCCTAAAATACTTTTACACTGAGTTGCATTATACTGTAGTGTAAAAAACTAACATATGTGCATGCATTTATGTCCAATTAAAGACAAACCTGGTACAGGACCGGACAGCAAAAGCTATGTCTTCTTATTTTCTAAATAATACTGTGCAGTTCACAGCCAAAATTACATGAAGTATGATGTATTCCTCTTAATTTAGGAAAGTAAAGGTTTTCTAAATAACACCAACTGAAAGAGTACCGGAATAAAGTTACTCAAAATTAGTATTCAGAATACCTATTTTCAGTACATGTATTCAGTTACTTCCCAACACTTGCACACCATGTACTTCAGACTTAATAACACATCTCCTACAAGCATATTAAAGACAAAGAAAGTAATTTTCCTGTCATTCTTTGAACCAACCTCCCACCATTATCCCTCTTGAAGCCAGTCGATAGTGTTCTGACAGGTATTTTAATTACCCATTGCGGTTTACGTAGCATTCACGGAAGCTTCACATTGTACCTTTCCGTCTTTTCTTCTCTGTCCATTAAATGCAGAGAGGGGTGACATTTGCAGCACACCTTTGCTTGCCAGTCTTTATGACTATTGCATATTGACTTGGGCGTTGGTTGTCACACAGCATTAACACTTATCTACGTAGAGGTTTGGAGTGGAGGTGAGGAGGTCAGAGACATTTCACAGGCGGTATAGTGGCGTGATTGGAAGTGTGCGTATACTATTGGGTGTCTGTCCGTGACCAGTGACCTCTATTAGCATAAGAAACAGGCTATAAAAAGATATTTGTTGCATGGGTAAACATACATATATTACTTATTGTGTTGTTGAAACAAGTGAGGTCTTAGGTCTTGGCTTGAAAGGTGTAGCCAAATACTCCAAACTGTAGAGCAACAAAACAAAAAGACAGTAATCCTAAAGACCTTCTGCATTCTCGGAATATTCACAACCAAAATATAAATATTTGAACAATAGTTTATAAAAATGCCTGGCCACAAAAAATTGAAATCAATATAACAACATTGCATCATTAATTGCGGAATTTCTGTACTAATTTATACATTTTCCTGGACAATTACATGACAAATGCTGTCCTCTGCAGTCTTTCCCAATAGTTAGACAAGGTGTGCAGTCTGTGTGAACACATATATAGATATAGAGGGGAAAAGAGCATATGTGCAAAGTGTGTAGAAATATAGAGTAAAAAGTTAGGATAGCTTTGATTTGTATTTATTTTGATCTCCATTCACTATATAAGCACAGCTGTGATGAGACCAATGACAATAACAGAAATAAGATATATGGTTTATATTGTATATATTGGTTTGTGTATAGTTTTATGATATATTAGGCCTATGTAAATGCATTTATTAAAAACTAGGCTAGCTCTCATAATTCTTTTGGGAGTTTTTAGGAGCACATTGTGAATTCTGTCCCAGAGTCCATAATAGTATCTCACTTAATCAATGTCCATACGGGCTTGTCAAAGCCTGATCTTGTCAGATCTCTGAAGGTAAGAGCCTTGTTAACCCTATTGTGGCAGATGCTATCGTCACCAATAGAGCGTGGTTGCAGACTTTCCATTACCATAACCCCGCAACCAATTCTGCTCTCATGTAAATTCAAACTGCATCTTAAAGCAGAGTCATGGGGCTCTTTAAATATTTTACTGTCACTACGGTAATCTGCTTACGTTGTCCATCGAAGATGACGAATCAGAGCACAGGTGCCGCAGGGATTTTCCCAGTCAGTTATTCGATACGTCAAAGGAAAAATATGGATGGATATGTAAAATAGAGGTAGTTGTGTGAAAAAATGCAGTACATTCTGATACTTCCGTTAATATGATTTTTATGGCTAAAGAATAAAAGTCTAGACGAGCTGTACTGGTCTATAATGTGCTTAGTCCTTAAAGGGTTAAGTAGATGGGAAAAACTGTTGTTGCCTCACTTCGTCACTCTACCCCAGGGCAGCTGTGGCTATGATAGTAACTTACAACCACCACCACCAACTGTGGAATGAATGAATAATGCAATAAGCTGCAATGTAAATCCAATACATTATTATTATTATTGTGTTATTTGTATCTTCAATAAGCCTAAAGGTCCTATGCGTAAATGTATTAGCCCAAATTATACTAATTTGGAGACCGTGGCCTTGATATTTCAATTCATCTGTATAGGAATAAAACAAAAAAAAAAAAAAAAACTTAGCCTGCCCTATTAAGTTTATTTAAAAAAAAAAAAAAAAAGAAAAAAAAATCTACACAGTGGAAAAAAAAACTTTTTTTTGTTTTGTTTTTACAATCTACAGTGTCTGCTTACTGTTAAAAAAAGAGGTTACAATAGAAAGACATATTTGCATATGATAGCCCACTTTATACCATGAATGAATGAAAACAAACATTGGACATTGGATTTGATTGGATTTTTATTACACACTTTAACCTCAAGGTCTTATTTGCATGCCCTGTTTACATAAGCCACCAGACAGTCATGCTGAATAATGGAGAGCAGTCATGCACAGAGCGTTATTTATGGGCACTGCATAGATATTAAGATGTGTGTACAGCCATTATGCATATGGTATTCTGCTTAGGTAGCCATGGGAAATAAAGGTTATAAACATGCATACACAAATGATTATGGACACAGGCTTACAGGCATGTATTAAAAGGGCCTCGGCCCAATTTTTTCCCATGTATTTGAGCAAAACGTGTCTTGTTCCAGTACAGATATATTGTATAAGCAGCTCTTCAAGTCAAAATAATTCTGTCACATGCTGTCTGCATCCACTTAGAAATCGTTTTATTGTCTGATAATCAGGAACTACACATTAGCATGCTAGTTGTTGTTAGCTTTACCTCTTTGATCTCTAAAGCACTATAAATGAATTGTGGTGGGACGCTCAGAATGCATGAGGTAAGTGAAGAATAACCACTGCAAATGAATTAGTTGTTTTTCCACATTCAGTGTGTTTAATGATCCTGTACCTGACATTTATTTATTCTAGTTACACAAAAACATCTCTGTATAGTGTATTTAGAAGCAGTTATTTGGTAAATGAGGCGGTGTATCCTATATATATTGTTTAAAAAAAGCATTTTGTTGGATGAGAATCATATAACTGCCAGATAAACAGTTTATGTTCAATCAGAAAGTATGCTGGGTGTGAACCATGCAGTTGGGGAAAGCAATGAAGTACAAAAGTAAAAGTAGTGTACAAATGTTTATGTATCTGCACTTTGCTAAAGTCAACTTATCTACATGTTTTGACTGGATTGACAAGTAAAAAGTACTTAGGCACATTCATGGTAACATTCTGACTTTAGTTTTGAGTTGAAGTCCAGGTGCAGGGGAAAAGCAATGCCAAAATATTCATAATCTGGTTTGAATACAGAGAGAGACCAGTTTAAATATATTGTCATACTTCACTTTCTCTACTTTACTTTATGCTTATTATTTTCTTACCATTGCTTGGTGTGTTTTTTCTTTCTGTTGCAATTTAAAAATGCCTACAGTATATATTCATTTTTGTTGTTTGAACTGAATAGGAAGCTTAAACAAAGCATTTAATTTATGTTCTAATGGAAGATAGGGGTGGGATTTAATACGTTTTCTTCTTCCCACTCCTTTTTTGAGCTTAAATAAGAAAAAATATGTGAAATGTGCATTAAGTGTGCTGGATACATGCGTTCATTAATCTGCTTGAAATAAAGTAATAAATAAAATGAACGAATGAGAATTGAGTGTACTTAAAATAATGGCTAATCAAAAAACTAAACAAAAATCATACATTTCACAGCTTCAGTTCTCCCCATACTCTGATCTGGAACAGCACACCATCTACTTTCAGCAGAGGGAATTGCCACGAGGAAAACAGTTCAACTCTTGTAATGTAATGAAGTCAATGTAAGTATACAGTAGTAATGAAATGCTTGGAATGAGATGTATGGACTTAAAAAATGCCCAGGGTCTCTACCAGTGACATCACAATCCTGGGCATTTCAAATCGAGTGTTTGGTGATGCTCAGAAGAAAAATACTTTTACGGAGGAAATAATTATTACTGTGAAAAGTGACACAAAATACAACTCCTGGTGTATTTTCAATGAGGGAACGATATCCCATAGTTAAAAGCTAAAAAAAAAAAGAAAAAATTGCATAAAATGTGTTCTTTAAAGTGAAAAATTCTCAACTCTGCTGCCATCTGCTGACCAGTTAACTAAGGGCTGAACAATTTGGGAAAAATATCTAACTGCTTTTTTTTTTTTTTAATAACAAGCATTGCAATCACGATTATATTTGCAATTTTAATAGTTTTAATAATGTGATTCTGTTCAAAGTTCAGATTTTTAACGCCTCCAGAAGAATTGCCAACAAGACTGTAATATGAACTAACAAACTAATACAAGAATCAAAATTCAAAACATGTTTGTACAGGTCTTAACCACAGAGTTAGAAGTTTTTTTATGCAGAATAAAACAGGATATTTTGTTGTTTGTGGAGGAAATGATCGTACTTCATAAACTGCAGCCTTTGTGGTTTGTTAATTGTGTCCATTGAAATTGCGATTTTGAATTGATTGCGATTAAGCTAGCTGTCCTAATTTGACCCATCTCTACATTTTACATCACACTCACTCAGAACCTTAGACTGTAAATAACTGACATAACAAACCTGGGCACACATGCTCCATCGGTTCCAAATAATTTTGTACTGAAAAAAACTCTCGCCCCTCTCTCCATAAGTGCTGATGTCAGGGCTCGTCAAGCTATGGGTGACATTACACTTTAGTCCTCTCCTGTATACATTCTGCGCTCAGAAAGCCGTTTGAATCATGTCTTGATCTGCGTCTTTATCTTGAGCTGCAGTGGTAAAGGCCTGTTTACAAACTGGGGGCATGCTCCAGCTCTGGGTGTGCCGGACAAAGGGTGGTGGATGGGGCCGTCTGATGGGAGTGTGGCTGGTGCTTCCCTGACATGCTGATCAATGCTCTGTGATGTGACATTTTCAGCTCCACTCGCCCGCTGCACTTGTCAAGATGCCATCTTTGAAGCTGTCAACACTCTGTCAATAGCACATAAAGTTTGTACATATGACGTCTGCGGTGGGCCTGTTATAGATTACCTGCCACACTAAGTACCTGTGTTGTTTTTTTGTTTTTTTCATTGAATAACTTGAAATAACAACAGCATTCGGAAATGACTACTGTTAGAGGCCCACTACGTAATATTTCAGACAATGTCATCAGTCAGTGAGCTGTTAGCATGCTAGTTGTTAGCATCTCATTGTGATTAATTATTAGGATGCTCTGAATGCCTAAGGTAAGAGAGGAATAACTCTGGACCACTGCAAAGCACGTATCATAAACTAGTTGTGTTTTTCACCGTTTTAAGACTATAAAAATTAGCTACAGTGCATTTAAAGCCCCACTGTGTGACATTTCAGCAAAAAATCAGCTAATAGATATAGTTTTAAATAAAATTGGATATCTGTGGTGGTTCCATAGACTGTATGTGTAAATGGACATAGGTAGCCTGCTGGCTGTTGCGTTCTGAATAAAAAGTGAGCATGTTCATGCTTTTGGCTTCATTGACTCTAATTAACTTTTTATTGAAAAACTGTCCTCCCTCTGTCTGTAACTGCTGCTGTCAAGTTTGAGTGACAGCATTGCTAAGCACCCACTTCCTGCTAAACCAGCTGTGTGGGTGGGAAGGGGTGCAACCTTCAACAGTCTCGTTCCAGATTGGCTCTTTGGTTGTTACGATACTCGGGTCTAGACTTCCAAATATGGAACTCAGCCCCAACTTCCCCTCTATAACAGCTAGCCTCGATGACCTTCATTCACACTCACTTAGTCCACATCTTTATACAGTCTATGGATGCCCCTGATTACTTTCCACTCTATATGTGCCAGCATTATGTTTTCATTGGCTAAGTTGAAAGTAGTTGGAAAAATATTATAGTTGCTAAAGTAGCAATTACAGCATAAGCTTTCAGACAATACTCAATTAGCACATACAGTCTGTAAATATTGTGTCTGCTGTCCTGTTATAGATTACCTGCCACACATACGCACTTCTGTTCTTTTTTAATTGGCAAACTTGAAATAAAAATAATAGTTAGAAAAGACTATTGTTAAAGCCCCTCGCATAACAATCTAGATGGGTCCCAACTATAGGCCTGTCTGGTCAGAGGATTATGTCTTCAAAGCTACATGCAAATCAAATAGTACAAATCCCCCCAAAATGAAACTGAATGAAATATGAATCTATTAGGCAATATGTTATTTAAGTTCACATTTCACAGTGTGTGTAGCACACCAAAGGGAATTTACTTTACTTAGAACAGAAACTCTAGGGGCCCTCTAACAAAAAAAACAAAACAAAAGTGCTTAAAGTAATTCAAAATTTAGTCTTATTTTACCATAATGTTCTAGTCTGTAAATCCCCTGCTCATGTTTCAAAGGGAGTCCAAGATTGGTAAGAATAAAGATTATTTTGTAGGTTGCTGATTTATAAATATTGAAATTTAAAATGCACCAAAATGCAGGAATCATGAACTGCTCAAACAATCCTCCAGCTAAGGTAGTCCGAGCTCAAGATCTGGAAATGGGTTGCTGAGCACTGCACTGTGGTGCACACAGCTCTTGAGGAGATCCCCCTGTGGTATAGAAGGATGGGTTAAGTGCTATTCTCCACCTCGTCTATAAACAAGGCGTACAGGCATGCTAGGGCCTACTCTCCTATAAGACCCAGTCAGCACCAGGGTTTTGTTTTGATCATCTTGACCATTATTTATGAGTTGCTAAAGACCATGCTTGACTCTTTAGTTTTCAGACTATGTTCAAACATATTTGGCAGTATTTGTTAGTATGTGCATTCATGTCACCATGGCAACTGCTGAAAGTTCCTCTAGAGACATACATACATGTCACTGTAAAAGGATCAATTATTGTCCTTTTGGCCACTCCCCACATTGTATCCGTCATTCCATCTGCTCCTGGCGCCTTATTGGCTGTTGCAGGAGCAGTGATGGTGATGGTTACAGCTGCCACACATAAGCTTGTAATGAGTTCGCACATCATTCTTGGCTAATCTGGATGCATTTTTTATGTCAAATAGGCCCTTACAGATGGAGCTTTGAATCGCTGTACATCACTACAGTGAAAATTAAACAAACCTAGCTAGCCTGTATAGCATTTCCGATTCAGGCAGTTTTTCATCTAAATTTCACATGTCCATTGTGTTTTCACTCCAGCTTGGTAATCCTAGCCATTCCATTTGGACACAGATATAGGCTACAGCTCACATTCTTGGCTGATTCAGAGCTGGTAGCCTGTTGGGAGTAGATGTGGAATGCACTAGTTTATGTTGGAGTTTTTTGGAGGAAAAAGGATGTGTACAACTCCAACACCACTCTGAGCTCTGCACCTACTACATTTGGAATTTGCCAGTACATCAAGTCCACTGGAACTTGTCATAATGGCCCCAGGAGAGAACACATAGAATATAGAGAAGTTTTGAAAAACTGGGCTCATATAGCCTGTGTTCCCAACCCATCAATTGTAATCGATTGTTTCGATCTCCAAGACAGTGGGAGCAGATCCCAAAGCCCTATCAGTTTATGTGAAGTTTATTGTCTGATGTAAAAGTGACAGTGGATAAATGACCGGTCACACGAATGTCCACGCTCACACGAGGTAACCACGAGTTACAATCAGTTTGAATTCTGTTGCACACACTAGAGGAGGAGGGGAGAGGAGAGGGAGGGGAGAGTGTCATGCCGAGGAGCAGGGAGGAGTAAACAGGTACTGACATAGTGTATAATCCTTTCTTTTCACGCCGTTTATGTCCTTCCCAAAGCAATTTGTTGTTGATGTGCGCCAAAGGAAAACTGACTTTCGCAAAGTCTCAAGCCCCTCCGCTCAGTGTTACCATGGAGATCGCCTCAATGATACAATAGAATAGCTACAAGTGACGTACTGACAAACTTCTAGTATTAAAATAATCAGCTGTATAAAATAGAAGGCAAGTTAATTCTTATAACTTAAAACATTTTGCACTTTCAGTTTTTTACATTGCAGTTTTACAAGTTGTTATTATTCAGCCTACACTGTTTTTTATTGCATAATTATGTTTAATCAATAATTAAAAAACTTGTTGTGTAATAAAAATAATAACAAATTTTAACATAATGTATAGGTAAATATTCTGACTTAGCTGAATCTAAAAGTAACTTGCGAGTTTAGGCGTCCCTTTCATAAACCCTTCTAGTGATAGTAAACAGAAAGGCTGGTACTGGACATAAAATTGGCTCTAATATATTTTCAATATTTTAGTGACCATGCAACCATAACGTCTGTGCTTAGTATAGTTTATTGATGTAGCGATTTGTGCTGAAATTAGTATACAAGCTTACAACCACGTAATCTCTACAAACGTTAAATAAATCCAATATAATTATTCTAACTGACCGAAGAAAACAATTGAGCTGGAAGTTATATACTGACTCTTTGTACTTGGTGGCAAATGTAACAAACATATAAACAACCATTTGTCTGTGCTGTCTGCAAATGAGAAAATTACAGCTTTGGTTTGCTGCCTCATTAGAATGATTTTGATAGAATGTTATGATCAGTACCAGGCCATGTGCATAACCATTCTGTAGACAAGACTCCCTGAAGGGTCTATACTACCTATTTTGGTTTAGCCCTAGCTTATTCTCACTTTGACCTATGCAATTTAATTTTGCTTCAAGCTATTTTTTTCTGTTTGGGCAATTTAATCAAATGTTAGCCTTGGTCATTTCTGTCTATGATTAGTTTGTAGATAAAAAGAGTCGACACGTTGGCTTCTGTCACATAAATAAATAGAACAATTTTTGAGATGAACAGATCCAAAAATTCAGATGCTGTGAAAAAGCAGCAAGTCCCACCAGAACATGCATTTCTCTGATTGGTTAATCCATCTGTCCATCATGCCCATTAGAAATCAAGGAGACAGGATACACCTCTATACCGACACGTCTTTGTAAAGTATTGTAGCGTGCGGTTTTCGCTGGCCAGGCAATGGGTTTCAATGAAGAATTATGACTGTCAACTATTCAAAACTAACTATCCTATATGTTTGGATTGTTAAAGAAGACATGTCATGCTTGTGTCTGCTATGTAGTTATAATCAATGACGCCCATGGATCATTATGTTATGATCTGCACATTTTAAATTGCAGTACTCGATTTAATACGAAAAAACAAACAAACAAAAAAACAAGTTGATTCCGCTTTAGAAAACTGCGGTGCCTTATGGGAGCTGATGTCGCTGTAAACATCATCACAACAAAGAGCCGTGTAGCTTCTGCCCCTCCGAACAAAGTAAGTACAGCGCAGTGGTCGTGTACCGGTGGCGATGAAAACAGGAGTTAATCAGCAATATGGTGTCTGGAAAATAAGTGATTAAAGATTGCTCAAACATGCACGAATCACTCCAAACACAACTTCGAGAGGGTAAATGAGAAGGGGAAACAAACATAACGTGGATAAAAACTCTGAAAAGTCGATTTTGCGTAATAAGTCTGCTTTAAAAATGAATTCATAAAATATTTCAAATAATCTGACAGCTCCAGAAATAAGATGATAATTTTTGTTGTGTATGCTAAGTGTTGCCAGTGTTGGCGGCGATTCTCTCACCTTTAAAGTGTTTTAGTGAGGAGGTGAGAATGGAAAGTGCCCAACCCCACCGCCCAGCCTCTGAGCAGGGCTGTGGGCTTGGGCACCACAGGGCGGGTCTGTGCAGACAGCTGGGGCCTGGATACAAACTCTGAGCAACAGTGCCCCCTCCTGCTTCACTCAGGAATCTACATTTATTATTATTTATAGGCCATTTACTGGAATAAATGTTATATATTATGATTATTATTATTATTATTACTGTTGGTTGATATTAAGTACATGTAGCGTATTTACATGTACTATTCAATATTCAGTAAAATATTTGTTTATATGTATGCATTGAATTATACTGCACACTATGTCCAACTCTGCTCTTATTTTTATTTAATAATTATGTTTTAATAGTTTTGTTACAGACATCAATGTGGCCTCATTTAATATACAAACTAATCACAAAGAGAAATGACTATTGTAGGAGTTTTCACCTTGTCCAGGGAATGGTGGTAAAAGTAAAAAGGCTGGAGACCACCAGAATGTCTTAAGTAGCAGAAGTTTATTTACCATCAATATGTTTTATACATATATAAGTCAACATAGCATAATCTGACCTGATGACGATTAAATTGTTCAAACTGAATGTGGCCGTGTGTCTACCCTTTGAAATTATGTATAATCTACAATTTAAAAAAAACAAAACTATTACTATTACTATGATGCCAAATATGCTTTTTGTGTGCAAAGTAGGCACTTGTGTTGCCTAGTCTGTCTCTGTGTTGATTTTTGTGTTGGTTCAACCTAAATCAGTGAAAAAGCATACAATTACAAAGAAAAAGATTGAGTTCTTTTAAAAAAAATAAGATCAGGTCACTTTTAAGGGTTCTGTGCCCATTTTTTTGTATGTCTTTGTACAAAATGTGTCTTGTCACAGTACAGATATATTGTATAAGTAGCTCTTGTGATCTTGTATTTAATTACTAAGCATTTTAGTGTTCGATTATCAGGAAATCCACGTTAGCATGCTAGATGTGGTCAGCTTTACTGTCACAAAAATACACCACTCTCATCTCTGAAAGTTATGAAAAGAGCTAATAAACTGACTGTGGTGAAGAATTAGGATGCTTGGAATGCATAAGGTAAGTGAGGAATAACTTTGGACCACTGCAAACTCTTTAAAATGAACCTGAACCTGAAAAATCAGGTACAGCACTTCTTAGCTCTTAAGCATTGCTATAAAAACAGTGCTTTTATTTGACCATGATTTTTGACTACTCTGAAAGTGAGAATGAAGAGCTTTAGATGCTAACATGGCAGCTATCGGGGAGAGTTGGCGTGATATTCTTGGATTTGTACAGACCTCAGTGAAGGGGTTGACAATGTTGCACAGTTAGCACAACATGGCGCGCTCAGGCTAACGAGGCGTTCGGGGGCCCTTGGAGGAATAGGCCCTGTGCAAGAGCAGAGGTGAATGCTGACGCGCTGGATTGAGACGTGCAGCGGAGACAGAGGTGAGAGGGCCAGATGTCTGTGTTTGATGTGAAGTGTGTTGGCTCTTCCACAAGTGACTGCATCAAAGAGACTGTGCATTTTAATGACAATCTTTTTGATGCTTTGTTATGTTTTTCCCCTGAGTAACAAGCCGGCTCTGACTGAAGTGGACCCAGCAAAATCACTGTACAGCATTATGTTTAAAAAGGACCTTTCCCCCATGTTATAACTTTGTTCCCTCACCATAAACATGCCTTATCCATGCCTGTTTGAGTAATCTCACAATCTCTCTTGAGCTCTATTCGAATCCTCTTTACGTCTAAAAGCTTCTGGGCTGAATACAGTCCTCAGCCCACAAGCCTACATAACACGTGTTCTTGTTTGGCCATTTTTCATAAATATACAAAAACATGATGAAAAAAATACACTACAATTTCACAAACCAAATACAAAAAGTAATTTGAACCTCAGAAAATATGCAGTTTCAACGTTCTATGTTGGGGTAGGTATGTTTAAATCAGGGGTCGGCAACCCACAGCTCCGGAGCCACATGCAGCTGTTTCATCCTTATACTGCGGGTCTGTGTGGCTTGGGAAAATAAATTATAAGTTTTTAATCTATATTAATTATTTTTTATTGTTTGGAAAATTATAGTGGTCTTGAAATATTAAAATAAAACAATATTTTATTATTATTATTTGTTGCTCAAAATAAGCATCACACTCGTGGAAGCCAGTATACCCACCAAACACCATGTATTTATCGAGATTTTCAACCCCAGGTAGACCAAGTATGGAGAGAGGGAGATGAGAGAAAAATATATGTTTTGGGACTGATGCAGAAGGCTGAGCTAAGGAAAAATCAATTCAACAAGTGGAGGAAGTCTGCATATGCATATGCAAGTTTTGTGGCCACGCAAGAAATAGTCAGGCATAGAAAGACAGACGAATATATGAAAGAGTCATTCATTAAGATTTCAGAACACCTATTCGCGGACTTTAAAAGCAAGTAAAATTGTACCGAAAATCAGATACGTATGTGAGCAGCTATTCTCCAACATGAACTATGTTAAAAAACAAACAGCGCTCACGCCTCACAGACGACAGTTTACAGTCCTGTGTAAAGATGAAAGTGACTTCCTACAGCCCTGACTTGCAGATTCAGGAGCAGAAGTCCCATTAACCAGGTAAAATAAATATTTATTCAGATATTTTGCAAATATTTCTTTTTAATTCTTTAGTGACATAGTGTATACAATATGTACAGTATTACCTTCATTTTAGATATTAGAAAGTATTTGCGGCTCCCAGTGTTTTCTTTTCCGTGGAAATTGGGTCCAAAAGGCTCTTCGGGTGTTAAAGGTTGCCAACCCCTGGTTTAGATGGTGCCCTACAAGAGATTCTAGTACTGGGAGTGTCGAAGCTGGAAAATAAAATTTGGTGCAATATATCAGGATTATTTTAAAGCAGAAGTCCTCGAGCACTAGTAAAGGCCAAAAATGTGTGTTCTTTAATAATTATAAATGCCCATTAGATTAAAATACAATGCTGATACATTTTCACATTAAGACATCCAACTTAAGTAACACAATATTTTCTGTAACTATTCAATCTTGTATTTGCACCATATTTCTGACAAACTTACCTCATTCGCTCCGTGCGTGTTCTTTACACAGACTGGAGTGATCTATTGTCTTCAGTATAGCATTCTCACTAAAGCAGCTCTATGCCGCTGTGACTTATGACTTTTCAGTTCAAATGCATTGATATTCTTCGACCTCTCACCTTCTCCCGGTGTCTTTGTTTGTACACATAACAATAGCTGTGAGCCCATGCAGCAGCGGTCACGTAAAGCCTATTATTTGCAGTAGTAATGATGATATTTACATGGTCTGCTGCTAACAAAGTGATGTGTGTGTTGTTGTAGCGATGACATTTGAATGGTGAGTAAGATCTGTCTGTCTCCTACAACCATTTGAGTCATTTCTTGCAAGCATTTGGCCACTACACAAAATGATGAATGAGAGTGGATGACTTGACATGTCTTACACAACTGCTAAATTAATCTAGGACCCAGCGGACTATATTTGGATTCACAAATAAATTGCTCAAACTCACGTGATTGTTAGAGAGATATATAACTAAAATGTGGGTCACTTTGGTCACTCATCATTTTGGGTAAATGGTGAAAAACATTACAATTTTATTTCCAAAAAAATAAATAAATAAAATGGATCAGACATGGATTTTAAATATCTTATCTTATAGTATTGATCATGAGACTTTTAAAATAGTACAGGGTGTCCATAAAGCCTCTTTAGAATTTAAAAATGTATTACTCAGCGTTTAAAGAGTTTTTTGCCTCATTTAATACTCCTCTATATGGGCACCATTAGTCTCACGAAGCACATCAAGACAGTACTCAATTTCTTGACATGTTTGCTGTAGCATAGACTCATCAATGGTTGCAAATGCATGTTTTGCTTTAGTTCAGTAATGTCCTGTATCTTTGGTCAATACATGATATCTTTAACATAGCCCCATAGAAAGAAATCCAGAGGTGTGATATCTGGTGAACATGGCAAGGTAGTTAATTTGTATAGCACAATTTGTAAGTAATTCGAAGTGCTTTACAGAATAAGAAAGACATCAAAATCACACAAATCAAAAAAATGAATAATCACAAATAATAATCATAAAATTAACATTAAAACAGAAGAGTGCAGAATAAAAACCTTTCAGTCATATGCACAGCTAAACAGAAATGTTTTGAGCCTGGATTTAAATATCGTCAAAGTAGAGGCCTGTCTCACATCTTCAGGAAGACTGTTCCAGGTTTTAGCTGCATAAAACTGAAACTCTGATTCCTCATGTTTAGTCCTGACTCTGGGCACCAGCAGGAGGTCTGTCCCTGAAGTCCTCAGAGTGTGAGATGGTTCATATGGCACTAACATATCGAAGATGTACTTTGGTGCTAGACCATGGAGAGACTTGTGCACAAGCAGAGCTGCTTTAAAGTCCATTCTTTGAGCCACTGGAAGCCAGTGCAGAGACCTGAGCACAGGAGTTATGTGCTTGTACTTCCTGGTTCTAGTCAGGACCCAAGCAGCAGCGTTCTGGATGTACTGCAGGTGTCTTAACGCTCGTTCGGAGAGGCCAGTGAGCAGGCTGTTGTAGTCTAATCTACTGGAGAGAAATGCATGAATAAGTCTCTTCAAGTCTGGTTTTGACAGTATACCTTTGATTTTTGAAATGTTTTTTGAGATGGTAAAAAGCTGCAGGTGTTATTGATTTGATGTGGCTGTTGAGGTTCAAGCCTGAGTCCATTAGTACCCCTAGATTTCTTGCCTGATTTGAAGGTTTTAGAGAGAGAGACTCGAGGTGACTGCTAACACTTTCTCTATATTTCTGTGGGCCAAAGACTATGACTTCAGTCTGAGTTTACCTGGAGAAAGTTGTTTTGCATCCACACACTGATCTGTTGGATGCAGTGGCAGAGTGAATCCACTGGTCCATATTCACCTGCTGCCAGTGAGACATAGATCTGAGTGTCATCTGCATAGTTGTGGTTGGACACACTATTGCTGCGTAATAACTGACCTAATGGCAGCATGTAAGGATTGAACTCTTGATCACACTATATTGGGTGTGAGGGGAGCCATCTAAATTCCTGATCCGATGATGCTTTCTATATGTTTAGGAAGGGCCATGGGTGAAAGTGGGGAAGAAAAGGAGAGTGAGGAGTCCCTAGAGGAAGCAGATGTAGCAAAGGGCTTGTCTGTGGGAAGGGGAGGTGATGGGAGTGCTGCTGGGACTGAACCCTCTGCTGGGGCTGTCACAGACAGGTTCAAGGCCTGTGACGAGGGCTCTGGGGGAAGTGACGCTGGAGATGGATCCTTCACTTGGGAAGGTGGTGGTGCTGCTGACTTGTTCTCTGGGGGAGGTGATGGTGCTGCTGGGGGAGATGGTTGTGGAGCTGGTGATGACTCCTTCGCTGGGGGAGGTGGTGGTTGTAGTTGCGATGCTGCTGGTGATGCTGTGCTGACACATTGGGTTGGTCTCTGGCTGACACAGCAGGAATGCTTCTCTCATTCCTCTTTTCTCTCACTGGCCCAGGACTCTGTCCAGGCTGGTGCCTCAGAGCGTGGAGGAGATTATCCGTCAACACTCTTACTCCACCTATGCTCAGGTGGGGGCCATTTCCCTTGAACAGGTCCTCTCGTTTCCAGAATAGATCAAAGTTCTTAATGTAGTGCAGTCCTCTGACCGCACACATGTTGAAAAGCCATGTGTTCAGCTGAAACAGGCAGGTTAATTTGTTAAATTTCTTCCTTCTGTCTATGCTAGGAAGAGGTCCACTGATGAATGTCTTAACTTCCACTTTATCAAGCTCCTCGAATAATTTAATGAAATTCCTTTTCAAGATTTCAATCTGTTCCATTCTGCCGCCGCTCTTTTGCCAACTTCATTGCTCATGTTTTGTGACAAAAATCCATTTTCTGTTTGTATGTTAATGTCAACATCAGTCTGTGACAATGGTAAAAATCTGTTTGTAAGCTGGAAATTGGGTGATGTAACTATATGAGCATTGTCTTTTATCACTTGTTGCGTTGGCTTGGCATTATTGTCTTTACAAAGTTTTGGAAAAGACACCGTACCCACTCAGGTTTAAGCTGAAAGTAGCAGTCTAATTAATACATCTTATCACTTGCCTTTGTAATATAATTTTAACACTGTAAAGAGACTTTATGGACATCCTGTATATAAAAAAACCCCAAAGCAAACAGCAACAACAACAAAACATCAAGATTCTTTACTCACTTAGCATTAATTGTGGTCTTCAGGGCTTGTGCAGTGCACTGTGGGTAAATATGAATAACACCTCGCAGTCTACTAACCACCGCTTAATTAGCTTTCATTTACATTGCTTTTGCTGCTCAAAATCTGAAGCAAAACAAAGCTGAATGTTGACTGTACTATCCATATACCTTTTTATTTATTATTACGGACTAATTCACTGGTGATTAGCATGACAGAGAGACTGTGCTGTGTCTGAGCTGCTTCAGACATCTGAGCTTATAAAGAGGTCAGCTGTGTGGTACGTATGCATACAAACATGGAGAGTCCCAGAGGAGTCCACAGAAGATACATCCAAGAAGAATCCACACCAGACGGACTTTGAACTAGCCCAGTGCGCGGTGCAGTTAAGATGAATAATGCAGGAGCAAAGACACAACCTCATGGCAAGACAGGGTATAGGTCTTTTATAATCTATGTTCAGCTGAAAAACAAGAGCAGTGACTATCAAATCAGATCGTTTTAATAATTCTGAGTTCATTTTGCTGACAAACTTAAAAGTAAATCTAGAGTAACCATTCATGTGTGTTCATTTCACCTCTCTGGACATCATGTTTTATCATCTCATCATAATCTATTGAGTTTGGCTAGTTTTAGATGCATTCTGCATTTTTATCTTGAAGTGAAGAGAGGGCATCTGTACCAAATAGGAAAGCACTTTTGCTAACATGTGCTAATATTGTTTTGTTAAGCACGTTGCCGCAACATTTAAAGCACCCATTTTTACGCTCATAAAAACGTGAAAAACAGAATTAGTTCATTATAAACAGTTTGCAGTAGTCCAAAGATATTCCTCACTTACATTACGCATTCTCATCCTAATTATTCAATGTGATGAGTTTATAACCGCTATTAACAACTCTCAGAGACCAGTGCAGAGTTTTGCTGTGACAATAAGCTGACATGCTAATGTGCACTTGCTGATTTTACTTTTTAATCCCTAAAATCCAACTTGCAACGCTCTCTGTGGTCTTATAGATAAATATTCACAACATGGCATTGATAAAAAATAGAATAATGGCACATTTTTGCTAATTGTATTGTTCTATTTATTTCCCATTTTGTTGTTCAGATACTATAGGATTACTGTTGTAATTGGCTTTGCTGATACTGGGGACCTTCTCCAGCTCAACATTCTGTTTTTTGGGCTCAATTCAATGACAATCATTTTTGTGCTTGTAACAAAAATAGTTCCTCTCTTCAGAATATTTCCCTTTTGGCCTCTATTTTGCAAAAATAGAGCTTCAGTGCCACAATTCATAATGTGTACAGAACACAACACAAGCTATTTTGATTATCCGCTAACCGCTAGCATCAAAAGCACACTGGACACATACATACAGTTATAAATAATACACATGTTTAGCATAAGCACAGGCCACAGCGGTGCTCCCCAGAGATCACATGACCCACAGAGCACCCCATCACTGCAGTGGTGTCGGACTGAATATGGCTTTGATTTTTCTCATATAAATTTTGACAGATGGGAGACAAACAACATCACATGAGGGGTACTTTGACACGAACGCAGAATGCACTTTTCACAAACATTCAGATGTGATGGTCCCGTGTGATTATCATAGGGAAATACAATCTCCACGTCCAGTTTTTCATTTGTTGTCATGTTACTTGCCGTATTGTGTTTTGTGTTTTCACATGAATTTGATAAACCTGTGTCTGTGTATAGTAATTGTGAATAAATGTTAAATGGTGACTCGGGTTGCAGAATTATTGTCGTATTATTATTACCAAGAAGTTGTTGGTTTGATCACTGTTCTGTTGGTATGTCCTTGGGCAAGAAACTTTGCCCAGCTTGACTATAGATGATTGTGGTGTGAGTGATGAGTTGGAGAGATTGTTTGCCCAAGTTGACAGCCTTGGTCCTTTCAATTGGTCCCAAGGCAGCTGTGATTATAGAAGTTACGTATCATCACCAAGTATGTTTATCCATCTTTGAAAGGCCACTTAGATATTTTTATAAGCAACTTTATTTTTTCTTACTGCACATTATTGCTTTGTTATACTACAACTGTAGGCCATAATGTAATGAGTTTCAAAAAAGAGATTAAGTCCACTGAAATAAGGTTTGAACAGTTACCTGAGTCAAATGTTGCATAATTGTTCATGACCCTAATGCGTCATCTAGTATACTCTGCTTAGCCCTATTGTTGTCTGAACTAAACCAAACCAAAGAATACAATAGGGCTAATCAAAATGTGGTAATAGTTTCAGTGCAGTTACCTCCTCCATTCAGGCAGATATTTAAAGCAGTGACTTACCAGAGCTGTGTCAGAACTGAAGAAACTACATGGATGAGTGGCAAAACGAATTCACGCTTAAAAGACTTCTGGCCAGTTGATAGAATTCAACCTTTTTTTGCTATTTACCAAGTACAGCTAAGGCTGAGTGCACACAAGAGTTTTGAAATCTTCCACAAGTTGACTGTAAACCACCACCGAAATTGCAATTCTGTCTTGTCAAGGATCATAAACCTTTCTATGGGAAAACATTTGCTATGAAAACAGAAACTCGGAAAATCTTTTGTATCCATTAAAGGGCCAGTACCCATTTTTTTCTCCAGGTATTTGAGCAAAAAATTGTCTTGACCTAGTACAGATATATTGTACAAGCAACTCTTAAAGCTCTGTGCCTCAAATTCTAAAGCTCTATATTGGCCAAGAATCGGGAAAGACCGTGACAAATCGTTTACAATGAACTAGTTCCATTTTTAAGACCTTAACGTTGAATCGTAACACACCTTGGCGTAAAAAGTATTCCATTGTTCCATCGGTTCTATTTGGAGGATGGGCCCCGCGGCGGTATGAGGGAGCCAAGGGCAATAGCACTTGTCCCGGGCTGACTCCTGCCCTCACAGCCCTACAGTGGAGCAGTGATTACCCGGGCAGACCACAGCTTGACGTTATGTTCCAGAGACAGCGGTTGAACCTGTGCGAGGCCAGGTAGATAAAACAGACAGAGAGGGGAGACTGGTCAATTTTAAATAAGGCACTGGCCGGCTGTGTGTTTGGGTTCACCACAGAGGAGCCGGGAGCTGCTCACTGAATCTACACAAACGGTAGAGTACAGTGGAGGAGCGGGGCGGGTGAGGAATAACAATGGAGGACATGTTGGATTTTGCAGTTGGAAAATACAGAGATAGAATATTTTTTGCAAGCCTGTAAGGTATATTATAGATTGTCATACTGTGAAAGGTAGCACTTGACCTGTGGCAAGATGAAGGCGCTATATATGTTTTTTACTGTCTTAAAAACATGAAAAACAGAACAATTTTATTTTAAAATGGTTTGCAGTGGTCTAAAGTTAGTGGTCCAGTTTTTTTCCTCACTTGCCTTATGCATTCCAAGCGTCCTTATTATGAGTTTAACTTTCAGTGACCAATGCAGAGTTTGGCAGTGACAGTAAACCTAACAACAACTAGCGTGATAAGGTGCACTTCCTGATTATTGGACACACAGCACACTCACTATACACACAGCACACTCACTATACACACAACACACTATACACACAATACACTCACTATACACACAACACACAATACACTCACTGTACACACAACACACTATACACACAATACACTCACTATACACACAACACACAATACACTCACTGTACACACAACACACTATACACACAATACACTCACTATACACACAATACACTCACTATACACACAACACACTATACACACAATACACTCACTGTACACACAACACACTATACACACTATACACTCACTATACACACAACACACTATACACACAATACACTCACTATACACACAACACACTCACTATACACACAACACACTATACACATAACACACTCACTATACACACAACACATTTACTATACACACAAGACACTCACTATCCGCACAACACATTCACTATACACACAATGCATTCACTATACACACAACACACTATACACACAATACACTCACTATACACACAATACACTCACTATACACAAAACACACTATACACACTCACTATACACACAACACATTTACTATACACACAACACACTCACTATACACACAACACTCACTATACACACAATGCATTCACTAAACACACAACAAACTATACACACAGCACACTCACTATACACACAACACCCTCACTATACACACAACACACTCACTATACACACAACATCCTCACTATACACACAACACACTATACACACAGCACACTCACTGTACACACAACACATTCACTAAACACACAGCACACTCACTTTACACACAATACACTATACACATAACGTGCTCACTGTACACACAACACTCATTATACACACAGCACACAACACACTCACTATACACACAACGGACTCACTATACATGCAACACACTATACACACAACACACTTACTATACACACAACACACTCACTATACAGTTCATTAATGAAAAGTTAAAGCAACAACCCCTCAATAAAAAATGTTATTAAGTTACACATGGTGATATATTTGACCCTCCGACAAGCACTGTTTTAGAGTTTCAGAAAGTGTTAGTGCACGTGAATATGCACTTTATGCGTATTCATTCATCAGTGTCATTATGATCATTTCATTTCTTAAATGCATATTACACTTTTAAGGGGTATTATTTGTAATACATAGCATACTTTTTATTGTTTTGAAAATGCTCTATTTGCCAAAAACAACATATTAAAATGTTTAATTAGTTTCAGTTTTGTTTTTGACGCTCTGGTATCCCCCCTCCCCTCACTTCCCCTTCAGAGCACTATCACAGCATAATCAGCATACATTTTACTAATGAAACTACTGCCCACTGCATCGTATTTGGGGAATGTAAGTGTATTGTTTTGAATCATGCTTGCGTATATTTATGGAGAATTGTCGTGTGGGAGCATCGACGACTTAGGCTTGTGTGTCTGAGTCTTGTACGGGCTCATACTGGAGAGTTCGAATAGGGCCTGGGAGAAATTGCTAGATTACTTGAATATGCATGGATGATAGAAAGTTGGTTTGGTCCAAAAAGTTGGTTTTGCACAACAACCGTCTTTAAATTGCAAAACTACTACAAAGAAATTAAGGGATTTGACACCTTATACAACCACTCTCTATGGAGTTTAAGTCCAAATATATTGCATAATTGTAAGCTAAACTAGAGTGAATAAAAGACAAGCCAAAGATCTTCAAACCCACCTCTTTGTGGTACTTAATAACTATTTATCTTACCACATGTAGAACAGGAGCTGCTTTGTCCCTCTTTCTGTTCCCTCACATAACTTGATCAGACTTGTAGTGGTTAATTGCCAGAGCCCCAGCAGCACATTGGGCCCATAATGAGTCAGAGAACAGCAGACGAACCCAGGGCCAGCTGTGGAGCGGGCACAGGGCTGTTGGGCAGATGGGTGCCGTCTAGCTCCTGGCACCCCACACGACGAGACTAGCACCCCAATCCGATGTGCAATTAGTCTGGCAAGTACGGAACTTAACCAACCTAACAATCTGGAAAGGGGCGGTAAGCAGAGGGTTTAGTGCTTCTTGTGGGACATCAGCGTTTGTTGATGGGAGCTAAAGCGACATCCGGATGTCTCTGCTAACTCCAAATCTTTCATCATTTTAATATAGTGCTTCATTGAGTTTACTTGTTTCTTTTGCAGCATCTGTTTATCGCACAGCAGTAATCTTTAGCCTCCCTTGGGGGATGTATTCATGAGATGCAGTTTTTTTACATTGAACTTTCAGCTGTGCAAGCAGAAACAGTGACTTTTAGTGTCTTTTAGAAAAGATTTCTCAAAATAAAGTTTTTTGGTTTTTTTTTCTCTTCAAAGAGCGATCAAAGCTAATGGTTAATATTGAATGTCTGCGTGAGCAACTCGTGAATAACAAAACTAGCAGCAGATAAAAAAGAGTCACACAGCAATATTTTTGTTATAAAAGCATTTACATTAAATCTGTTAAACTTAAATAATGAAATTTTAAAAATTGCCAGCAAATGAAACTGAATCATATAGTGTCATATAATATTATCTACTTTGTTTTGATGCTATCACTCCCGTGATATTTCCCTAATCGCACCGCAGCAGCAGAACCAACAGCCACATGTGCCTCTCCATCTTCTCCATCACAATAAACCATTACAATAAACTATTCATAGCTTCTCATGCTTTGGCCTGTCTGTTTCTGATATGAAGCCGGGATGGCCTACTCGCAGGCCATCATCATCTTCTCCAGCCTTACCTGCACCTCAGTGCTCATGAGAGGATACCTCACTGCCAAACTACCCCCTACTGTGAGCAGGCTTGCATCCCCACAACCCTGACTATGGAGGAGAAACCACCTCCTGCAGGGAAATGTTGTTCCTTTGGCTGTAATATTCCACAGTATGGTTTTATGGTTCCAAAGTATGGTTTTATGGTTATTCCCTATTAGCAGACTTATACTTACCTCCCTGGAGCACACATACACTATTCAGCAATAGCCTTCCTCTTCACTTTGCCTAACAACCCTGCTGTCAGTTTGTCATGTAAAAAAAAAAAAAAAAAGAAGAGAAAACATCTCAGATCTGAAGGATGATCAATAATCTAGTTACACCGGCACAGGAGGCTCGACCAGCGGAGTGGGGTGTATGATGAACCATTTTCCAGCCCAATTGGACTTCAGTGGCCATCAGAAAAGCTCTTATTCTGCACAAAGTAATGGTTCTCTGCCCTCCACGACAATATTGGGTGTCATTCAGGTTCTGTAGTGGGGACAGCAATTACCCCCTGCTAATGCGTGCCTACCTCCCTTCTGCCCACAAGAAACTCATCCAGGGCATGCTTATTCTCTGCACTTGTACGCCCTCAAGGTGTTGTATCCAACACTATTTTAAAGAACTATAATATAATGCATTATTTGTTTTGTTATTGACCTTTAAACATGCTCTTGAGTACATTTGCTTCGGCAAATTAGTCCTCCATTTTTTAGGACTAAAATGCCTAATTTTAAAAACAGACAGGCTCCCTATACTATGATGTGGAGCAGCTTGCCCTCTACTGGCAGCAAAGAGAATTAGCACAAGAAAAGCAATTAAACAAAGTGATGAGGTACATGTTTGGGCTTTTTAGCGTAAACATGCAGCAGTAATGAATGGGATTTATGGACTTAAAAAACTGCACAGGCTCTCTCTCTGTGACATCACAAATAGAGGCAAAGGACCTTTTACAGAGGATTAATGAAATGAAATGAATGAAGTGAAATGCAACTCCAGCCATGTTTTTCATAAGGGAACATTATTCTAACATGGTTAAAACCTCAAAAGGTTTATTAAACAAATAAATTCTCTAATTCAGCATTGGTCTTGCAGCAACAAATGACCCTTTTCCACGGTGATACGGTTAGTATAACAGTAAATCAATACACACTTCTTTTAAACATGCATTTGGTCACCTCGGAATAAGTATTTCGCATTTTTTTACTTGAAATAATATTTGCATTTGGAAAATATACTTTATAAACTTTAACACCTCCATTTCAAATGAGGTATTTAGGCAATGGTGGTCTCTTTGCTGTCAGTAACAGGAATGAACTATGGGAAATTAAAATAAAACTTGTAATCTCTCCCTTGTGACTGCTATGCTAATATAGCCATGCATTCATGGTGAACACAATTTGACTGCAGAATGAGTTTAGTGATGGTTTATGGGGCTTAAAAACT
This sequence comes from Periophthalmus magnuspinnatus, assembly GCF_009829125.3. Taxonomy (NCBI): domain Eukaryota; kingdom Metazoa; phylum Chordata; class Actinopteri; order Gobiiformes; family Gobiidae; genus Periophthalmus; species Periophthalmus magnuspinnatus. The sequence goes on along the minus strand of NC_047135.1, from coordinate 21,688,287 downwards.
GTGTAGGAGAAGTCCAGAGTTTTATCTGTGAGGCAACTAAATGGGCAAAATTCAAACAGAGTACTTTTGAGTCTTCGGAGAAGACGATTTTGGACTTAATGGATTTTTTAAATAAATAGGAATGAAGGAAAATACCACTCCAGGTTTGTATTTCATGAAGGGACAATAATATAACATGGTTAAAAACATCTAAAATGTACATTTTGCATAATATCACACAATTTGACAGGCCTCATAACATAACAGCCCAACTAATTTTTTTCCAAAGGGGGTGAGTAGACTCAAGTAAGAGTTAAGAAATACTTAATGAATCCCAAGAAATAATCCCGCAATCTCGAGAAATTATTATGTAATCCAGAGAAATTATCACATGAAAAGTATGACTTGAAACTTTCTTGCATTTGTACTAAAAAACAAAGCTTGCCCATTATCATTCCGGCCAGACACAAAATCTGCCACTTTGGGTGGGGAAAGTCAATCCCAATACCAACTTCATTGTTGAACCTCCTGAGTCTTGCTCCTTGCCGGGTGGGCTGTTCCTTCAGTGTTAACATTAACACAAGAGTCTCAAATATAATCCCTCCTGTCATCAGTAACACTACAGCTCACACTGTCACTCAGCCTCTAAAGTGTGTCATTGGGGTCTGCAGTTCAGAGAATAATGCCCCTGACCTTTACTACGCAAGCTGATTCACAAAAATCCAATGGGAAAAATTCATTCAATGTGGATGACTCCCTGATGGCTGAGGACTTCTTGGGTTTGCAGGGTATTACAGAAGATTTGTTGAGGGCAACTCAAACATTGCCAGGCCTCTCAACACTTTTATTACTGGATACTACCCACCTAGCAAGAGGGGTCTACAAAGCACCAAGGCACAATCCTGGTATAAGTCCCAGAACAGCCTTTGGCACCCAAAACACCATTCAGAGGCTAATGCCGGAGAGGAATGAAGTGGGCTCAAATGATCACTATTTGAGCCCACTTGAGAAAGGCATTCTCTACCCAAGTTCACCTATGAAGAGATGGGAAAATCTCTGATACTTGTCCTTAGTCAGTTTTTGTTTGGTAAGCGTAAGATATTATTCCCAAACATCAGCTGTCCTCTAGGGGTTAGAGAATGCAGTTTAGAAGGGGAGAGTGTAACCCTGTTAATTTTGACCCAATAAAGTCCTAACATGTAATCTAATACAAGGACTTCGAAAAACAAATGTAACAAAATGCAGCTTCTAGTTTTACCACTAGATGGCAGTGCACCTGGAACATACTTCTTCGCCCTGTTCTCTCCTTGGTCATCTTGCTAAAACAAAGCACAAGCAGATTAAAACAACGAGAGGTCAAATTAAAATAAAACTTAATTTTGTGATTAAATTAGATCCAGAGACTAAGATCATCTTAATTATATCGCAAAGGTCCTGGGAATGTTTGAACAACGTTGGAAATTAGAAAATCTCAGTGAGTCATGATGACATTTTGTGTTGTATTAGCTTACTACCGTCACTGAAAAAGACACTGTAAATGAGTATAAAGCTGTTTTTGAACCTTACTGTTAATAAAAACAAACTGAGATGATGTATTGTACTGTTACTGTGATAATTACTCATGGAGTATTTATTTATTCATTTATTTATTTTCCCAAATTGTGTCAATGTGAAAATGCTGTGAATAGTGACTGCTAATTGCACATGACTGAACTCACAATCATGTATTATTGTATTTGTGATACACTAGCAATATTTTGGTTTGTTAATATATTATAATAAGACAATTATTTAAGTGATTTATGCCCTTAAAGGAGGACTATTTTTATTTTTTTTATGATGAATGCCAATTTTAGTTTAAGTGTTAAAACCGCAATGGTTTGGTTATCTAAGTCTACAAGCTTACATTTAATTTGAGTATTGGACAATAGTAGTGATTACAAAGAACACAAAAACTAATCAATAGTTAACTTTCTGTAGACTGTTTTTTGCAGAGGATTCTTCTGGATCTGATTTCTAGTTCGGCTGAAGCTGGATCCCTCTTTGTTTGCCCTGTGGTGCATGGATCCCTGGTCCACCTCCTTGGCTAACAGTGCTACAACAATCCCATTGGATGCCATTTACATGGACGCTGAGTATTAAAGGGGCAATAGAACAAATTGACAAACTGAGTGCACTCAGATGGAATTTTATTTTAGTCTGAATATATTATTTTGGTTTTATTTCCCTGATTGATTGTGAACTAACAAAAAAAACAGTATTTGCATAATAATGAAAAAAACAACTCTACATTTAAACTTATATTTGTTGTCATGTGCTTCCTTTAGGGTGGAATCTACCAGTTAATTAACTGTTTGTCACTAGCAGTACTATCATAGTAGGGTTACACTTTGAAAGACAAGGTAGATGGGGTAACAGGTTGATGTAACCACATCTCTGTCACCGTTCCATGCAGGAGAGGAGGTGATAAAGTACGATTAAAGCACTCTCACCTCCCATTCCCCTGCGGGTGATATGGGGTAGTGTGGCCCTTCTCAATCTTGTACAGTTTACAGAGTTGTTGGACCAAATTACTTTCAAAATTCCTGTCCCTACAGCTAGGGACACCAGAAAGTTGGAACCAGTTTTTCACCAGCACCTCTGCCATTGTATGGGGACAGTCTGGGTATACTTAGAGAAAACATCAGTCATAACGAGGACATTATCCCTCAGGAGAAGGTTCTCAAACTATAAAATCTCAAATGTAGCTAAAGTCTTAATAGCTAAAATCTCATGGGGCCAAAAAGCCTTGACTATGCCAAAGCATGTAGGCTTTAACTTTGGGCAGCCCAGCCTTTGACAGCTGCACCATTTCTACTACTAAGTGCAGGACTATACCCACTGGCCAGATCTAATATTGTGAACCACTGGAGTCCTGTCAGGGCATCAAGGCTCTCTTTTATCCCCCCCCTCCCCCTCATTACAAAAATGGCAACAATTCTACATCAACTAATGATTAACAATAAATAAAAATATACAGGAAAAAAAATGGGACTAACTTCTATGAACTGAAATTGAGGAAAAAAATACTACAAAAATGTAGGCAATTTAAAAAATACAAACCTAAGGCTCTTTTCTATCCTGGGCAAGGGAGATTTGGCATTAACTGTTTGTAATCCACACACATATGTAGTTTATCATCTTTCTTTTGTACTAATACAACCCGAGATGCATATGGACTACTCTTTTCTCTGTGCTCTGATTGTGTAGAAGCTGCTGAATGTGAGATTTCACTAAATTATACTGGGAGAGATGCGTCTATAAGGCTGCCGTACTGGTGTTTCAGCTAACACTGGGATCTTGTGCGATAAAGCTAGTAGTGTCCACATCTAGATTACTCCTGGCAAACACATTGTTGTATTTCAGCAGCAGCTCCCTGGCTTCTTCCTTTGCCCGTAGATTCTCACACTAAATCTAATCAATCAATCAAATCTAAATGAGTGTTGTCTACAGTAGAATGTTGGCTGGATACAAATGTAATACTAGCCTGAGAATTAATAGAAATCTGTATCTGAGGCTCAGTTTACACAACAGTGAACAGCAGATATAATGTTGAGGCTCATATAGATGTGTTGAGGCTCATATATGCTCTGTGTTCTAGAAGGATATGGATATGCTTGAAGGCTTTTGTCCATTCTCTGCATTGTTCTGTTTGTATTTTAGTCCATCTCTTCAGAAGATGTGGAATCGTGGCTACACTGCGGTACATGTACTGACTGTTGGGGACAATAGTGAACACCGCTCAATAGTGGAAGCTTTTTTAAAGTGACTAGAACAAACTGTAAAACAAATAAATGTTACTCTCACTTTGTTTTCTTGACTCTTTTTCAACAAATGTGATCTAAAAACTGCTGTGGGCACATCCATCTTTCTTTATTTGTTGTTCAATTTTGTCCGTCTTGGTCAATTCTAAAACTGACTTTTACTAAGTGCAGGATATGCAGTTCAAAGGATGGAAGTTAAGGACAATTGCATTAAGTGATTTGCACAGTTTATTTTTTCTGTGTTTGTGGCTAGATAGCTTTGAAATGCTACAGACTTTTTACAACAATGCAATGAACTTTCTGCACTAAATATGGTAAAAGACGTGGCCCGTCTCATCACTGACGTAACAGAGCAGGCTTGAGGATCTGATGGCCATGCCTGTTGAGCTGCACTGAGACTTTTGTTTCACCTTTCTATTATTTTTTATTTATTGATTATTTTAGTAGTCAAGTATGATTTACTGATTTAGACTTTTCTAGTTGTATTTACTCATACTCTCTCTCTCTCTGTGTGTGTGTGTGTGTGTGTGTGTGGGTGTGTGGGGGTGTGTGTGTGTGTGTGGGGGGGGGGGTGCGTGTGTGTGCGTGTGTGCGTGCATGTGTGGGTGGGTGTTTTTCAATTACAGGGCTTAATCACATTAATAAAAACTGGCACAAGGTTCAACATTGTGGCAAATTGAACTAACACAGTTCTTCTAGCCAAACAGAGTTTCCTGTTTCAGAAAACAGGTTTGGAGTAAAGTTAGACCACTTAGATTTTGTTCACTTTGAGTTTAGCTGAGGAGAAAAGCCAGAATCAATGTATCCTCTCAAAAAAAAAAAAAAAAAAGATTCACCATGGTAATGGTAAACCAGAGAAGGCTTCCGTCTTAGAAGGACAGAAAGTCATGTGACTGTGGACATGTTAAATTCAGGTTTGATATTAAAATGGAATGTTAAGTAATACTGTAATGAGTAATTAAATTGAATAAGTTTTAATAGTTACATGTACTTTAATAAGTAAGAGCTTTTTAGGGTTAACACATGAGTTTGGACTAATCCTGTTTCTTGAAACAGAAAGCAATTTGTTTTTTCATAAAGTGGTATTATTATCCAACCCCAAGGACATGATATGTTATCATTGTTATCATATGAAAAAAAAAAAAAAAAAAAAGATTAATATTACAAGTTTGTGGAGCCAATCACTAATAAAAAATATAAAGCTCCACATTTGTGGAAGATAGGTTTAGGTTTTTCTTTCAAAACACATTTGATTTCCCATAGAGTCATATAGGCCCCTGCCCTCCATCTGACATGACATTATCAAATTCTAGAATGGGACCTCTGTGGTTTGGTTGCTATGGTAAACTATCGTTTGTTTGTAACTGTTTGTAACTGAATTACAGCCACTTTACTCATTTACAATTACAACTCACAGAAAAAACAAAAAACAAAAAAACTAAACATATCTACAGCTCATAAGTTTTGCACTGTAACCACCAACATGACAGAACACAAAATGACTCAGAAGTTGGTGGATGAAAATGAGGAATGGCAACGAGATAAAAGAGATATGTTCCATGAGATGTACGAAAAGGAGAAACTCTTAGGAGAAAACATGAAGGAGACAGAAGACAAGCAGAAATCGATAGGAGAGAGAGTAGATAATCTGAGTTTAAAGTTGGCACTAGTACATCTTATGGTTTCTCACAACCTGTAGACGACCAGGAGAAGGAACGCCTTGAGAACGAGAAGGCCTGGAATGCCAAGAAAGAGGAATTTCTTCAAAGTATTTTCAAGCCCAACTATTCTTCCTTTGACACTCGTGTAGGTCGCCATTCCCCTGTTGCATCTACTAGCATCCAATTAAAATATAATATGGAGCAGGAAGCCTTGCCAGAAGAGCTGCTTAGAACAGAAAGAGAGAAATTTGACAAACTGTCGCTTAATAATCAAAGTCTTGAGAAACAGTTGAGGATCAGCAGTGGCTGAGGCAGGAACGAGAAGGTAACGAAATCCAATTTTACAGTAAGGAAAGTGCTCTCCGGAGAAAGAATACCGAACTGAGCAAAGAACTGACCAGGAAGAACGAACAGATGACGAAATGGTCAGAAGAATTGGTTCATTTACAAAATCAGCTGGCCAGAAAGGAGACTGAGCATCTTAAGTTTGAGAGATATTGGGAGGCAAAGTACAACAACATTTGCCAAAAATGTCAGATGATGAAACTGCAAGAGAAATTGGAATTGGTTAAAGAATTTAAAACTGCTGTTCGGGAGAAAGAGATGACTTGAAAAAGCAACTGGCAGCAAGTGAGGCACAGCCTAAGACAATAATGGCATCCAAGCCAAACATCACAGAGGAACTAGTCAATATCCAGAGAGTAGAATCTCTACAAAAGAACCAGGCTGCTCTGCTTCACAAATTAGATGAAAAGTGCAGGATAATTGAAGAGAAGAACCAAAAATTCTTCCAATACATGTATCACATATAGAAGCAGGAGCAGCAACTGACTGATAATGATAAGAAATGGAAGGAAAAATTCAGAGAGGATCGTGAAAGGTTTGACTGTAAAATAAAAGAGCAGCAAGAGGCCTGGAGCAAAGAGAAACTTAATTTGGAAAACAACTGGTTCAAAAACCATCCAGAAATCAAGAGGTTGCAAAGCACAATTCTCAAACTTCAGAAGAATTTTGCAATGGAGCGACAAAATTACAGTGATAACCTGGAACGTGATTTAAAATTGCAGCACGAAATTTTGGAGCAGGAGAAACTCAAACTGCAAAACTAAATCTTCAAACTTCATGAGAAATTTGTGAGGGAACGGCAAGAAAATCATGAGAATCGGGATATCGACCAAAGACAAATGAAGAACCTTTGAAACCAGGAAAAATATGAGCTGCAGAGCGAAAACAAAAAGCTGCGACAGAACTTTCTAGAGCTTGACATTGCAAAATGGAACTGAGGCTCTCCAAAGCAAAATTCTGGAGCTGAAAGAGAATTATGCAACCGAAAAATAGGAGGCTATGAGAGAAATGGATGCTCTTTTGAGAAGCAAAGAAGCAGCTTGGGAAATGGAACATGACAACCACCTTAAGGAGAGAGCATGAACTGAAAGACAGCCAAGACAAGTTACTAAAAAAAAAAAAAAAAAACACATGGACATGAAACAAAAACTTATACTTATAGCAAACGTTTTGGATCAGGCTTAAAGAAAAAGAGCTTGAACTTCAGGAAACCCTGGACAAGCTTGAGAAAGAGACAGACGAACACAAAGTCTTAAAGGAAAAAGTTAAAAACATAAAGCTCAAAAAGGTTGTCAAGGATCAGACTTTTCCGGAGGTCAGATTGTCTTTCCATCGTGAAAGGAAAAACAATATGATACCATTGTTCAAGCTCAAATTAAGTGTGAAAAGCCAAGGGCAAAAAAGGAGGGTAGCCAAATTGGTAAAAGAAAGACTAAAGAGGCAAGTGACCAGTCTAAAAAAACAATAACCAAGGAACCTCCCCTGCAGGTCTTGGATAGACAAGATACAGATCCTCTTTCTGTAATTCTTTATATAATGAGCAGCCACATGCAAACCATCCTCGCAAGACTGCAAATGGAGGACCTTCAAATGGTAAATTGGACACTGGATTTGTGTCTCAAGACATTATCTGCTGTGGTGCATTTAAGTGATCCATGCATTCCTAAAAATACTGCAGAGGCATCAGAAATCGAGCTGCAATCCCAAACCTGCCTTTCACAAGTAAATAAAGCAAACACAAAAAGCAGCACTGGATCTACAAAGTGGAAAGAGAAGGTTCCTACAGATGCATCAACTAGCAGCGAACAAGTATCTGGAAGTTCAGAATCATCTCACGCTAAAAAGAGTAGAAGGCCTGGAGAAATCTGTTTGCAATCTGGAAAAGCCCCTTGCTAAAAGTCAAAAGGAGAAACCTCAGGTGGTAAATTGGAAAATGGATCTGCATCAACCAGCAGCAAACAAGCATCTGCAGGTTCGGAATCATCTCACTCTGTCAAGGTGCAGCACAGAAATGTGAGTCTTATGGGTGCATTTGCGTTCATAGATTTAGTCCTGGTTTAGTCCTGGTCTAGCCCTGGTTTTGCTCTGGTCTGAGTCTGGATTGAGCCCCAATTTTAATGTGGGATTTCTACAGTAGCTGACATGTAATATTTGTCCTTTTAATTTGTTAGTAGATTGGGGTGTCATACTGGTAAATCTACGTGTAGTTACAGGTGTATTTTTATGTAACAAAAAAAAAAAAAATAGCAGTTTGAAATTACCTTGTCTTCTTTGTTACTGACTTTCTAAAATAAATGTACAAAAATATAGAAATGTGTGTTGTTCAATAATTATAATAGTCAAAAACAACTGGACTTGCATAGTTTTTGTTTTAAAAATGTACTGTTTTTATTTTGACTTATAACAATTATACATACCCAGACACATACGAAATTGAGCAGCTCCTCGCCAGTGAGCAAGAACCAAATATTAAATGATTAATTCATCAACAGTGTCGTAACGGTGCGGGTAGGACCAAAAGATGCAGACCAGAGCAGTTTTAACAGTGTTTATTTATAATTGTGATAGTTCACAGGCGGGCACGGGAACCGGGGAACGGGAAGCGGGCCAGGCGGGTGCGGTGCAGGTAGAGGCGGGCAGGACAGGACCAGGACGGGGATAGAAGCAGGTGCGGTACCAGGGCAGGCGGAGCAGACGAAGACCAGAGCGGGGAGCGGGTGACAAACCAGAGACCAGGACCGGACAGGAGACGAGACGAGCAGGAGACGAGACGAGCAGGAGACGAGACGAGCCGGAGACGAGCAGGAGACGAGACGAGCAGGAGACAAGACGAGCTGGAGGCGATACCGGGACTGGAACGTGCCGGCAGGAGCTGGGCGAGTGGAGGCAGGAATCTGGAGGGTGCATAAATCCAAATGAGCATTTGCAGGAAAGTACCATATAACAAAGCTTACCTAGAAACATTCACGTTTTACACGCGGACGGTCTGGCACCGAGTGTAGACTGCCAAGCCTTCTTGTACTCAGCAGCAGGTGGTGGTGATTAGGCTGATGCACCCCAGGTGTGCACGGGAGGAGTCAGGCACTCCACCCAGCTCCAGACACACAGGTAGGGGAGGGGGAGAGAGCACGGGAGGACAGGGAAAACTGACATCATGACAAACAGTTACAACATTAAAGAGCCTGTACCAGATCGTTTTGGGGTTTTGTTTTGTTTTTTTGTTGTTGTTTTTTCTATGCATTTGAGCAAAAGTCTTACCCCAGTATGTAGATATATTGTATAAAACTCTTTAATTTAACTGTGGAACATTCTAGAGCAAAGAAATTACATCAATGTGGACACACTGGACAGAGATGTTATATAGAGCTTTAAACAAAATGTTCAGAGTAACTTTTATTGAAATAAATAAATAAAAACAATTTCACACTTTTAAATCTAGCCTAATTTCTATTCCAGCATCTCAAGCAAGTCTGTCTGGGTCTCTATCCTAGTCTCACACATTACAAAAGCAGGGTCACATCTGTTCACAGTCATATGTTTATTAACTTTTCACCTGAGCACAGGTAAGACTACAAAAGCTTTCCTGGAGGATGGGACAGAGCCTTCACACATGCTAATGTCTGGTCTGGGTTTCTTGACACACTGACGCATATCAAATGAATTTACACAAAAATATATAAGAATATTTTATTACAACATGAATACACATATATTTCCATCACATATACAAACAGAACTTGGAGTTTCTTCTCCAGCTGATAAAACTCCACCCATGCGGTAGCACTTTAAAATAGGGCCCAGGACTTACTAGGCACTTACAGAAGTAGTTAGCAGATACTTGACTGGTAATTACGGTGGTAGTTACACTGGTAGTTTTATTGTGGTAGTTACTATGGTACTATGGTGTGGTTGTGGCTGATACTTATAGTCATACATACTGATGTATACAGTGTAACTAATAGCGGTATTTTGCAGTACTTAAAGCGGTACTTATAGTGGTACAAGAAATAATACTTACACAATAATACTTATACTTACACTAATAGTTATTGGTCCTAGTACTGGTACTTATAGTAATATGTTGTATTAAGTGAATGGTTAATTATAATGATAATTACAATGGTGTCTAGTGAGGGGTATAGTGATATGGTCTAGTGTTGGTGTTATTGCAGTTAGAAAAAAGATTTAATACACAATATTAAAGATTATGCCGTTATTGGACATATGACTCTTTGATTACATGATATGTTAATAATACAAACTGGTAAGTAATCAGTACTTCAACTGGTACTTTATTGAGCTTTCCATGGTACTTACTGGTAAATGTACTGGTAATTACTGTCATAATTACAGCAAGACCAGACTGTATTTTAAAGCGAGACATTATGGTACTTGCACCAGTAATTTCTGGTACTTTCTTTAGTACTTACTGCGGTTTGTACTGTAATTACTATAGTAGTTACACTATGGGATTATGGCACTTGCACTAGTAATTACTAGTACTTTCTATAATATTTACTATTACTTGTATTGGTAATTCCTGTCAGTAAATAGCCTTTCCACCAATATTTACAGTGGATTGTACTACTACTTATAGTGGGTGGTAACTAATTAAATTTCAAGTCCATATTTTAAAAGGCATACATTGAGTGTAGTGACACAAATAGTGATTACTGTAGCATAAAGTGGAAGTTTGCGGTACTTAAAGCAAGAATTCCACTTAATATTCCCTTCTGAGCTATAAATACAGGGCAACAAGTTGTGAGGGTCATGGTTAGGTATCGTCGTACACAGTCACACTGAATACATTTTTCTCAGAGTTTTTAGTGTATTTCTTCATAGCTCCAACTTCTTCCATCTTTGGTCTCCCTCCATGGTACTAATTGACATAATTCAGTCAAGGTCAAATCTGCAAGAAAGGCAATTAAAATTCAAAAACTGCCATTTTGCCTCAAAATACTCTGAAGAACCAGCATGTGGACAGTGCTACTACTTACTACTGGGCATTTGTATGCATGTACTCTGAATTTAGTTAGAGGATTAAAACAAAAGGCTTGTCAAGGTAAAATAATATCAGCTGTTTCAAATAATAGGGGTAATTCACTGCATTCACCATATCAGTTGTACTGTCTGTCACTTTTTCTAATAATTTTGCCCTACAGCATTCCTTTAGCATCATGTCAGAACTTTGTACACATGTAAACACTGGTAACATGTATCTTTTTTTTTGGATATCCAAGTACTTATGTTCATTATAAGCATGTTTTCCTCCTTGTATGAACACAGCTGTATGTTAGTAGTCGACTAGTCAAACAACTATTTATATTGCATCTTGACACTATTTAAATACATTATCTAACAAATAAAAGTAGAAACATGTTCACTGATAATAAATAATATTTACAAATTAAGTGTGTTATTGATGAAAATCAGAAATTCTTTTGTACATTTTGATTAAATAATTCCACTGTCTTTGTAAAAACAAAAAAGAAAGGAATGTGTTCTAGGGTCCACATATTTTTTTTAATTTTTTTATTGTCAACTAGTCATGATTAGTTGATTCATCGTTGCAGCCAACATTCATATAGTATGTCACCTGCTCAAAATTTGCTCAAGCTAAATTTTGTGAGATATGTACATTTTTTACTTTCTTTAAGTATAGTTGTAATTGAAAGATTATGAAATTTTCTTCTTATCTTTCTTACTATTCCGTTGCCGTCTGAACCATATCAGTTAATAGGAAAATCACTTCTACATTATCTATTAACTTGGTAATCATCCCTACTGGCAAACTTAAAAAGTGAACCTGTATTTTATAGCAGCACATACAGGGCGCTTATATGTAGGAGAATACGCTTTGGAAGAAACCGAGAAACTAATTCCCTCAGTCATTATATTTTGTACACTGAACTCGCAAGAGACATTTTTTTATTTTTTTTTAATTTCTAATCTGTATGATTTTTATACTGATTAATAGAACTGACATAAGAATCAGCACAGAAGCAGAGCAGGCGACATGAGTGAGAGATTTGTGCACAAAAAACTTATTTGGCATCACATTTATAGTTAGTTTAAAAAATATTATTGTTGTAATGCAGATTATGCATAATTTGAAAGGGTAAAGACACTCCCACTCAGTTTCAGTTTCCATTTTAAACATGTTTAAGCCTTGGTTGTTTCTCTCTGTGATTAGTCTGTTGTTAAAATGAGTTTTCACATTGGCATATAAATAATAGTAACAGCCAGTTTTTTGAATGATTCGAATCCCATAAAAGAGCCGAAAGTCCCATCAGTGATAGGAACACTCCATACACGGCTAAAATGACGCCAAGCAGAGGCATCAGTTAGTACATGCCTATGTTATCTGACAGGCAAGGAAAAGCACAGCTGTTAACCCTTGGAGAAGGAGCAACGGCAGCTGCAGGAGATACATCGACAGCCGTGGCTTCCTCTTCTACTTCTGTCTATGTATGTAGCTAAATGTCCGGAAAGTGCCAGTAAATCTCCGGAAAGGGCCAGTAGTTATAAGTGCAAGTACATAATGTCTTGCTTTAAAATACAGTCCAGTCTCGCTTTTAACTACTATAGTAATTACCACCACAAACTACAGCTAGTACTACGAAATGAACCAGTAATTACGAGTGAAAGTACCATAATGTCTCGCTTTAAAATACAGTCTGGTCTCAATATAAAGTACTACAGTAAATCCCAGTACATTTATTAGCAAGTACTATTGAAAGTACCAGTAATTTTTACTGCAAGTACCATAATGTCTCACTTTAAAATACAGTCTGATATCGCTGTTAACTACTACAATAATTACTAGTACAATTATTAATAAGTACCATGGAAAGCTTAATCCAGTTGAAGTATTGACAGTTACCAGTACGTATCACTGTTATGTACATTTAAAAAGTAACATTCGTTTTTGTTATGATTGGAAATTTCTTGTAAATTTAATTGTTGTATTAATGTGTTTTGGCTTGTGTATTTTTATTAACATATGTAATTAAAGAGGCATTTGTCTAATAACAGCATATTTTTTTATATTGTGCATTAAATCTTTTTTGTAACTGCAATATCATTTACTTAATACGACATATTACTATAAGTACCAGTACTAGTACCAACAACTATTAGTGTAAGTATCACTTCTTCTACCACTATAAGTACAGCTTTAAGTACCACAGAGTACAGCTATTAGTTATACTGTATGTATCAGCAAGTATCAGTATAAGTACACTATGGACTTATTTTGACCTCAAGAGCTGCTTAAGTAATATATCTACTGGGCAAGTGTTTGGTCAGATATGAAAAATTGGGTACATTGCCTTTAAATAAAATTGAGGTCATTAGTTACCATAGATGATTAGCCCTGATGAAGCTTTCAAACCTTTGATATTTTTTCTTGTAAAGTCTATCAGAAAATGTTAGTCCGAGTGGTGAGCGATCACTGTTGAGCTCTATTCGCCCCTCTCCAGGCTCTTGACTCCCATGTTCTTCCATCATCCTGGTCTTTTCCACTTCACACCGGTTTAAGAAACACAGGTCACACAGGTCACCATCGGCAACCCCAGCTTCCCCTGCAGCGCACCTCCATGCTTGCACTCCCCTCTGTACCTCCATTCTGCGCTCAGCGGGAGACTGGACATGAAAGCGGAGAAGACGGCACGCTATTGTGACCAAGGCTCTCACCAGAAAAGAGGGATTAGTTCACAGAGGGGGGCCTAAACTCTACCGTCTCCCCCGGCAACACTACATACACAGATACAGGTTGTCGAGCGGCGTCATGGTGCATAGAAACGGTAATGCATTTAAGAGCGACATTGGATGAAGCTGCAACGGTTTCATGGGTGACTAAATTGGTTTGAAAGTGATGTAATTGGTGAAACACTGTGGTTTAAAATGCATGTTGGGGTTATCTTTATGTTTTTCCAGAAATGCAAATGCAAAATGTGACTGGCAGGCGTACGATAACATATGGAATACTTATGCAGAGGTTACAGAGGAGTGTAAAGGGATTGGGGATTAAGGAAAGAATAAGAAGCGCCATTTGATGTCCCTACTACTTCAGCCCACATGTGTTCAGTAAGTAAACACAGGACAGCATAACATTTGCATTAAAATGGACGGGTCTACGTCATGGGAATATATGTTTTTACTAGGTGCTAGTCCTGCTACATGGGCCAATACTATTCTTACTAAACAACCCCGGAGCTGTGTACTGTATAGCACATATTTTGTAATTGTGGATTAAATTAAAATCTGACCAATCATGTTTTTTTTTCTTTTTAGGAACAACTACTTTAGAAGAGACATTCATTATTAAAAGATTGGCTAGAGCAGTGTAACATGAAATAGGTGATGAGATATTTTTAGTAGGGTTTTGAATCCAGGCTTGAAACATTAATATTAGGTCTGTATGACAATGCAGTGTGATGTTATTTAGGTTATATTGGTAGGATTACTCAAATTAGCCATAAAAAGTACTGATTATGATCAATTGATCCAGTTCAACTGAAGGCCTGAGGCCCGCATTTTGCCCCCAGGCTATAGTTTGGACACCGCTGCTCTAGACCATCCAGCACAACAATTAATATTTTAAAGATGTTTTGCAAATTTTTTGTGGATTTTTGTATCAGTTGGTAAAGCTGGTAGACAATGATCTACTATCAAATTTGTTATTGGAATCTATCATAAGCAAGGATTTGCAAATCTGCAAAAATGACTCTTGTCTAGTAACACTTTTATAAATGACACCAAACTAAATGGGTTCAGCTATGCAACATTATAGCCTACATAGTACAGTGTGTAACTTTCTGGAGGTGGTACGTCACTTGCATGATTCCATGGAAACAGAAATTTAAAATCATACCTTGGAACATTCTCCATAGCAATAGATACATTTTATACCATATTGTACTGTATTCATTACAGCCAAATTAGAGTCAGCTTTAATTTATATCTTGGCTAAAACATTCTGTGGTTTTAAGCAACAGAAGACAAAAATTGCAATGCAGTATGCACTGTTAGCATATTCATGGCAAATATTACATAACAGTTACTTTCCACTCAACACACTTGATGGCCACAAAATTCACAATGAAGTTTTTCCTCCTGAACATTTTGTACGATGTATGTCTGTGCTACAGTCACCGTTTACTTTGGCATATCCAACTGCGCGTCAGTCCATGTGGCCTGTGCCCTTTTCAGTGGCACCACTTAGACTCCTGGGCCCTGACAGATGTGACTGAAGTGCTCTCCGCTGGCCTCTGGGTCCGGCCGGGTCTGCACAAGTCACATTAAGCCTGCTGCTTCAGAGGAGTGACAGGGCACCGAGGCACCAGAGCCGCTCAGTCGTGACTGGGATATAAACAAAAGAAGGATAGAGCTCTAAGAATAAGAAGAGACTCTAAAAAGCAGACAAATGTGAGCTCTGCAAGAAGAGACGTCAGAGGTGCAAACAAAGGTGCAGACAAAGGTGCAGACATACTGAGCTTGAGTTTGATGGTAGTTATAATGTCTGATACCTGTGGACCATTAGGTCATCATTTGCACATTGTAAATCACAATATTGATCTACAATGACTTATAGCTGCAGATCATGCTAGCAAGTAGGATTTATTTATTTTATTTTTTTATTTGTACAAAATCACAATGCAATGCTGCTGAATCCTATGTGTATCACTGATAAAGAAAATAAAATTGGAGAACAAAGTACAGAGCAGCGGGCATTTAAAGACAATTTACTGGACTCTGTTGATGTTAAACTTGTCATAATGCTTCCACATGAGTTCATCCAATACTACTACTGAAGGAAAAAAAAAACAATATAATATATAATATAATTGGGTTTCAGTTAATAACAATTATTAAAAATAAGTAGCCTATTTACGGTAAAGTATGACTAAACACCTAAACTCCACCCACAACCACATTTCAAACAGAGCCAATAATCTGGGCAGTGCCTGGAGGACCAAAGAAGAGAGTGACAGGGGAGGAGGGGGTGGGGTCTAGAGGCATAAGAACAGCATGATTGGTCTAACAGGTATCCACATTTCTGCCCTGCAGCCATATGTCTGTCATCAGAAACACCTGGCTGTAATCAGGACAGTCTCTCATAATGTCACCAACTACAAGTATTTGCAGTGGTGACTGGAGGCTGTTTTTGACTAGAAAGCTGCAAATTTACTAGTTTTCACTAAAATAACCAAAAAAGGACTAGGGATAGTAAATAATGCTATTAAAACATCATATACACACTTAAGCAGCAAAAAAGTGTATTTAGTGTTTAGTTCAACTGGACACTGGTGATGTCAAATTTATCACAATGTTTGCACTTAAGTTTATGCAATGCTGTTACTGAAGGGGGAAAAAAAGCATATTGGACATATTATTTCCCTGCATTAGTATCATTTGTATCAGCTATTGGTAGTCATTTAAAATTAAGTATTTAAGTTAAAGCTGGAGTACTTTATTCTTGTAAATGAGTATACAGTATACTACCTGGGGGTAAAAACTATATAAAGTAGCACTTTGTGACCAAATGAGAACACTGCACTGCACTACACACCCAGAAGTAAGAACCATAAGTAGCACAAAGATTGACTGGGCTTTGATGGTTTGCCCCAGTTTCACCTTTTCACCTCAAAACTTGTTTTGAAGGAAAAAATATACATACATGTGAAAATTTACAATCTACCAAAGCGTTAGTGAGGTAGGAACTAATTTGATACATTTAAAACCACCTCCTGTAATGGTTTGAAAATCAGATATCCCACCTCTAAGAGCAGGTATTTAAATATTATTTAATTTCTTCTTCTTGATCGGTTAACATTACATTGACAATAACCATGCTACTAATTGGTCTTTTCGAAAAGCTTCACTACCCACTGTTGTCTGCAGAGGGCATCAGGCACCTTGGTTAACAGTTCACAAGAAGGAAAATGTTTTGCAGAGTTCTATTTATGTGTAAAATACCTGATAGGCACATAAAAAGCATTTAAAACACCACAATATAGAATAATGTGTCAGATTTAATTAAAATGATACACAGTCTATGTTTTGCGGTTATTCCTGAGTCTGTAATAGAAGCCAGTATACTTCTCCTGAATAGTCAATTGCGTGTCTCTATCTCGTCTCCAAACAGCTGTGCGTAGCTGAATGATGGCTCACTTTAGTTCATTTCCTGTGTTGTGTGTACCTTAATGCAGGGTACCACAGGTGCCCTTTCAGGCAATCCATTTCCCCACAGCTCATCTGCATATATGCATAATGCATAGCAGCGGCATCCCTGAGAGACGCACCAACGAGAAGGGGTATTTTTAGGAAGCACCTGGCACCACCACATCACCCAGTCCCATATCTCAGCTCAAATTAAAGTAAGAGCAGAGGGGAGTCACTAAAGCTAAAAGTAATGCTAGTGCTTGGGTAGTAACTGAGACAATAATGACCTTACCAGTGATAGAAATGAGAGTACAATAACTGTAATTATGGTAGTAGCAGTAGTAGTCTGTTGAAAGCAAACATACAGAATTTATATAGAACCTTGTTAATAATGTTAGCACTGCAAAATTCACCTGGAATTGAAAGCAGTTAGCAAAGAGGAGGTACTACCAGCTTAGTATTTACTCACTGACGTATTGGATCAACTTCAAGTTGATTAGCCAAATCAACGGATACATTTTTCCCCACCCAAGCTTGCAGTTTATTGTATGGTCTTCAGTTAAAGGCTCTATACCAGATTTTTTTCCCATGTTTTTAAGCAAAATTTGTCTTGCTCAGTACAGACATATTGTAAAAAAAAAATTAAAAAAAAAGCTCTTGAGGTCAAAATATGTTTGCTGCGTGCTGTCTGCATCTAATTATAAAGAGTCTTATTGTCCAATAATCAATAAGTGCTCGGTAGCATGCTAGTTGTTACTGGCTTTCCTGCCTCAACAAAACTTCACTCTGCTCTCTGAGAGTTGTGGCAAGCCCTTATAAACTCGCTCCAGAGAATAATTAGGTGGCTCAAATGACATAAGGTAAGTGAGGAATAACTTAAGACCTCTGCAAACCGTTTAAAATGAACTAGTTCTGTTTTGGGTTTTTTTACGTTTAAGATAGTAAAAAATAAGGTACAACGCTGAACTTAGGTGGGAGTGTGAAGGGGGCTGAAGTAGATAGCACTGAGCAAATGCGACAGCTTGGGGAAAGTCATTACAGCCCTGCTCCCCCAATGGCCCATGTCACTTGCTGTTCACCTGTTGCTACTCTTTAGGCCACTGTCAGGTACATGTCTCTCATGTTGTCCCTGGACCAACGTCGCCTAGCTGATAGAGGGCTTAAATCTGATTGGTGCAGTAGTCGTAACAATAAGGTTGGCTTGACAGTCAGGATTAAATCTGACACAAGGTAAAGCCCAGGCATATGACCAGCTGGTGTACTCAGCTAGGGAGTTGGTCAATTGGGTGATCAGACATCCCAATTTACCCGGGACAGTCCCAGTTTTGATCCCTGAGTCCCATGTCTTAGCAGATTTGTCATAAACCATTCATTTGTTCCAGTTTAACGCAAGACATGTCCTAGATCTCCCTATTTTTGACCAATTTGCTGCCTGCCAACAGTAAAAAGGAGCATGAATTATCTTTTGTTTGGCCAAAATACAGAAAAACATACTTGAAAATAACCAGAACACAAAGAAAGTCTCTCAGATTATATACTGACTCACACGTAAATCAAGCCATGAATGGGCCGCGTTTATAACAATTTTCCTTAATTATACGCTCTTTTCACAATTGTATTATTACCAACCATCCCAAACTGAGGTGTCCCAGTTTTTGAGTTTGAAAATCTGCTCACCCTATCAATTGTTTTCATATCCCGTTGTCTCCACAGCTTTATAGTTATATGGTTTATTTTTGATGAAAAGGTTATAAGTACTGTACTTAGAGTTCACAGGTTTTGGAACATTATAGGCTGTGGAAACATAAAACTACCAGTATTTTAGTTTGATGAGAAAAATGTATCTGGAGGAAAGCCACCCAGACACAGACCTTCTTGTATGTGCTTAAAGGCGCTGAACCTGATTTTTACTGCTGTCACAATAATGTTAACAACAACTAGCATAATAACAGTCCACTTTCTGATTCTCGGACAAGAAAACGCTTTATAATTAGAGGCCATCTGTACTGGGGTAAGATAGTTTGCTCAAATACATCGGGTAATGCCACTTTAATTTCTTGCCATAATTCCAGCAGCATTTAGATTGGGACTATTTTTCCGTGAAGAACACACATCCGTTTGTATGTTTCACCTCATCTCCCCTGCTCCTGGGAGTTTAACAAGATCCTCTACGCTGCAATCAGTAAAATGAAAATATTAACACAATTCTGAAGAAAGCATCGCTCCGCCGCTGCAGCTCCGCACTGACAATAAAGGATGGATTCATCAAAAAAGCTCAAAAAACATTTTCCTCCCTCAACAACAAAGCCCAAGGAATAACTTTGGAGCATAAAAAGCAACACAACTATTTTTCATTTTGACATATTTTAGCGTCTGATTTCGCAAGAGTCGTTGGTGTGTCTGTATGTCTAAATGCGTGTATCCCTTCTGTTCCAATCAATTATGTGCAGTCGAGTGGGCCCAGCGACATGACCGAATTGTACTGTGAAAAATCCTGCAATAAGCGCAGAACATAGAGCAGTCCTGTGGCTCATTTCACACACTCAGAGACGCGCTTTGCAGACGGGAGCGTAGAAGTAAATGTTATAAACTCTATCCAAAGACTAGTCAGCCATGAATTCTAATAGTTTTTTGTTTTTTTTGGTTGTTTGTTTGTTTGTTTTGGGGAAAATTGGTTTGAGATTGAATACTAAGAACTTGAGAAATAAATTGAAGCTATTATTTTGAGATGCTAGTTAGATGTTTAGATGTAGATAGTTAGTTGTACATGGCTAATTATCAGCACATCAATTAGCAATTTTACACTATTAATGCTCTACTTTTATTTTGAAATTACCGGAATAACAGGTATGTGTGTTGTCGGAGCTTAAGTGAGTAGCGCTTACATAGTGGTTGTCAGGTAATCAATCAATATCACTTTATTTGCCCCCGAGGAGTAATTTAAGCACATTGAGCAGTAAAAAAAAATAAATTTAAATGATAATAATAGAAAAGCTCAAACAAATATGTGCAGCTCAACTGGTACGTTCATCACATCCATTATTGGGGCAGTTTTAGGAAGATAACAGCACAAGTGTGCTTCCTCTGGGTCCTCTGGGTCCTGCAGCATCGCAGCCAGCCTCCAGGGGGAGTCTGGGGACCTCTGGAGACACTAAAAGAAAGCCCTTTTCTGAAGTCTCACTGTTATGTTGCTCTGTTGTTTTGGTTGGTGATGAGGCCGGCCAATTTCTCGAGGTGTTTCCTCTGGAATGTTTTCTGCCATATTTGGTGTAACTGTTGCATTGTTGTAAAAAGCCTGTAGAGTTTCAGAATACCTGTCAGCATAGCTAGATCCATGCATTGTTGCCATAAAAACAAACTGCTGAAATCACACAATCAAATAGTCCTTAACTTGTGCCCTTTGAACTGCACGTGCTGCACTTCTTAACTGGTCAACATCCCAAAATATTTAGTGTAAATGTAAGATAAAAGTGTAAAAAGTAAAAAAAAAAAAAATCCCGCCCAGCTAAAAGAGCAGCCAACTACAACTATGACAACGACATCATTTTATAAAGGCATGTAATAAAATAAACTAAAAGACCAAATGAACATGATTTATTCATTAGTGAAATAGTGTTAGTGAAATTCCATTTCTGTGCCGTGTTGGGGGTACTCACTGCCAGGTCAGTCCACAGCCAAATTGGTCTGTATTAGACTGGAATGGACAACACTACGACAGTGTCTTGAGGGCTCATGTCTCTGGGTGCTTGGTTCTGAACTGATGTCTCTCAGGCTACTACAGTTTATTCTACAACGCATAGAGAGCCAGACACAACCACATTAATGAAAGATGAAATCCAAAATTCTTGCAGATACATGAGAATATCACATATTAAAAATCCAGACTGTTGATAGTTACCACTTTTTATGCTATTTAAGAAGGGGTGGGACAAGACTCAATTTCCACAAGAGACAAGACACAAAATTGTGCCCACGAAAATGAAACAAGATTTTGACATAGTTCATAATAGACAAACTGTTAGGTTCAGTTTACAATTTTTGGTTCACTATTCTTGCTTTTACTTTATTTATTTTTTTAAATGTAACTTACCAGAAGATTAACCCCCTTTTTGTCTCATCCAAATGTAAATATGTAAATGGAAAATAAATCTCACTAGGAGCTTTCCATATGTGTCCAATTTTGTGCCGATTTTTGTCTCATGAGATCTTGTGGCATGAGAGCTTGTCCAATCCCTACTTTTAAGCCTTAGTAAAGTGTTTTTGATTGAAAGGTGCCATTAAATAAAATTAATTGTTATTATTTACAACACATTCACCAAATATCTAACTTGGACGAGGCCAGACTGATGTGTAGCACTTTGAGTTCTACACATTATCAGTCTGGAATGACTCTTGCTGGAAAGCTATCGCGACCTATCAGGACGTTCAAACAAATACTCCAAGCTGATTGGTTAAAGTGTCACAACCGAGGAACAAGCCTAAATATCTACCTTTGGTTAAAGGTCTGGTCTGTCTGTATTGCTGATCAAATAGTCTGAAGTATGTCCATCCACGTTTTGGTTTGTTTGGGCACCTCACCTTTGGCTTTTCTGAAACTAGAAAGCTGCTTCGGATGGCTACTGAGTCTAATTACCATTCTTCACATAAGCCCATAAGACTTCTTGGATACAGATAAAAATCACTTTATTTCCATATGTAAGAGGGCATTAAAACATACAATACTCTTAACTGCTTCACCCAAAAACACACCTTTACACCAGGTCTGATCCCTGCAGGCACGATAGAAGGGCGCCATCTCCAACTGACAACAATCATACAATTTGGCTCCAACATAGTATTTTACAATAGTTTATAGTTTATTTTATTCAAATAAGATATTGCTATAATTCTAAATAGCCTTCAAAGTTTATACTCCACACATACTTGCTTTTAATAACAGTCAAATGGTGTCTGAAGTTTATAAACCTTAACTTGCCAAATCAATGCCAAACCAATATCCTGGTTTCACATTATTTGTAGATATCCCATCATCTTTCTAACAAAATTACACCAAACACTCTACTGTGCTGTCCCTTTCTTAATATCTTATTTCAGATCTGGTCTAGGCTTTTCTGTCAGTGACCCAGTGAGAAAATCAATCATCAGAATAACGATGCCGTTGTGTACACTTGCATTACATTACACACACTCCACAGCACAACCCTTAAACCTCATCTATCCATCTGCTTGAACACGTTTGAGAAGGCTGCTCTCACACAAGGAGGTGAAATATGGAGGAGAGGGTGACATGAAAACACAGGAAACAAGGAAGTGGAAGGTGAGAGAAGGAAGGAAGAGACATGCGGGTGAGACTTATGGTGAGAGGTAAGGAGAGAATGGAGTATACATGACCCTTCTGGTTTGGGCATGTAAGCAGTTACACACTTATTAGATTCAAGGAGTTATATTTGATCCCCATTGGGAAATTAGTCTGCTGTATTTGACCCATCTTTCAATGCCTCTAGGGTGCATATGACAGGTTTTAATGATTCTGTAATTTTGTTTTTTATTTAAATTTGTGGGATAACACCTGTTTTAAATATTATAGTTTTACACCAATCACAAAAAAACGTTTGCAAAGAAAAGTTGAAAAATATGTTGAAGATTACAGAAAGTGGAGAGTTCTAAACACATGATGTCATCACACTAGAGATAATTCTATCCAAAAGTTACTCCCAATTTAATAATTGAAAAAAAAATGTACTCACCATTTACATGCAAGAAACTGAATTTTTCTGATACTTTAAGTATTATTTCAACAAAATAAAGGTGTTTTCTTTTATTTTTATTTGTGAAATAATTTCTGTGTACATTAGAGGAATGGCTCAGTGTTCAATATGGTTGCAAGCTAACAGTTATGGAATTTCCTAACGTGATGTCATAATTGTCAATCATGATGTACAAATTTAAATCTAAAAAATGGCTGAACTGGTAAGATTTTTTTCTTTTTTTTTTTTCTTTTTTAGCAAAATCTTAAATGTAATGATCATAACTATGTTTTAATAAAATGAGTAGTCTAACTTGTCATAGGCACTTTAAACCTGTCATGACCAGTGGAACCCATCTCCAGATCCTCAGCTAGTCTTGGTCAGGATTACCTAGCTGGAGGATTTTACCCATTTGCATGTTTTGGGTTGAGAGATGAACCCATAAAAACACAACTTCTACATTTACATGCACAGTCAAACAACTCTTGTCCCTATCTGCAGCAGATCAAAAATTTATAAAAAACTGGATCAAACAAAGGTAATGAGATGTTCAGTGGCATCTAGTAATTTAGCATTAGTGATTTTTAACACTAACAGTGATTTTTAGCTATAGTTGTTCATAAAAACTGCTAGTGAAAATGGTTATCATCAGCATCACTGCTGTGAGATGAGTGAGTACACATCCAGACATGTCCCATATTTTCCTGGCTTTTTCTTAGCTCATGCAGTTGAATGCCTCTCCTACTCTGCTACTAGCATGATCATACTGCGCTGTTACATCCAGTTTTGCATTTCTAAGCAGTTATTGTTATTAGTGTCATTTGAAATGATTCACTCCATGCACAAGCTAAATGAGTATCCATTCACACACTCATTCATACACCAGTGTATGCAAACGCCAGAAGCAAGATGCCGAAGGACCAACACCTGCAGTAATGCAGTGTACTTGTGCTGAGGCACAAATGAATGAAGCCATCTCAATTCTAAAACACATCACAGAAGTCACAACACTTTACTATTGGGTATATTAAGCATTATAAAGGTCTTAAATATGTGCATTTGTATAAATCAAACTTGACTCTTTTTTGGCCTGGAGGAGGACCTCCTCCCAATTGTTGTCATGGAAATGCTTGGCTATAATATTCCACAGTATGGTATAAAACATGTTAATCTACATGTAGAATGTTCCAAAATATGGCTTTAACGTTCTGTTTCCATGGAACTATGCAGGTGGTGGGACACCTCCAGAAAGTTACATACTGTCACATTGACTAGGAGAATCACATTGAGATTAAAAACCTGTTTCAAGGGAGTCACATATAACATTGTTATAATAATATAAAAACAACAATAACAGCAGCACAGATTGTGAAAAACAAGTGTGCACAATTGAGGCAGTCTCCAATGCTTTCAGCTTGGTTTAAAATAATTTCAGAATCAGAACTCATGTCTTTCTGCGACATGAAACAAATTGAGTTAAAATAATACATTTCTCCTCCTTGGCATTGGTGCTGCATGTAGATTCATTTAGAATAATGAAATTGTCATCATATAACGTTTTTAAGGGAGTGCAAAGACGGTTGGCAAACTGTGTGAAGTGTGACCTGTATGAAGTAAGCTAAAATATAGGAGTTTTTTATTTATAATTTTACGCAGACATGCACAAAAAAAAAAGTTTGTTGAAGAACATACACTATATGAGCTCAAAAAAGTCAGTGAAGCATAACATACCTAAAGTCTTTGCCTAGTTTAGAAAACTCTACTTGAATGTGACATATTTTAGATGAGCAGTACATATGCTGCTGCCTCTCCCATACGTGTGGTGGTCAGGCTTGGTCAGTGGTGCGTGCCCTGGCTGCCTGCATAACAACAGGGAGAACCAGGAAGTGTTGGGCGAGATAAAGGGATTTGTAAGGCTTTGTAAGTACAGACGAGGAGTCCGGAGAGCGATCAATAATTCATTTACTTGCACCAGTCAAGGGCAATTAAGGCGCTTTTTTAGCCATTAGCCAGTAGAAAGGGGCGGCTCTGTGGCTGGAGGCTCCTAATCTCACTGAGCATTGTCACAGAGTAGGATTACACGCGCAGCTAATCAATGCACAACACGGCACTAAACAGCACACAGATTAGAGGCGGAGTTACAAATGTCCGACATGCTAAATTCAGACTGACCCGTGTTAAGTAATACAGTTTCAACAGGATAAAATCGTAAAAGAAGCTATTCACCTTATTCTGGAAGTTGCAATGGGTGCCGCCATGGCCATTTGGGTTGTATAATTTTGTATAGGGCTGGCAATTGTGACAGCAGATAGTTCCATGCAGACTACAGAGACGTTTTAAAGCCTCCCAGAGAGTTGGTTAGGTGATGACTTGTTGGTACACATGAACATAGAACATTTTGCACAAATCACAAATTGAGGTGACAAATTGAACTTTTCCTGAATTTGTCATTGAAAAGGATGGGATTCCCTCTTAACCGGAAAAGCTACCACAAAGAAAGCTGCAGGTTGGAGCGTTTAGAGGCGAAAGTGGGCAGGGCCTGATAAGGTCAATAGGCCTGTTAAAATGTTGCATCATTAGAACAGGGGTGTCAAACACATTTTCACCAAGGGCCACATCAGCAAAATGCCATCAAAGGGCCAAATGTAAAATAAATGTAACTACTTTTTATTCATTACTTTCTCAAGTTACAAATATTACATATGCATTTGCCTAGATGTAAAAATGTGGCTGTGTAACTGCGTGTTTTGTGAAACAGGGACATTTCAAGACCATCATACCTTTTAATTTACCCGTTTAGGGCCATATAAAATGATGCGGAGGGCCACATTTAGCCCGCGGGCCTTGAGTTTGACACATGTGCATTAGAATGTTCGAAATTTCGTAATGGACGCAGACTGTAACACATTTTCTCTGGATAACTGACTGATAATCAGATCAAAATGCTCATGATTTGAAGTCTATATAACAAAAATAAGCAACTATTTTGAATTTCCGGCATAGAAATTCCTTTCCTTTAAAAAGGATGTAGCTTAGCCTTAAAGAGAGGGTATCATGCAAAATCAACTTTTACCATGTTATAATGTTGTTCCCTCATCAAAAACATGTCAGCAAGTTTTATAAATCATCCATGCATGTTTGAGTAATCTGGTGATCTTTCACTATTCCATCCCTCCTTATGGTTAGCAGTACAATTATGTGCAATGCTCAGCCCGCAAGCCTACGTCTATAAATATACAAGTAGGATACAAAACAATAAACTACAACTTCACAAACCTGATGCAATGTTCTGTTTTTTCATTAGCAAAATGTAAATCGATTGTAATGTGATGTTGCTCTGAAGGGGGAGTGACTTAAATGCATAATGTGTTGTTTTCACTCAGTATAGCCTAACCTAAAAATCTGGATGTTGCCTTCATCACAAACTATATCGTCTTATTCTTTTAAATAAATAAATCATGGAACATACTATTGTAAATAATAATAATAATGGCTTACACTTGTAATGTGCTTTTTCAAAGCCTCTCAAAGCGCTACACTATAATCATTATTCATTCATTTCCACACTTGGCACTTACGTGATAGTAAGGTACTATTGTAGCCACAGCTGCCCTGGGGCAGACTGACGGAAGCAAGGCTGCCAATCTGCGCCATCGGCCCCTCCGACCACCACCAATCATTCGAGCACACACCACTTTCATACTAGGCAATGTGGGTGAAGTGTCTTGCCTAAGGACACAACGACAGAACTTGGTCCGAGCGGGATTCGATCCTCCGACCTTCGGGTTGAGCCAAATGTCTTGACCAGGCTCTGATATAATTTATGTGGTATATGAGTTTCATCTCATTCCTTTCATTCTGAAATTAAAAAGTCTCTTTGAAGAAAAAATGTGGACTTTCTGTTTCATTTATTATTACTGTGAGTGAGGATGAGATTTCAGTCTAGCTGCGTTTTTGCATAATATATAATTGTGCGTTTTTATGTTTGCTGTCAGCAAAATTCTCAAAATGTAACTAATCAAGACCTAACCCTTTTTTTTTTTTTTTTTTTTTTGTCCAAGCTAAATGTAAAACATAATTTTCTGCACGTTAAGGTAAAGGTACACTTGTCCTCATGCTAAGGACATTTGTCAACTGCATTTGACCCATACTTTAAGAGCCCATATTACGCTATTTTCTGATATGTTATAATGTTGTTTCCTCATTAAAACATGTGCAGTTGTGTTTGATTTCATTCACACATGTTTAATAAACAAACCCTGCATATGTAGGCTGAGCTCTTCTCTCAAATAGAAACACTTCTTGACCTTGTGATGTCACGTGATAATACAGAAAATGCTCCACTGTGTTTTTAAACTCCAGTCACCTTCACTCAAATCATTTAAATCATTTTAGTTCGGGAATTACCAATCTCTACTAAATAAAAGGTTAATGGTAGCTATTAACTTGAAAATTACTGCTTAATGACATCATGAGGTGGAACAGAGCATTTTGAGCTTTGGAAATGTAGACAGACTAATAATAAAGGTTTACTCAAACATGTGTGAATGAAACAACACCAGGTATGTTTTTGATAACAATATTCTAACATGGTTTAAAGCTCACAAGAGTCAATTTTGGCATAATATAGGACCTTTAATGCTGCTGGGGCACCCCCTCTGGAGCAGTGTGGAGTGTAGCATAGTGCTCGGGGACCCATCTCCTTGAACGTGAGCTAGTCTTGGTCAGGACTATCTTAGCTGGAGGATTTGTCTTGTTTCAATTTTATTATGCAGTATCTTGTGGCCCAGATCTTGCCCCATCCCTATTAGAACATTATGATGATACATGATGAACCCACTTGTACGTCCTTGCTATGATGCCAGAGAAACTCCACTTGACCTCAGCACCAGCGCTCTCACCTTATTCAGATGTGCCCCCAATGTGGAGCAGAGAAGTGGGTCACACAGTGCAGCGGACGAGGACTCTGCACAGGCAAGCAGAGATGGATGGACCACAGGACTACAGGGAACATGTTTTACATAAGGTTCTGCCTGGAGGGGCTATGTACGGGCTGAGTCAGAGCATATCTTTCTCTATACAATTTATAAACAACATTTGTGACATAAAAAGCAACTAATATTAACAACTAACATTTAGATCACTATGTTACCATGTCTTTTATTGTTTTGAAGATGCTGTATTTGCCAAAAACAACATATTACATGTTTTGTAAGTATCACTTTCATTTCTGATGCTCTGAGTCCCTTCTCTCTTTGCTCTTTGCTTTAAGTCACTCCCCTTTCAGAGTGCTATCACAACACAATCAGCATGCATCACTAATGAAACTACTGCATCGCATTAACTTGCTATGTACAGTTTTATATCATGTTTTTGTATATTTATTGAGAATTGTCATGTGGGAGGATGGGTGATGCAGGCTTGTGGGCGGATCATTGTACAGAATCTTACAGCTAACCAGAAGGAGGGTTCAAATAGGACTCAGAAGATGGCTAAAATACTCAAACATGCATGGATGACATCTAAAACCTCTTCAGACATGATGAACAAACAACATCATATAAATTGGTAGAAAGCTCATATATATATATATATATATATATATATATATAAAATTATTATTATTTTTCTTTTTTGCATAATACCTCCTCTTTAAAGTGTATTTTCTCAAAAAAAAAAAAAAAAAAAAAAAAAATTGCAAATATTTATAAACAGTGTTTTGTTTTGTTTTTTCCTTTATTATATTACTGATCTGATCAAAACATACCTGGATTTCTGTTTTGTTTCATTTACATTATTTATATCAGAAAGATAAAAAAATAAAAATAAATAAATAAAAGATTTAGCTTGATACCCCCTCATTAAACGAGAAATCCACTCTCCCCATGTCTGAGTATAGTGAGACAGGACAGGCGAACGTCTCTATGATCAGACATAGCAGATGTGCAGGTCAGCAGCCGTGCCAGGAGCCGTACCCATCCACAACCACTCCACCCAACCACCCTGCTCAACCAATGCACCCAAGGACAAGCTAGCATGCGCCAAACTGCTCTCCCGACACACACATCTGCATAATGAAGACCTGCGGAGCTTTGCCCGATGGTGTGTTTGAAACAAGTGTGCGCTCTCCGAAGGTTTTAATCAGATTTCCTCTCTGTTTATGTTCTAAGGGATGCCACATTACCATAGGCTCATTTGCAGACTAACAAAAAGGCTTTCTGTGCAGTTAAGAATTTTGATGAGACCCAAACACATTTATAATCCATATCCAGAAGAGAAAATGGCGCTGGGTTCTTTTTGTTAGTGCATTTGCGTGTTTAAGATGTGCAAATAGTAGTTTTTAGTTAGCAATTGTCAGTGCTGAGAAGTAACAAACAGGGTTGGAATGTAACAAAGTAAAAGTAGAAAGTATTATACTGAAGTAAACTGTAGGTATCTGTATTTTAAAGTGGATAAGTATTACTTTTACTTTACTATATTTGAAAGCAGCTATCTGTACTTTCTACTCCACTACATTTTTGAACAGGACTGAAAAGGAAAAGTATTTTTTTACTATTGTCTGAAACCTGCTGAAAAGGTTGAAGATTTATTTTTAACACGTTCATAATTTGAGCAAACAAAAATATTCCTAATAAAAACAGCTAGGAAAACCCGACCTGAGTCAGTTGTTTCTGTTGAATAAAATTCAGCACAAATCTTTTATCAAAATCATTACATTTGAAGCTTTTTTAGATCTGAAAATCTGTGTACTTCTTCCACCACTGGTAACAGATACATTATAAATACCAAAAATGCGTATTCAGAATGCTAATTTTGAGTAGTTATACACGGTTACTTTTGATGGTACTTAAAATTCAAAGTAATACATGGCAAAACTTGATCAAGCAGGATTCAAACTGCACAATATTAGAGAGAACAATAGCAAACACAGCTCTTGTTTTGCATACATGTGCAATTATTACTTCTCCAATTAATGATAAATAAATGTGTATATTAAATGGTAATACAAACATTACAGTACAATACTGGGATCCAGCATACACACTTCAATACTTTATGGAGATGTGAGTCTGATCAGCTCTGAATCTCCCTGAATTCAGATGGGTGTGATTGACAGACGGATAAGCCAATCAGGGACCCACATGGTCCGTCCAAAGCAAAACAAAAATGGCTGCTTCTGAGGAAATAAGAAAGGAAAAAATATCACAGAGGATTGAAAAATATTGTGGATTTCTGCCGAATCAATGAGCGAAGCATTAAACTTTGTTAATCTGAGGTGAGAGAAATGAAATTTCATTTGTAAATAATAAGTGACCAATGAGCTCCTTTGTTTCACATGCATCAGTCAAATAAATAAATCTAATTGGATGGTCATGCTTGAGCCTGGCAAATAATGCAGAGCTCTGATAGGACCATGTATCAGAATAAAAAGACATTTTAATGTAGTTTTTAAAGAAGACTTCTATAGAGTATTAACTGCTAACACATAACATATTAAGATCACCATGCTACCCTTTGTTTTAAAAATGCTATATTTGCCGAATATAGTTTCACTTTCATTTTTGACGGTCCGAGCCCCCCTCCCCCTTTGCTCTTTGCGTGAACTCACTCCCCCTTCAGAGCACTATCACATCACGATCAGTGTGCATCCTGCTTATGAAGCTACTGCACATCGCATCAGGTTTGTCAAGTTGCTGTGTACAGTATCATGTTTTTATATATGTATGGAGAACTGTCGTGTGGGAGCATGGATGTAGGCTTGTGGGCAGAGCATTGCACAGAATCTTACAGCTTAACGTACTGTAAAGAGGGTTTGAATAGGGCCCAGGAGAGAATGCTAAAATACTCGAACATGCATGAATGACATCTAACACCTCCTCAGGCATGTTTTTGATGAGGGAACAATGTCATAATATGGCAGAAAAAAAAGATGCATAATACCTCCTTTTTAAGTAAACACAATTTCTCGAAGTATTCTTCCTAAAACTGGTCATTGTTATTATCAATCATGTAAGCACAACAATCTAAATTAAATGCATCATATTTTCATGATGAATGGTTGAGTAATCTTCAGATTCAGTCCATCTTTCTCAAAAGGTCTGATGTCACAAGGTGGCGCCCTCGTGACATCAGCAGGTGGAATAATTTAAAGATTAGATCCTCTGATCAAACGCTTCATATTTCACACATGTAGATGATGCAGAGCACAACCTCAGTGAGCTGCTAAATGAACAGGGCACACTCCAATGAACAGTGTCATTACAGCCAGAGTGCTCATGTCGGTGGTGTGTCAGGGAGCAGGGCAGGCTAACGTGAGTAGTTGAGGGTTGAGCTAATGAAGGAGGCTGGCTGTTCATTGTCTTCCCCGACTGCGTATAACTGTTCTGTCCTTGGGCAAGACACTTCATCAGTCCTATAGCGTAACTGCTACAGAGGTCCAAATACTTAATTAGATATTATTTCTTATTGTGTATTCTACAATTACATTATATTTTATTTATACTTTAATTACATCCATACATTATCTACATTTTAAGCTCCAGTATGTAACTTTTGAACCCCCAAAACATGTTTACTGCACTGAAAAATACATCAGCGTGTGTTCAGCTGGCCCGAAGGTTGATCCGTCCTCATTCTCCTTCATATGTACAGTACGCTGGGTTCGTGAAGTGCTTTATAACCTTAAGCTTGAGTAGTTGAGGTTTATACTCAGAGAGGCTCTTGGGACCCCTTTTTTATAATATACAGATAATTTAACTTTTCCTCAGGATCTGGAGGATAGACTAAATATAAGGATTTTTTTTTACCTTTTTACTCTTTATTATCTTTATATATATTTTTATTGTTATTGTTATGATTAATGTAAAATTATTATATTGCTATTATTGTTTACTTTTTCTGTTCATTTCCTATCTTTTACATGGGGTGGCATTGGCATTCGTTTGTGTCCTTTGTAATATTTGGCCAGGAGGAGGGGTCTCCTGATGCTTGTGTCTATGAAAATGTTGTTTCTTTGGCTATAATATTCCACAGTATTTTATGTTATGAAATGCTGTATGTATTAAGAAATTTATGTTATGAAATGTTATGAAATGCCATCTTCAGGGATAAATGCAAAATAATAAATCTTAAATATGATAAAGCTGATAAGTATTTGAATCATGTAATTGTTATTTTGATGCGTGTACATTTTGACTATGTTAAAATAAGATTTGCCAGTGTAGCAAGCATACAATATCTTGTTTTACTTAAAATAAGAAACGACAAGCGTTTTCTCACTTGAAATGAGGAGACAAATGCTACTGCACTTGAAATAAGACAAAACATACTTGTTCTATTGGCAAATCCTGTTTTAATACTGTCAAAATATACTCAAATAACTCTGAATTGATTCAAGAACCCATCAACATTATCTTATTTAAGATGATTTGTTTTGCATTGTGTAGGTTAAAACTAACATTCTGAGGTCTCGAGCCTCAAGTGCTGATAGTACCGATTAGTCACATGCATGAATGAATCAAAACACAACCTTGTGTAAGTTAATGAAAGGGCAGAACCAATATAACAAGGCTACAAGGTCATAAAATAATTACTGAACTTAGACACTTAAGTTATCTTGGCCTAAACATAGGTATAAACATAATAATCATATGGTACTGTATAAAGAATCTGGCCTCACATTCTGCAGCTGTATGTTTGACAGAGGTGAAATCATCAGTGGAGCTCTGCTGACACCTGGAGGAAGTCTGGAGAAATGCATAAGCATGTTGAGAGCTGAATAAACAAGAATTTTACTACAAATTCATTCATTCATTGTTTCAAGATTTTGGCCCTACAAATGAGTGATGTGAGATGGGCTAGCAAAGGCTGATATTTCACCAGAATTTTGACTTTGTTTTTTAATCCATAACATGTACAAATAGTATTTTTTTTCACCTAATACATAATTTTTGTTGTAAAAGTGTACATTTTTAAAGTGTTTAAAGTGCATAAGACAGTTTTTCATGCTATTGTAATTATGACTTGGTCTGGTGAGATAGTACCAGTGCCAAATATTTATTATAGTTTTACATCAGTTAAGTGGCATTTTCTGGAAAATAATTACAGAAGTACAGAAATACAGGAAGTAGATGCAAGTTTTAAAACGCAATCTCTCTGCCTATGCCATCAACACAGAAACCTCCATCCAAAATGCAGACACAATTTATGCACAAGGAAGACATTGTTCTGGAAGAACAAACTCAAGGTGTTGTAATTTATTTTTATTTTTCTAATCAAACTAGGCAAAAATTGTAGTAAAAGCTTAAAAGCAATGATGCCAACTATGTTTTAGTTAAAAAGTCCAAGTAGGTAGCTTGTTTGGGGATAATCAGCATTTTTGGACTTAAAACAATTTCATTATGGGTATTAGTTAGCATGTAGCTGGTTAGCAATCGCGATGACTTTGACTTTTTGAAAAATTCAAATATTATGGGAAAAATGAATGGAAAATGTACTTCAGGAACCTGAACAGTCTGTCGCTGTTGAGCGCTATTATAATACTAGACAAAACTAGGTAAGCGTTTTAGTAAAATCTTAAATATAATGTCAGATATTTTTAAATGAAATGAGTAGTCAAAACCGTCGTATGGACTTTAAAGTCATACAATTAAATACGTTTTTTTTTTTTTAGCTTTTAGCTAACATTGTGTATCTGAACCTAAGTGTAGTCTACAGTACTGCTCTACTGACATCCTGTGGACTGCTGGAGAAATGAGTTTTACTTTTATTATTCATTACGTATTTTGATCAGAATCACAAAAGCTGTTATGTCAGTGAAAAAAATATAAGGAATGTGCTTCGGTGATATGGTGCAACCAAAAGAAGTAATAATGTTTAAAAAAATATGTGCGTGTGCGTATATATATATATATATATATATATATATATATATATATATATATATATATATATACACATACATATACATATACATATATATAGAAGGAGCAGAGCCTCATGTTAGCTTCACATCCCAAGGGAATGTTGATGACATCAGCTGCAAAGTATTAATATGTTCACCATAATATGTAAAATATAGGTAAAGACATGTTATGAATATTACTTTTATTTACATCTGGTTTACATTCACAGAAAATGAGAATAAGGCGCTCAAAGATTTTTTTTTCCCCTTGCCAACTATACGTAGAGCTATAGTCCAAGTTTCAGTACAGGCTCCAAAACTAAAATACTGCATATTCAGGGAAATTTAATGGTCACTTCCAAATCTTCTGTATTCAACAAACAAAATAATTTCAAGTAAACTCAACACAAGCTTTTCTCATCTTTGGTCCAAGAATCAACTAATGCCTCACAGTGCAATAGATCTTTCATATATTAACGTCCAATTTTAGAGAACTTGAATGAAACAAACAAAAGGGGGAAGTCCAAAGAAATTAATAGTTAGGGTTGTGTGCACTTGGTTTATGCCACAAACTTGTTCTTGGTGGTAGAGCTGCTCTTGGTGGCCGTGTCAGCGTGGGACTGGTACCCGATGATCACTTTAGGAGGCACTCCTAACCTCTCTTTGTACACGCGTCTGGGAGAGGAAGAAAATGGGTATGAACAACACATTTAAGTTATTGTCCGTGGGAAAATGCCTTTAACATGATACACTGGTGGGTATAATATATTATATTATATATACACGCACACACACACATATATACTCACACATATACAGTGGTCCCTCGCTATATCGCGGTTGACCCTTCGCGGTCTTGCAGATTTTTTCTGTACAATTTTGCATGCTTTTTTTTGTTTGTTTTTTTTAAACAACATATGAACACCCATTGTGTTCTGCGTCCTGATTGGCTAAGGGACTGTAGACCATTGTCAATCAATCTCCTCCGTGCCGTGTCTCCTGTGCAGGGCAGAATGCGTTCAGCTTGCCAAATTTACATACATGTTCGATCACTAGCAGAGTGACTCTCAGGTGCTGTAAGTTTGCAAGTTTTCTCCCTGACAAAACCCACAATGCCGATGAAACATTCTGCCCTGACAAATGCTGAGTTGTGCTTTTTGAGTGCTGAGGTTTACTTCTTGGATGTCTCTAATTTATAAGACCATTTGTGGTGCCAATCCGAACTGAAGCTTTGTGAGCTGGTTTCTTTATAGTCCATTCATTCATCATTTTCATCAAAAGCGTGCGCATACTCTCAACCCTACGCCACAATTTGGATTTGTTGACTTGGAACGCGATCCTGGAAGCTTTTGATACTTCTGTGATAAGTACAGACATGCGTCTGCTCTGTGACCCACAAAAGCACTGCTGTAAACTTTGAGGAGAGGTATGAGAGCTTGAGGGGTCAGTAGAACACCAGCTCCTCTCTTGCAGGAAACTTATGTCTCGCTACTCACTATAAGATCCTCAAACGACCATTTTTACAGTCAGAGCCTCGTGCCGTCTCATTTTTTAAGCAATCTGCAGATAAAACCCTAATTCACACCTCAATAGTTGTGTTAAAGCCTTTTTAAAAGCTGTGACATGCAGCGTTCAGTGTGTGTTGACATGTGGGTTTGGCATGCGCCAAATGATGAGCCGCAGTCCACCGTGCTTTGGTGTGCACTGATTTAAAGGATTTTTCACTTAATCAAAAAAAACAAGACCAAGAATGCTACGAATACTGTCACAGTTCTTAAATGTTGTCATTTTAAAATAATTTATAATGTTTCTATTTTAGTGCAAATGTGTAAATGCTTTTTCATGATGTGTGCTGCACTTTCACTTTGGCCCTGGTCACTATTTACATTGATCTCAATGTTTAGTTTTTTTTCCCCATCTGGTTAAATAAAGATTTAAAAAGTAAAAACTAAAAAAAGAGGGTGAGGCATGCAGCATGAGATCTCTGCGTGGGATGGCCTCTCTGTAGCGTGCAGTGTGTGTAGTGTCTTACCCTATGTGTGTTATGGCCTCCCTGTTCTCGTAGTCCGTGGTCCAGATGGCGATCTTGTCTCCTTTGGCACGCACGTTGATGACCGCTCCACACACATCGTCGCTGTAGTCGTCAAATCCCTCTCCCACCAGGCACAGGAGCTGAGTGCACAGGGGAGGCAGGGTCACTTAGTATCATTAGATTATCACAGGGAATCAAAATGGCAGAAGGGGCATTTGGGGCATAATTGTGTAATAGAATCAACTGAAAATGGCAACCCCTACCAGTAATAATGAAATTTTAAACAAGATTCTGTCATTTCTAATAGTCAGTGATATGGTTGTGCATTTTTAATGAATGGTTGTCTGTAGACCTGTCTAACTGTAAAAAAAACATGTGGTTTGGAGCAGAAATTAGCATTTATAAACACAAGGAACTCTTTCGCCAAAGCCTGACTTTTACTCATCACGAGGTAAACTTGTTCAAATCATATATAGCTTTTACTGATAATAAATCATTACAATTGTTAATAACAAAAACATTGGACATGATGACCAAGTTGTTGTAAGTTATAATTTGTTTTGGTATTCAAGACAACTATCCAATCCAAAAGCAGAGTGAGCCTAACATGAGTCCTTCATTTGGGTTTCCAGTTTCAAAGCTGAAATCCAGATAGAGTCCTTTAAGGTTTAAACCAACTGATCTGAATCGTCACTACCTAAACCCCAGCACCTGCGGCCAATCATGAATCAGTGCTTCTGCTGCTGCAGTATCTGCTGTCCATATACTGCCAATGAGATAAACATGTATGCTTCCTCTATATGTAAGGTACTAGCAACCCAGGTTCAGTTGTGATTGTAAAACAGTAAGAGTGCAGGCTATATACACTTCAGCGTCAAAAGTCAAGATCGTCCAATATGATGAAAAAAATTGTGATCCGAGAGTGGTCCGTTTTGGTTTTGTAAACATTCATAAATGTCAATAATGGCTCTTGAATTGTACATAGCATTCAGTTTATAGCACTGATGAGGTACCATTTATGTACAAAATATCTCTGCATATTTTTCTCTAACTGTTCTTTTATATCAGTGAACCATATCGTCCCGTTTGAGAGATCTGAAGCAGACCCTGGATGGTCTGGGGGCGGTACATTACGGCTCCAGGCATGGTTAACGGCCAAACAAGATGATTGGACAAGAAGGAATGGTGAGTCAGGCGAAAACAAGGTGGGAAAAAGCAGAACTAAACATAAAATATTCATTTCTCACCAAACGCTGACCTACTCTTGTGATAAACTGCTGCATTTTCAGTGGTGGCAACTTAAATGTTGAGCAGACATGCTCCGCAAAACAAAGCTAGCGTGAATGCAACAGCGATTTCCCGTTTATGGATGCACACCACTCGCAAAAAAAGATTAAACATATTGTTTTTCCAGTACATAATGAATGTAACAGGAGATAAACCTGGTGCATTACATAAAGATACACTAAAACGTGGTGCAGAGAAGTAAAAATACAGTAAAAAGGTTTGTGTTTACGCTAGCCTTATCCTTGTCTCACAGTGCCCCAACATGGAATTACTAAACGTCTTTTTGGGAAATGCTGAGATTGGCATACAATTATGACCAATTCAGATACAATTTAGATTTTTTTTTTTTTTTATAAAAACACATTAATTTTTTACTAAGAGAACCTTCTGAAGCTCTTACTTCCTAA
The DNA here is from genome assembly GCF_009829125.3 of Periophthalmus magnuspinnatus. NCBI lineage: Eukaryota > Metazoa > Chordata > Actinopteri > Gobiiformes > Gobiidae > Periophthalmus > Periophthalmus magnuspinnatus. The sequence continues at coordinate 21,650,957 of NC_047135.1, read as the reverse complement.
CAGGTGCTCCTCAAGGACAGGGCTCAGACACTACCAAATGGTGAAAATGACCACACTTGTAGCAAAAAAAACTTGTGGCAAAGTAAAAAAGTGGTCAAAAAGGTTCGAGGCACTTGGTTAGTGAAGGTAAAAGTCCTTTATTGTTTACAGGGAACAAGCAATTGTGTTTTGACAGGACCTGTGTCAAACTGCTTTTTTAACATTGTCACAAAGTTTTTATACTACAAGCAAAACCATTAGTTATGTTTGGGTGACATCAGTGTTGCAGCAGAGCCCTGCCCCTGGACCCGGAGCCTTGCTTGAGGCATGGAAACGTAACTCTGTTGGACGGAACAGCACATAACAGACCCGATACAATGTAGCTCCAAGCAAACTGTGCCAGTGGAAAAGTGGCTATAGTCAGACACCCATCATCCAACCGTGTATGGCTGAATATTTTACACTACACAGGGAAACATTGTGACGTAACTATAAAACAAATTTGGTCCATTTTAGTCAGCTTCCACCTCAACCTGGACTGTGTAGTGTGTTTGTGTGTAGTAGTGCCTTGTAAGCAAGTGTTCTACGCACAGTCTCGAGCCAGAAGCGGTCCAGGTCGGTTTTGCGCTGTTGCTTGGACAGAGTGATGAGCCAGCGGCCTCCTCTGCGGTTCCTCTCATCCTCCCACATGGGCTCGATGCCATCCTGCAAGAACACAGCAACACACATCAATATCAGCTACTACTGACAACTACACTGCCTGGCCAAAAAAATGTCACCACCTGGATTTAACTAAGGAAATAGGTTGGGGTTGCTGCAGTTGGTCAGTTCGAAGTTCAGCAACAGTATGTACTGAAAGAATCAGATCAGCTGATATACTGAATATACTGAATGACCAGGTTATTCCATCAATGGATTTTTTCTTCCCTGATGACACGGGCTTATTTCAAGATGGCAATGCCAGGATTCATCGGGCTCAAATTGTGAAAGAGTGGTTCAGGGAGCATGAGACGTCATTTTCACACATGGATTGGCCACCACAGAGTCCAGACCTTAATCCCATTGAGAATCTTTGGGATGTGCTGGAGAAAGCTTTGCGCGGTGGTCAAAATCTACCATCATAAATGCAAGATCTTGGTGAAAAATTAACACAACACTCGATGGAAATAAATCTTGTGAAATTGCAGAAGCCTATCGAAACAATGCCAGAGAGAATGCGTGCTGTAATCAAAGCTAAAGGCGGTCCAACAAAACAGTGTGTGACCTTTTTTTTTTTTTTTTTTGGCCAGGCAATGTATGTTTTCATGTTGTTTCACAACAAGGTCTGAAGTAACAAGAGTGAAGAAAAAAAAAATTATCTAGTTTACAAATCTGCAAACTCAAATTGCAAGAATTAATGTAGTTATTCATAGATGAAATTTTGGATAAACTCCTTAGAGTTTCAGGAAACAATATCTTATCATTATGGTATGTGTGCATACAAATGATAATTAAATCTTTAATACAGCAATATGTACACAAATATCTGACATGGCAAATGTAAGCTTGGAGTTTATTAGATTAAACTACATTACAAATACCATTTCTATAATAAAATATTGAAAAGCATGAACAGTTTACTGGCGAATTGATGTGGTCTGCTGTATTTTCTGTTAGGAGGATTAGTTTAGATCAGGGGTGTCCAAACTTTTTGCAATGAGGGCCAGATTCGGTGAGGTGAAAAGGTGCGGGGGCCGAACATTCACCCTGATCATTCTTTGAACCATTAATATTAAATGCACATGAACTACTTAATTTTTTTTTTTTTTTACTTTTAATTGCAACTGGCTTTCACCTTTCAAAAACAAAATGAATTATACACAGATTATAAATATGAAAAAGTGAACATTTAATCTGTGGTTTTGATTATCACAATAAAATTAATTCACTGAGATTTTCAAATTTATTCACCAAACTGGACTGGAGACTGGACTGAAACTGAGATCTGGACTGTAGTAAATAGGCCTGGTCTGGCTCAAAAACGGTGGTTTGGATGCGCAAAATGTCACGCAGGTGAGTCAGTCTTGTCCTCACACGGTTCTTGTTAAAGTTCATAACCGAGAACTAAACAAACTCAGCATTTTCTTAGCAAATGTTTGAATTTCTTTAAACCTGTCTTTATCCAATTGCCGTTAAAAGTCAGCAAGAGCGCAACCTCAGAGCACGGCCCGGATCTGCTGCTATCCTTGGTGAAATATAATATTTTTATTATTATTATTTTACGTTGGTCAACAGTGCAACGGGCCACACATAATTATTTTTATTCCAGAGGCTGCGGGCAAGTGGAAATTTGTACACGGGCCGCAATTGGCCCCCGGGCCGGACTTTGGGTATGCCTGGTTTAGATCAAGTAGAAAACAATGGCTTTAAATAACACAACCATGAAAGAACACAGCTACTCTCTACCAGGTGTGAGCTGTATCATGCCAATACTGTCTACACAGAGGTTTTGCTAGAGTGAATTCCAATTGGTTATTGTGACGGACGGAGTCCCAAACAAACTTTTCTGATGTAGTTCAGTCTTGGCCCAACATGTCCAATAAGGTTGTGGTAAATGCTGTAATTCAGCGCTTCATTGTTTGAACTTTGTCGTGTGGGACGTGTTATGTAAAAATTGTAATTGCTTGATTTTCAGTCCATCTTCATAATTTTCCATAAAATGAAAATAATCGTCAATGATGAAAAATTCTCAGATTAGCCAAACCTCTTTTACATTTCTCTCCTAAACTCATAACCTTCTATCTTAAAACTACAGCCCACTTGGACTTTTTTACTGCAGTCATTACACTTTATGTCAACATGTTTCCCTGTCCTCCATTAGCTCATAATGACAAATACATGCACATACTTTTAATATAGCAAATAGTTCAAAGCAACAAGCTGACCTTAAAGAGGGAGTAGTCACAGCCAGACATGAGGTTACTGGACAGCTGAATGTGGTTGTACAGTCTGTGGACAGAGCAGGGACATTTTAATGACACAGACCCTTAAAGTCTGAATACATTAAGAGAAAGCAGCGCTGCTCACGCCCAAAAGTCTTCTACAGTGTGGAACTTGGAGATGAGCCGGAGGTTGGCCTGCCATGTCTTACTTTTGTCATTCTTGAAAAACCAAAGAGCCCACCTACAATCAACAAGAACATTATAACACAGCTGTGGTAGTTCTGATACAGTTTTTTGTTCTTGTGGTAAATATTTTTAAAAGGTAGCCATTTAGGATGAGGAAATTGTTCTATTAATTGAATACAGCATTTTAGTTTCACACCTCTGGACAGTCATTTCATTATATTTGTGGGATTCACAAGCATTCTTAAATTAAGTATATGTAACTTTTCTTGTGGAGTTGCAGATCAGATCTGTGGAGAGGTGACTCCACTCACAGTAAACATGTATTTTATACATAAAATAATGTATTACACAAACTGTTGAGTTGAATAAATGCAAGATAAGTTTCATGCCATACATTATAGGCAAAGCAATAACATCTCTAAGGGGACAAGCAGAATAGTTGCATAATGCATTTAGATTACCATTTAAAAAAGAAGAAAAATAGTCACTAGAACTTTGGAGGAAGATTAATATTATTGAGAAATTAATTTAAACTGATCACCAATGAAGTTGGCGTCATCTTAAGCACACCACCCGAGCAAAAAAGTCAGGGGGTAATGTGTCATCATGATTGTCTACCATTTGCTACCTTTTTTGCTATTTAAAAATAAATATAATCCAAGATTTAAAAGAAAAAATTATATATATATAAAATGTAAAATATATATCGCACATACCTGTTTTGCAGTGGGTGCTTGATGTACACCTCTGAACTAACAACTTTTGGAGCAGCTTTTTCACATTTCTCCTTTTTAGGATTTTTAGGAACTGTGGTGGACACCTAAAATGACAAAACCTAATTACAATTAAATGCCCTTTTGACCTATTTAGATGGGATGACTGGGATGCCAACGATTCATAACAGGTACAATTTCAATAACAAATGTAGCAATTGTTCACACATTTTGTATAATCGGAAAATTTTATTTAGAAGAAGTAGAGTTCTATAATGGGATCTTTGAGTCAAAAGTTACTACGGCCATGTTTCATGTTGAAAAAAATACTTTATAAAATGAAAAGTACATTAGTAAATTAAAAGTAAAAAGGCCAAACTGTTCTCCAATTATAGTGAACAGTTCTGGGGCATTTATAGAGTCAACAGAACTCAATAAGTTGACACATATAATCATCTCTCCAAAATGTCAAATAGTGGTTTTCAGATTCTAGTATGTGATGTCACATTCCCCGATGGAGGTAGGAACCACTTTTTCATATGAATTGTTTAAGATGATATCATAACATTATAAAGGTCAATAATATTTATCCAGTAAGTTCTTGTGGCTCATCTCAAATAGGAATCATCAGGTTCCACATTTGCCATGAAATATCCAAAAGGTAAATTCACAAAGTACAGTGTAATCAATAGGAAAACTGACTCTTGCCCTCATGACATTAAAACATCACATTCAAGAATCTGAAAGCCACTAGTTGATTACACTGCACTTAGGCCCATCTCCATAATTATTTTCAACTTAGGTATGATAGATGGGATAATAATTTTTGGGGGTTAATATTTATCATGGGTAGTTTTTCTTTGTAGTAGTGGGGGATACTTGTTATTTTCTGTATTTCGATAAGATTTGAACTGTAGGGAGTTCAATAAAAACCTCTAAGACTCACTATAGACACAAACTAAGTACTTAAGTGTTTCATTCTGTTATTTATTGTACTTGTACTGCAATTTGGATATTTTTAAAGATTATCCTGCTTTAGAGTTATTGTGTCACTGGAATAACTTATAACTTAAATATTACTGTTTATCGTCTATATTTTCTTCAGCAATATATGGTACTTTAAAATGTGTTATTGTGACAGGCCTAATTGCACTTTACCATGAAATATCCAAAAGGAAAATTAAAAAATGTTGAACCTGACAAGACCAAACAACTCACTCTATTACAACAAACATCAATATTCATTTGACCAGGGCCCCATCTTGTTGTAATGTGATCTGAAACGCAGCAATAATCCCAAATGTCCTGTTAACCATATGACAACATCTTCCACGTGTGTCCACCAAAAAACTATTTACCATTCAATCCAAGAGCACATGTGCAAAATTGGATAAACGTTAACACTAAAAGCATACATCCTAGACTTTTTCCCATTTTATCCATTACTTTTATTTGGAAATCTTTTATATTTAATGCAAACTAGTTTCTGCTGAAAGTTGTTAAGTCAAAGTGGACTGGGGCGCGTGTCTTTAACTGTCAACGCCAGTGTTACGCGTAAACCGTAGCTGGATTTTGAGGAGGTAAATGGCTTCATAAATGACGAGGAGAATCATAAATAAAGTCTTAGGTTTGGATGTGTAAAGTTAGCGATACACTCACCACTAGAGCGGTCGCCATCTTCCGTGATCAGGACACTTTTGGAGCTTGTGTTCAAATACTGAGCGGAGCAGGTAGGGTTAGATACTGCGCATGTGCAGACACAGCTGGAACGCTTATTCGAACTGATTTTTCAAATACAGTACTTTTCTATATTACTTATGTCAATTTAAAGTTAAAGTTTGTTTGTTTTTGTCAAATATTATTTCATTTACTATTATAAATAAAGTATAACATTTTTTTATCGTTTTATTTTATTATGAATAAAGGAACTTTTATTTATTTTTATTTTATTGTTTAATTATGATCATTGTTTATTATGATGTTTTTAACTTTCAAAAACTGTTTATTGGCTTGTATAAATACATTTGACCATAAAATCCTGCTACACTTTTATAGCCATTGAATGCAATTTTAGATACTTCATGGCAAAGCTATCTTGATCTGATCAATCCCATTCCCTCACAGCTCTTTACTTTGTTCCTCTTATTTAAATTAGGGAAGGGACAATAAACAATACCGTTTGTGATAAAAAAGGGCATACAATAATCATTTGTGGGCCATTTTATATAATCGTGAGAATCAATAATTGCCACCAGAATGTACAGCAAAAACCTACTTCTCCATGATTATCACTTCTAGGTCACTGTTTTCATTGATCTGTTATGTACATAATAAAGTACAGCTTGATAACAGCTGTTTAAATATGGAAGGTGTTCACAATATTTAAAAATTATATGGATATCAATGATTGCATGTTTAATATTAGCATCTTTAATAATTATTGTGATATCATTGTTAACCAAAGTTATTTTGGCCATGATGATTGTGACACCAAAGTTCAGTATTGTCCAATGCCTAGTTTAATTTTCATCTTTATCTTCAAGCATCTAATTTGCATGAAACCATCTCTGATTCAAATTTTCCAAAACAACCTTAGCCTCTAAAGCTCTACATTACTGGAAAAAAGCATTTCAAGTGAGACTGAATGCCTAAACTCCACCCACAACCACATTTCAAATAGGGCTGCTAAACTGAGCGGTAGCTGGAGGATGAAAGAAAATAGTGACAGGAGGGGGGGATAAGGAAGGGTGTGACTGGTGTGATTGGTCTAAACTCCATCTCTGCAGCCAGGTGTTTGTAATCGAAAACACCTGGCTGTAATCAGGGAAGTCCTGCGTGATGTCACCAAATGCTGGAAATTTCAGAAGCCCCTGGAGCCAGGACACACTCATTCTTGTACGTTTTTGACCAGAAAGCTGAAAATATACCTACTTTGCACTAAAATAAATAAAAAAAAAAAAAAAAAAAAAAAAAAAAAAAATAGGAACAGTGGATAATGCAATTAAAGCAACCTACACACTGTTTAAAAAAAAAAAAAAAAAGTTGATTTAGTGTTTAGTGCCACTTTAAATAACTGTCTTTGCCTTTGAATGAGGAAAATTGACAATATAGAATACATTAAGTACCGTAAATAACAAAACAACCACACAGACAATTTTCAAATCAATTTAATTTTTAGTTCAAACTTTTTTTTTTCTTAAGATTAGAAAACAACTCTAACGCTAAGTTATTGTTCACAGTATAACAAATAAGTGCTTCATCTGATTGTGTAAAGGCCGGATGTGAAGAGGCTGATGCTGTCGTGTGGCACATCAGAAGGTCAGCACTGTCCGGATGCTAAAGAAAAAGACAGGGGAAAGAGTTAGCCAATATAGAAAATACATAATATAACATGATGCCGACATTAATAAATATCACATTCTACATTACCAGCCTAATCAGTTGTGTGACCATAGTGAACCAGCTGTATTTTTACACCTGTTGCCCTTTCCTTTGAAATCAACCACACTGCTATTATGTAAGCCTCCATTACTCTGCGAAGTGGGTATAAGGGGAAAAAGTGTTTTGCCCAGGAGTAGTAGCTCATGCGCTTGGTGCAGTTTGAACCTGCCACTCTAAGGTTAGGTGAAATAAAAATGTTAGTGATACCCCATATTTGGTAAGTAAAAAAATATGAATTGGCAATTTGTGGTGGTGCCGATCAACTCCTGTTTTCACCGCCACGGTTATACGCCCACTGCTCTATACTTTCCCTCCCCAATTTAATTTTCTTGAATCGATGATGTGCGTAGGATTCGGCAATGTCGCGTAGTCATTTTGGCACAAATGAGGAAAAAAAAAAAAAAGAACACTACTTGCTTGTGTGACCTGCCGCTATCCATGCAGGGAGCGGACTTGTTTCTTTTATTAAGTCATTTTAGATCAATATTGCGATTTACAATGTGCAAATTATAAACATAATGATCCTACTGATATGCAGGCACAATGTTCTTGTGGATTTTCTGCAAGGTAATCTCTTTCAAAAAGATCTGATTGCCCCAAGAGATATATATATATATATATATATATATATACACACACCCCTGTCCTCCATCTGAATGACATAAAAATATAAAATGGAAAAAATGAAAAGTATGTAATAATGTTAAGTCATACCTTTGTCCGGAGTGCATAAGGTCGAAGCCCTGGTTGATCTGGTCAAAGGGCAGAGTGTGGGTGACAAACTCGTCCACCTTCAGCTTTTTGTTCAGATAATCCTCCACCAGTTTGGGAACACTCTCCACGCTCTTCCAGCCTGAAAACACCACACACATTTACAGAAAAGACTTTTTATACACTTTTCAAAAATTCTAATATTAGGAGCTTAAAGGCACAACAGACGCAAACCAACTATAAGGTAACCACACAGGTAACACAGTTGTTTAAGTAAAACAAAGAAAAAAAACACATTGATTTAAAAAAAATTGGCATTTTGTTTCAATAACTTGTTGTGTTTTAAATAAAATTATAGGTCTTGTGGTCATCACTTACCATGCAGCTGTTAAGACCTAAGCAAGCTTTCAAACTATTTATTTATTTATTTGAAAGTGTGAGGTAACACTGAATGAAATTTACTTCCGAAACCTTGTGGTGGGCAGTGACAGTTGAACTCCATCGACAAAAATTCATATCTTAATACATTTTGGATACTCTTGATTAAAAATAATCACATATATTTGCTTCTGAAATGCTTAAAATTCCACTGAAATAGACACAACTTCTGAGTGTCCCCTTGCATTTCCTCCATATGTATAGTACCTCCAAAGGCCGTGCCTCTCCACACTCTGCCTGTGACCAGCTGGAAGGGTCTGGTGGAGATCTCCTGTCCGGACCCAGCCACCCCGATGATCACACTCTCCCCCCAGCCTTTGTGGCACGCCTCCAGGGCCGCTCTCTGGAAGCACAAGCTCTGTTCAGTATCATAATGCACGACTATACATGTATGGGTTTTGTTCATGTAATATTATAAAGAGTAGTTGCTGTAACTTGTTAAAATGTGAAATTACTGGGCATATCCACAAGAAACAAAACTGACAAGTTTCAATGTGTTCTGTCAGTGAATTCGGGTGAATCAGGTGCTCCTACTTGAGTCATATTTTTATTAAAGTAAAAGTTTGGGTTACTCTTCCCACTGTGAGTGATCTGCAAGTGACAAAAGCTTTATGTTGACAATATGAAATGATTTGAACATTTGTGTTTTTGCACCGCTTGTTCTGCTACTTGAGTCTATTGCGATACTAAGGAATAGATTCGATACCAATTCCGATTTTGATATCACTATGATCATATAAAAAAAAAAAACACTCTTCATTTAGACAGTATAATGCAATTTTCAACTCAGTGATTTCTTTTATATTACCATGTGGCCTTAGATCCCTTAGTGTCCCACAGTCATCCAGGTATGTTTAGTACCCATTGTTCTTACTTGATGACAATTTTAGCTACTCTGCCCACTTCCACACCTCCTCTCCTCCTCCATCCTTGCTCCTCACCATGACATGCACGTTGCCGATGCACTCAAAGGAGTAGTCCACCCCTCCGTCGGTCATCTCCACCAGTACTTCCTGGATGGGCCTGGTGTGCTCCTTGGAGTTGACGCACTCAGTGGCTCCAAACTCCTTGGCCTTGTCGAACTTGGCTGGGTTTATGTCCACTCCGATGATTCTGGAAGCACCTGCAGCCTTACAGCCCATGATCACAGCTAGCCCAACGGCCCCCAGCCCAAACACGGCGCAGGTAGAGCCCGGTTCGACCTGATTGGGACAGAAGGGACATGGTTGGGAAATGGTTTAGAATGACAGTAAATGAACAAATATGTAACAAACAGAATCTCCTCCTGTATATGGTATCTCAATGATAAAGCCAACAAACAAAATTAAGACTTCAGCAACATTTAGTGGGCATATAAGGTAATAAATAAAAAACATACATATGGAGTTTGAAAGATTCAACTTAATTTGACAAAAACAAATATCCCAGGTCGAATAAACACGTACTAACAATATAAAACATGTGCTGAGAATATACTGTTAGTACAGATTTTTTAAATTACATTTTTTGGCTGTTTAGAACAGGGGTGGGCAAACTTCTTGACAATCGGGCAATAATGGGTTCTAAAATTTGACAGAGGGGCCAGGCCAGGATACATATATGTCTATATTACATTACATTAATTTGGCCTATAACATGTAGCAAAGCATGAATATGTAAGGCTCATTGTACAAATTGTTTTCCAAATGCTTTAAATAAATTAATAATTAATTTATTACATTTCAGTTCAATGAAAACAGCAGAAAAACTTTGAACAAGGTTTAACCTTAACTATTTTAATATAATTTAGTCACATTCAGCAGGCCGGATTAATAAGACCAAAGGGCTATAAGTGGCCCCTGGGCCGTAGTTTGCCCATGTCTGGTTTAGAACATGAGGATGACCTTTGTCCTTTATACTAGAAAGTTATTTATGCAAGTAACTTATATCTTTACAACCACTGCAATAGTCTTTGCAAGACATGAATCTAAGCAGAAGTCTAACCCAGCTTCCATTGTGCTGTAAACTTACTGACATTACTGACAAAATTTATGAACAATTTATCTCTTATCTTTAAATCAAATTATAAATTGATCATAAGAAAAATTACCGGACTAAAAATACTTTAGGGTTTCTATGCTTTGTGTGTGTGTTTTTAAGACGTTACATTAAAAGTCTTGTATCCACTTTTTCTCATTGCCTGATCAATCAAATTAATATAATTAATAGTTTTTAATAACTGAGATTTTGAATTGTGAAATAGATGATTATTATGAAACAAATGTACTCTTGACTTTCTTACTTGCAATTGAACAACTCATTCTAATTTAAAGTATTAAAATTAGATTACTGTAATTGAAGGCAGTGCACAATTCCTTAAATAATAGAATATGATAAGAATGGAAATGCAAAGAGATTTTATTTTTTGGCCATATCCCCCAGCCCTATTTTGCATAAAATTATATAGTGTATAAGCAGCTCTTGAGGTCAAACCAAGTCCACTGTGTGCTGTCTGCATCTTATTATAATGCATTTTATTGTCTGTTAATTAGGAAGTGATAGCATGCCAGTTGTTGTTACCATTACCGTGATGACAGTGAAACTCCACTCTCGTCTCTGAAAGTTGCTAGTTTTATTTATTTATTTATTTATTTGAAGGACAATGTACATTAAATAGATGGCTGCACCAGATTTAGCAAAATGCTAATTTCTATCTGTAGTCCTTGGTGTCACAAACATTAAAAAACAATTCACATATAAAAAGTGCAATACAAAAGACAATGTCTGTTTTTCAGGTTTTTAAGACAGAAAAAATAAGGTACAGTGCCTTTAACTTTTTTAAACTATACTCTATTAATGATTAAAGAACCATGTCCTCACCTTAGCAGTGTTGATTGCTGCTCCATAGCCCGTAGAGATGCCACAGCCCAGCAAACACACTTTGTCCAGGGGAGCCTTATCGCTGACTTTGGCCAGGGAGATATCTGCCACCACAGTGTACTCGGAGAAGGTGCTGGTGCCCATGAAGTGGAACAGCTGTTTGCCCTTACAGCTGAACCGGGAGCTCTTATCAGGCATCAGACCCTGTCCCTGGGTCACTCTGAGGTACAGGAAGGACAAGACATTCAATCAAGAATTTACAGAGTGAGGTGGAAATTATCTGGTTTGTCTCATCTACCAGTCTTCTCAATACGTCAACACCCTTTCAGAAAACAGAACACATGTAGCATTAGGGAAAATACTGACAAGGGGTCTGTAGTGTAGTTTAAAAAAATACCTATTGTCTTATATATGGCAATCCTATTGTCTTCTATATAATTATAATCTATGACAGCAATAGTTAATTATGTTACCATTTGGACATTTTAAAATGCAATATTCATCTGCTGACTTCTGTATTAGAATTGAACTGCAGTACCCAATGAGAGCAGACGTTGCTATAAATGTCATCACAACAAAGAGCTGTGAAGTTGTCAGCACCACTGATGTATGGCTGCACATCGCGGTAGCAAGCTGCAGATTTTAATTTCCATCCATCCATCCATTTTCTTCCGCTTATCCGGGGCCGGGTCGCGGGGGCAGCAGTCTAAGCAGGGACTCCCAGACTTCCCTCACCCCGGACACGTCCTCCAGCTCCTCCGGTGGGACCCCAAGGCGTTCCCAGGTCAGCCGAGAGACATAGTCCCTCCAGCGTGTCCTGGGTCTTCCCCGGGGCCTCCTCCCGGTGGGACATGCCCAGAACACCTCCCTAGGGAGGCGTCCAGGAGGCATCCTGAGCAGATGCCCGAGCCACCTCAGCTGGTTCCTCTCAACGTGTAGGAGCAGCGGCTCTACTCCGAGCTCCTCCCGTGTGACCGAGCTCCTCACCCTATCCCTAAGGGTGCGCCCGGCCACTCTGCGGAGGAAGCCCATTTCAGCCGCTTGTATCCGCGATCTTGTCCTTTCGGTCATTACCCAAAGCTCATGACCATAGGTGAGGGTAGGAACGTAGATTGACCGGTAAATCGAGAGCTTCGCCTTCCGGCTCAGCTCCTTCTTTACCACAACGGACCGATACAGCGACCGCATCACTGCAGACGCTGCACCGATCCGCCTGTCAATCTCACGCTCCATCCTTCCCTCACTCGTGAACAAGACCCCGAGATACTTGAACTCCTCCACTTGGGGCAGAGACTCACCACCCACCCGGAGGGAGCAAACCACCTTTTTCCGGTCGAGAACCATGGCCTCGGATTTGGAGGAGCTGATTCTCATCCCAGCCGCTTCACACTCGGCTGCAAACCGCCCCAGTGCCTGCTGCAGGTCCTGGCTCGAAGAAGCCATCAGGACAACATCATCTGCAAACAGCAGAGATGAAATCCTGTGGTTCCCAAACCAGGCCCCCTCCGGCCCCTGGCTGCGCCTAGAAATTCTGTCCATAAATATAATGAACAGAACCGGTGACAAAGGGCAGCCCTGGCGGAGTCCAACATGCACTGGGAACAGGTCTGACTTACTGCCGGCAATGCGAACACAGCTCCTGCTCCGGTCATACAGGGACCGGACAGCCCTTAGCAAAGAGCCCCGGACCCCATACTCCCAGAGCACCCCCCAAAGGACACCACGAGGGACACGGTCGAATGCCTTCTCCAGATCCACAAAACACATGTGGACTGGTTGGGCATACTCCCATGAGCCCTCGAGGACCCGATGGAGAGTATAGAGCTGGTCCAGTGTACCAAAATGACAATGGGACTCTGACGAATCCTACGTGCATCCTCGATTAAGAAAATAAAATTGGACAATTAAGTTAGCACAGAGCAGTTGGCGTGTAAAACGGGGGTTAATCTGCAAAATGTTGTCTTGAAAATAATGGTTGAAAGATTGCTCAGACATGCACGAAACACTCCAAATACAACTTTGGGTGAGTAAATGGTGAGGGGAAACAATTACAACATGGTTGAAATGGGGATTTTGCATAATAAGTCTGCTTTAAGCAATTATTGCCCTTTTTGCTTGAAAGTAGGAATGGGGAAAGATTTTGCAAGAGAAAAGTTTGTGCAAACATGTGGAAAATTATGTTGTAAAATTACTTTCTCCAGCTAATCTAAGACAAGACTGAAGTCATAATATTTTGCCCACAGAAACACTGCAAAAGAAATCAAAGCTATACTGTCAAAACCAGACTTGCAGAGACTTATTCATGCATTTGTCTCCAGTAGGTTAGACTACTGTAATGGCCTGCTCACTGGCCTCTCCAAACGAGCCTTAACACAGCTGCAGTACATCCAGAACGCTGCTGCTCGGGTCCTGACTAGAACCAGGAAGTACAAGCACATAAGTCCTGTGCACAGGTCTCTGCACTGGCTTCCTGTGTCTCAGAGAATAGACTTTAAAGCAGCTCTGGTTGTGTACAAGTCTCCGACATGTTAGTGCCATATGAACCATCTCGCACTCTGGGCACTAAACATGGGGAATCAGCATTTCATTTTTATGCAACTAAAACCTGGAACAGTCTTCTTGAAGATGTGAGACAGACCTCTACTTTGACAATGTTTAAATCCAGGCCCAAAACACTTCTGTTTAGCTGTGCATATGACTGAAAGGTTTTTATTCTATACTCTTCTGTATTTATGTTTTTATTTGTTTGATTTTAATGTCTTTCTTATTCTGTAAAGCACTTTGAATTACTTTGTGTACGAATTGTGCTATACAAATAAACTTGCCCTTGCCTTGCCTACTTTCCCATATTATTAAGTTTGCCTTCGAAAAAAAAAATGGCTGAGTGCTGGGGAGTTAGACCACTTTAGAAGCTGTAGTGCAAAAAAGCAGATCTACAATGATAACACCTAAAACATAAAATTAAATGCATAATATGGTGAGCCTAATTTGTGAATTTCACCACACAATTTATTTTAAATCATGTCAAAATCACTTCTTGTTCTCATGGACTCAATTGTGCATCTTTTCTTCTCATGGAAACTGTCTCATCCCAAACCTAATTAAGTGAATCACCAAAAATGCAATTCAATGATATCTGTCCACATTACCTAATTTTCTGACAAAGGTTGGTCTTGGGATTTTTGCAGAATTTACATTCTCCACACTGAGGCACATACAAAGGGATCACAGTGTCACCTGGGGAAAAGAAAATAAAGCTGCTCGGTTCAATTGACACAACAGTGATATTAGCAATAAAACATGAGACTACATATATTTGCAAATGCATTACCAGGTTTGAACTTGGTGACCCCCTCCCCCACACTCTCCACGGTGCCAGCCCCCTCATGGCCCAAGATGACAGGGAACAGGCCCTCTGGGTCACTGCCGCTCAGGGTGTAAGCGTCAGTGTGGCACACGCCGGTGGCAAACAGCTGAGGAGAGGACAGGTAAAAATATTTAATTATGGATTTGCCCTGCCTGGTCATACTCCATGTGTGGTACACTGCCATGTTCACATGCATATTAAATTATATAATTTCTGGATATTTAAAATTACTTGAATAAATACTTGAATAAATAAACCAATCTCATAATAATCTGATTTTGAGTGTGCATGTAACCATAGCCAGCCTGAGCACATTATCAGGACTGTACTGCCTGCTGTTTAAAGACAGTCTTTCTGAGACACTGTTCTCAGGAGAGAGGCTTCACTGCAGCTCAAACGCAAAACAATGGACTTTATTAAATTACAAATGCCATGTTCCACCTTGTGATGTCATGAAGTGGTGGTTTTCTTGTTAACAGCTACGTTTTGCCTTCTGTTCTCTAGAGATTGGTAATTCCAGGGCTGAAATTATTCAAATGATTCTAGTCAAGGTATATGGAGTTTAAAAACACAGTGAAGTACTTCACTGTGTTTTAAAAACGCATCACAAGTGTTTTCAGTTTGAGAGAAGATCTCAGCCTAAATATGCAGGGTTTGTGTTAAACATGAAAAACATATCCAGAGTTTTGTTTTGTTTCATTCACACATAAGG
Source organism: Periophthalmus magnuspinnatus (assembly GCF_009829125.3). Taxonomy (NCBI): domain Eukaryota; kingdom Metazoa; phylum Chordata; class Actinopteri; order Gobiiformes; family Gobiidae; genus Periophthalmus; species Periophthalmus magnuspinnatus. The sequence goes on along the minus strand of NC_047135.1, from coordinate 21,635,630 downwards.
AAACAACATTATAACAGAGATCAGACAATAGCATAATATGGGCCCTTTAATGTTCATGAAATCATTACTGAAAGCCATTTTATTGTTTATTTTAAAAAAGTAAAAAAAATCAAGATCAACCAATGCATGAAAAAAAGTTATGAATTTATTTTTATTACATCGCCCAGCACAAAATACTACTATTGTGTTTTTGAGGTTCCAAAAACCTAAGCTCAGGTGACCAATACCTTGATGCGGACTTCATGGGCTTTGGGTGGGGCCACTTCCACCTCTTCAATTGACAGAGGCTTCCCAGCTTCCCAGGCAACAGCAGCCTTACACTTGATGACCTGACAAAGACACAAACATGGCAACACAAAATCGGATATCTGAATAAAAATACTAAAATTTCAAACTCAATTTCAATAGTAAAGAATAGACTCAATACTGATCCTGATACCATAATGATAAAAAAGAAGATTCTTTCAACAATATCATGTGATTTTCAACATTAAAACATAGTACTTTGTTTTATATTACCCTCTGTATCTGTGTAATCCTTCAGTCGTCCAGGTAGTATGCTAGTCTATGTGGTCTTATTGTTCATTTCAGTCCTGTGAATGTGACTTTTTTTTAGTAACGATACTTGTTCAAATGAATATCTAGATTCTAGACTAGTTTTAGTATGAATTAGTATTTGATTTGTTTTTATATTTCTGACAACTAGTCAGTACAAACATGTTTAAAGCAGTGATTGAATAGACAATACTGAGGCGCTATTCTCATCTCAGGAATCTGAAAGCAAGCAAGCTTGTATGCACAAAAGTTGCACTATATAGTTTATTCACCATCTTACTTCCATGGATATTTTGTTGCTTTGACAGGGAATATTCCACAGTACAGCATTAAACATATATCTTTCCAGCATTTATTTCATTGTGGGTGTTTTTATTACTCAAAACTACCCTGAAAATCATGCATTCTTAAATTGAGAGGGGAGTTAAAGAAGCTATTTTTGTTAGGAAAGACGATCCTTCCTTAAATGAGTGGGGGCATGAGACATAATCTCTCACCAGTCTATAATTCCATCCTCTGACCCAAAGCAAACAAATGAAACAAAGAGAACGATAGTAGGGCAATTAAAGCTTGAAAAGGGTCATTAAGGCTGAAACTGTACACAATAGCTCTTCACAGTCTCAGTGTAGTTAGCTCCTCCCTTCAGACAGATATAAGGCAGTGTCCACCAGCAATCTGACCAGAACTGAAACGTTACATAATGCATCTTTGGGAAACAGGAGGGGTAACTGTTAGCAGGGAGTTTCTAGCCAACACTACTTGGCAGGTGGGAAAAGTAGGTTCAGTTTAAGATATTATATAACGATGTCAGAAAACATAATTGTATTAATGCATGGAGTCATTTTTAACTTTATTTTGCAGTTAGGCTTATTAAAGTTATATATACCCAACAAGAATTTGATTGCCATTCAAAACTAAGGAGCGCAAATCCCAACACGAACAGCTATTGTTCTAACACAGAACAGTTCTTTGTAATACTTTGTTGCAAAATCAGGCCACGCACTAAAACTCCAAATATAGCTCATTAAACCTTGTACGTTTTTTGCGCGTATAGTCCCATGCATGTTCGTATCAGAGTCAGATTTTTTGGTGCATTTTGTTAAAGAGTGCTTACTTTTCCAGCTGTGTCCATGTTAGCAGCCTGAGCAGAAGACAGGAGGGCGGGGCGGAGAGCGGCCGTAAAGGAGGCGCCCTCTGGACCAATCAGGAGCCAGGAAAGCAGTGTCACATTCACTGACGCATGAAAAACAGGAACAAACCAACCCGCTCAAGTTTATGCAAGTTTAAACATTTATTTGCGAATGAATGGATAAATGTATCTAGTTGTATATTATCACTTCATACTTCTCACACTGACTGGCAATAATACCTGAAAAGACTGCACACCATTCATTTCTGTTTTATCATATAGTGTTTATGCAGTGCACTGTGTTACTTTTGTGGTGGCTTGACTACATGTAGACTCCATGTAGTTTTATTCAGTTGCATGTAGTTACTGTAGACATATATTGCTACAAAAATAGCTAAGCCTGTAAGTGGGGTTGCATTTCTACAGTAATTTCATAACTCTCCATGAAGATAAATTAAACCCTCTGACCCTCAGGTTGGTAATAATAAAATTGTGAAAACTGTGTGTAATTAAGATCATTATTATTTAGTTGGTCAGTGATATGAAGAATAGTTTGAGAGTTGGAGAATGCTGAATATCTGCATTAAAATGTAAAATTTTGTGGTACATGGTCCATTCAGGGTACTGTATTCTATGTACTTAAAATACTCTCACACAGAGGTGCATTTATAGTGTAAAATTCAAATTAGAATTAGGGGATTAAAGGATTAGAACATGTTTAACTGTTATACATTTTCTAACGAAGAAGGAAAAATTCCACATGCACACACCACGAGAGCATTGTTTTCTATTTTTTCTCTTTAACACTGTGCAGTTTGAAGCCTAAATTGTGTGATCAAGTTCTGTAATGCATTCCTATGATTTTCAGAAAGCAACTGTTTTCTGTATCTGTATCTCTTTCATTTCCACCAATTGAAAGAGTAACTGTACTGTAAGTTACTCAAAAATTGTATTCTGAATAACATTCTCCATACACGTGTCAAGTTACTTCACAACACTGCATTCGGTCCATTCATGACTCATTCCCACCTTACCGGCATTGGCCTATTATCCATTTTATTTGTTACTATGGCAACTTCTAGTTTAAAAAGCGCAAAAAAGAGAAGTGGTTTAAATGATTTGGTGAATAGACCAACACAACACTAAATCAAAAATCAACTCAATCATTTCAAATGGTTAGGAAGTAGCCTAGTACAACATTCCTCATATCTTCAAGTATTTCTATCCCTTCAAAGCACTAAACATTTAATAAAAAAAAAAAAATACATGAAGTGAGAGTAAAGATACTGAGAAAAAGTGACTGAACGATGGACACCAAGCAGACACAATTATATAAAGGATCTTTTATTCAAGGCCTTTGAACACAAATCAAAATTATTCTTAGACATTACAAATCATTAAAAAACATGGTATCACTGATCTCTATTATCTTGAATGCATCAAAGTTATGACTATATGTAAAATCTTGGCAGTCGTGAGATCACCTGTACAAAATATAGACATGCCTTTTAGAAAATAACTTTACACAGCATTCTTTTAAATAAAAACACTTCCTCAAAAACATGTAGCAAAATACTAAATAATATGACAGTAAAGGAAAAGTCACATATGGGACAGTCCAGGCTCTGCACAGGCAGGGGGGTCTCTAAGGAAGGGCACAGGGAGAGCACACACTCTCACAGGATCATCTCCCACCTGTGGAATATACAAGTGTAGGCATTAGTATTATGATCTGTGCAGCTGTAATACACTACCAGATCAAAGTTTGAACACACACTTTCAAGTAAGAATTGAATAAGTCACTTCCCTTCTGTCCTTGTTAGATTTTTTAAATCCTCAAAGCACCTAAAAGTTAGCTTTGCAAGAGTTAGCACAGCCCTGCTCTGAGCCCATGTTAGCTCTGCTCGGGTAGCTATTGCTCTGAAGAAGAATTGTATTTTGGTAGTACGTGCCAATAAGCACAGGCCATAGAGAACAATAATTGATTTTCACCTCTAAATCCTCGGCCTCCACCGCCACCTCCTCTTCCTCTGAAGCCTCCTCCTCCTCTGCCTCCTCCAAAACCTCCTCCAAAACCTCCGCCACGCCCACCTCCACCACGGCCCCCACGGAATCCGCCTGGTGACAAAAATAATAATTAAGAGCTTTTCTCAAACAAACACATTTGCTTCGATTTCTGCGCTCATCAGTGCATCAGTATTGGGAATGTAAATGAAAAACTGCAACATAATATACTATATGAAGTGTGTACATTTCTGTTTTATGACAATATACATTTTATTCTTAGTCCTAGGGTAAACAAGTTTGAACAGTTGTACCTCCACGACCTCCCCCTCGCCCTCCTCCTCTCCCCCCTCCTCGGCCTCCTCTGGGTGGGCCCTTTTCTCCCGGAGGCCTGGGCAAGAACCTCTGCAGGGGGAGCAGCTTCATGGGGTCTATGTAGAACTGAAACAGATATTAAAACTCAAAGTTATCTAAAATGATGAACAACAATTACACCAGGACAGCATGAAAAAAAAAATCGAATTACAATTTACAAATACTTTATACCAAATCAAAATGTGGTATGAAGTATTTGTGATTAGACTGCTACTGCTATAAACAATCCAAAGTCTGACCATATTTTCTAACTTTGAAAGTATTGCAGCCTTTACAAATATTGCAACAATTAAAATAGCTATTTTAATTAGTTATGATTATTGCTAATGCATGCTTGTAAAGATAAAATACCTTTTGCAGCTTCTTGAATGATGACGCCTTCATGTTTTCTGAAAGTTTGACTGAAAAGTACTGAAGCAAAGATTTAAGGAATTCAAAGAATTCAATCAGAGTTAAAAAAAAAAAAAAAAACAGTTACAGCCACATTAGTTGCTGTGGGGGGGACAGCTATGGATCCAGTTTGGACTAATGGCCACTCCATTGGTACTGGAGTGAATAATCCTCTGCAGCCCAGTAAGCAATGTAAAGAGTGCTCACATGGTACAACAGACTGCTCCATGTGCACGCTTGCATGGGAGAAGAGCACTACTGCACATGGTTGGTGGGCTGCCCAGCTACCGGATTTACCTAGCCACTGAGACTAAACTCAAGGAATGTACCACACAACTCGGCCTATTCACTTAAATGGGCGCCAGTGTTTGAACCATGGGGTTTGGGGATAGTACAAAGGATACAAAGTCCCGTAGCTGTCCGAAGATCTCGTCCACTTTGCCGATCTGCTCCTTGTTCTCCAGGTACACTGGGGCGTTGAAGTAGGGCACTTTGTTTTCCTCTGCCGTACATTTACACACAATGTCATCTTCACATGGATGCATGAACTCACCCAAAGCTGACCAGACAAACAAAAACAAAATTATATTCATAAACATAGGACTATCATAACTCTAAAAATCTGTGGTAACATGCGATGAGGGTTGGGAGATATTTACAAAAATTATCTCCATATATATGTAGATTGTCTCCATAACAATAATCATATTTATACAACTCTTCAAAAAAGTGCTAAAACGTGCTTGTAAATGTATTGTTTGAGGTCTGAGTATTGCTAATTTTTAGGTATCTCTATAGATAATCAAACTTTGCATGAAATAATTACAACCACCATGTTTATTCCAGTGGCATCATCTCACCTATGACATGTTCTGGAGGTCCATAGTCCTGTTGTCTGTTGAAGCCTCCCCTGCCTCCCCCCCGCCCAAAGCCTCCCCCACGTCCCCCTCCTCCTCCCCAGCTTCCACCTCCTCGGCCTCCCCCTCCTCTTCCTCCACCTCTGTTAAAGCCTCCTCTTCCTCCTCCGCCTCGGAACGACATGTCTGCTATGCCCTGTGGAAGAGATGAAACAAGTTTGAGAAGCACACTCACACCAATGACATGTATATTCAACAGTGTTAAAAATGCAACCAAACACACACACAGGAAAAGTAATGTCAAAAGTATTGAAGAATCATATACTAACAATCAATACTAAAACTAGTATCAAACCTAGATACACATTTGAACATGTATTGATACTAAAACAGTCACATTCACCTGACAAAAAAATTAACCTTTCGGAAACAGCTTTAGAATGATCTTGAGTTGTATCAGAACGTTTACAAGACTATATGAACTAGTATACGCCCTTGGTAATATAAAATAAAATATTACGATTTCATGCCAAAAATCTGATTCTCTTGTCCAAATAAAGATGTGAAATGTGAACTTTCAGAAGAAGCAGATGACTTTATTAACCTGTTAAAAGCAATATAAAATTACAAACTGTACATGCTCCAACAAAACTACAACAACTATCAATGTTTTTGATTGGATTATCATATAGAAATAGACATCTTGAAATGAAATACGTTTTAGATTTTTAGATTTTTAGTTACTCTCTTTCAATGTGAGATCTGTCTTGATGTGCTTTATTCATAATTTCAATTACATTTCAGGCTCTTTTAGCAGATAGCAATTCCATGAACCAAATTACTTCCACTGGTATTTCTTCCTGATCTCAAGTATATAACTTAACTGGATCCATGCATAGTTTTCAAGCATTTAACTTTATCCATCTTCACAATGAAAACTCCTATCTAGACAACTGATTCTCCAAATTTAGCACAAACATTTAAAAAAAATTTGAAAAAAAAAAAATCCTCAAAGGAAGAATTTTCCAAATTTTAGGCTGCATGAGCTCAGCACCTAGCAACTATCAACATGCTAACACTATTTAGCCATTTCAGCTGCATTACAAACACATTTCCACAATCCTAACATCGCGATCACATTCACTATTATAACTACGCCTGTATCCTGCCTTATAACAACAAAGCACACGGTTAAACACTTACCGTGAACGAGGTGTTAATGGGAGATATTTACGTTTCTCACCACCACGAGTCAGAAGAAGCACATGTGAACTATGCCTGTGCCGTAAAGAGAAGGGCAAGTGTCGCGTTGCACACGAACTGTCGCAAAGACGGCAGCAGCCCCGCCCTCAACGACAGCAAGCCCCAGCACGTTTATAAAAGTTATCAGGTTATCAGGAGGTTGTTGGAAATTGTGTCAGTTACGACGTAGTGCTCCGTAAACATGTCGACTAAAGACAAGGTATGTCCAATAAATAATTCATCGTTTTCTCAAGTCAGTAGTATTTATTTTGAAATCACCATTTGGATATTGTTCCGCGTAAGTATTGTGCGCAATTGTCCCATAAGGGAGTGCACTTGTCTTGTGTTTATTCTTCACGTGTTTAAATAAGTTGACCGTCAGTAAAAACAGCTGTAAAATCATAATAGATCAATATTTTTCATACTTTTTTCGTCTAAATCCAAAATTTGTATTACATTGTTTCATTATATATATATATATATATATATATATATATATATATATATATTTTTTTTTTTTTTTTTTTTTTTTTTTTTTTTTTGTGTGTGTGTAGGATCAAATAAGAAAAACTGCTGTTTTTGTAAACAAACTATTATGTCCTTAGGGTCCTAAGTTTAACCTTTTTTTTTTTTTTTTTTTTTTTTTTTATCTGAGTGTTCCAATGCAATAGGGAAAAAAGATGTCCATCGGGAAACCTGAGGGTTAAACATGGCTGTTTTTGTCCATATAGGTGATCACATGTAAAGCAGCGGTGGCATGGGAGCCAGGTACAGCTTTGACCATAGAGGATGTAGAGGTGGATCCGCCCCAAGCTCATGAAGTGCGCATCAAGGTCTGTGCATTTACAGTCATTCAAACTAGTGCTTACGGTAACAAAAACTACTTTTAAAATGGCAATAAAATAATGAGGCTGCTGGTGAGAAGAAACAAATTATAATCAAATTAAATGTAAAACTAAAGATGGCAGATCAAACGTATTCAGTCATATGAACAGCTAAACAGAATAGTTTTGAGCCTGGATTGAAATATGGTCAAAGTAGTAGCCTGTCTCACATATTCAGGAAGACAGACTTTAGCTGCAGTAGGAGGCTGGTCCTTGAGGTCTTCAGAGTGCGAGATGGTTCATATGGCTCTAACAGGTACTTTGGTGGAGAGTCTTGGACACAAGAAGTGTGTCAGGATCAGGACTTGCTAGCCTGTGTTCCAGTTCATTAGGCGATCCAACTATGTAAGCTTAGCATTTAACATACATTTGAAAGACTGCATATATTCTCACTTCCTCTGTTAGGCAAATCTTCTCATCAAACTTTTCATGAGGAGAATTGCACTAACTAGTAACTCTGCTATGTCTTGTGCTTCTGCCCAGTTATTATTGGTGGCACAGTGGTAGTAATTAGCTCTCGACCCCAAGACGTTCCAAGGCCAGCCAAGAGACATAGTCCCTCCTGGGTCCTGGGTCTTCCCCAGGGCATCCTCCCAGTGAGACATGCCTGGATCACCTCCCTAGGTGTTCCAGCGGGTCTACCCTGTGTGACCGAGCTCCTCACCCTATCTCTATCTCCCAGCCACCCTGCAGAGGAAACTCATTTCAACCGCTTGTCCTTTCGATCATTACCCAAAGTTCATGACCATAGGCAGTGTTGGGCAAGTTACTTCAAAAATGTAATTAGTTATAGTTACAAGTTACTTCTCCCAAAAAGTAACTGAGTTAGTAACTCAGTTACTTTTTGGGAGAAGTAACTAGTTACTAGGCAAAGTAACTACTCTGCGTTACTTTACTCCATGTTACTTATTATGTTAAAACAATAAAAACACAACAGATGTGAGCCTTTAACATTTATTTCACTTTAACAGATTGCAATTATATTGCATTTGTTTTCAAGTAAATTATAGAATGTATCAAAAATTAAAAAAATATAAAACATTTAATTTGAAGTGCAAATAAATCAACATGTCACACAATTTCAGACAACTGAACTTCAAGTATTTTCTTCATTAAAATAAACAGTAACAATAAAGTGCTTTCAGTAAAATACTGAAAAGATTCATTACCATGTTTTGCAAAACTAAGGCATTCAAATGTAAATCATGTAAAATAAGACAAAACCTTTAGGCCTTCTCTGGCCACACACTGTGATGCTCTGTCCAGTATTCAAATATTAATCACCTCTGATCTGAGCCTGTTCCTCTTTGGAGAAAACACAGTCTGATCAAAACACAACTTGGACCTAATCTGCTGTGAATGCCCGTGTGGACAGGACATCATTTCCCATCATGCATTACACGTTTGTAGTCCATGCAGGCGGCCGCAGTCGGTGGAGAGCTGCTGCGCTCGCTTCGCTCAAAAACTTCCCGTTACCGGCGCACAGGTTACGTCAGAGCAAGTCGGTGGCATCTTGGACACAAAACTAACCGGCATGCACCGCGCACCGATTGACGGCGTCGTATCTGCGCCCGCCTCATCTCAAACGAGCCTTTTATCTCACCCCAGCCTCCTCTTTCACCAAAGAAACACAACAGCAGCTCCTCGGCTGAGAGACTCTGATGAAGAGCAGCGTGAACTCAATTAAAAGTAACGCGTTACATTTTATTGTCAGTAACAATAACGGCGTTACGACGCTAGGAAAAGTAATTAGTTACATTACTCCATTACTGAAAAAGTTACGCCGTTAGTAACGCCGTTATAGTTTAACGCCGTTACTCCCAACACTGACCATAGGTGACGGTAGGAACGTAGGAACGTAAACAGCAAACAGCAGAGAACCGGACCCATTCCAGCTCCTGGCTTCGCCCAGGAATTCTGTCCATAAATACAATGAACCACAAAGCAAATGTGGACTGGTTGGGCAAACTTCTACGAACCTTCGAGCACCCAATGGAGAGCATAGAGCTGGTCCAGTGTTTCATGACTGAGACAAAAACCACACTGCTCCTTCTGAATCCGATGTTGGATTCTCCTGGTGTGGTTGGATTCCCCTTGTAGTTGGAACACACCGTCCGGTCCCCCTTCTTAAACAGATCTGTCCCTGACATTTGGGACAGATCTCATCCACCCCTAGAGCCTTGCCACCGAGAAGCTTGCCGACCATCCCAGTGACTTCAGCCAGCGTGATGGATGAGTCCGCCTCCAGGTCCTCAGTCTCTGTTTCCTCAAGCTATTCCTTCCACCGTCTGACAACATCCCCAGTCTAGGTCAGCATCTCTCCACCCACATTGTAAACAGTGTTGGTGAAGCACTGCTTCCTCCTCCTGAGGTGTCAGACGGTTTGCCAGAATCTCTTTGAGGCTGCATCGAGCAGCCGCATTGACAATAGAGGCAGAGAACATGGCCCACTTGGAATCCATGTCCCCAGGCCTCCCCAGGATCTTGGAGAAACTCTCCCATTGAAGACTCACAGAGGGCTCTGATGGATCGCTCGGGACACCGCTCGGGTTCAGATCAGGAAGGCCGTTCTTTGCGATCACCCCTCTCTAGGTGTCACTGTCGTTGCCCACGTGGGCATAAGTCCCCCAGCAGAACAACTCGTTCACTGGGCTGAACTCCATCACATGGCAGCTGAGCTGTGGTGCAATAAGCAAACCCACACCAGCTCACTGTCTTTCCCTGTGGGAAATGCCAGAGAAATGGAGGGTCCAGCCCCTCTTAAGGAGTTGGGTTCTAGAGCCCAAACTGTGCATGGAAGTGGACTAGTTATATCTAGTCAGTAACGCTCTACCTCTCGCACAAGCTCAGCCCCCCCCCCCCCCCCCCCCCAGTGAGGTGACATTCCATGTCTCCAGAGCCTGACTCCCAAATCCAGAGATCCGGTCATTGAGGCCTTCATCTTCAACTGCCATCCAAATCTCTCCACACCAGCCCCTCACAGATCCTCCCGCCGGTGGTGGGACCACAGGTGAATGGCTCCATGTCACTCCTTTGGGCTGTGCCCAGCCCTGACCTGTATTTCTGCGGTCTTCAGTTTGCATGCACATGCCTTTTAAAAGCAACCGGCTGGTTCTTTGCTTGTAAAAGGACATGTTGAGAGTGTGTTGCGCATGGAAGTATAATGGCGCAGCATGGCTTCTGTAGCACAGAACAACAATACCAGTTAATGAGGCATTTGGGAACCGCGGTTGCTGTAGTGTGCTCAGTGACCAGTAGGGTGTAGGAAAGGACACCGTGACTTCAACCATGCTTCAAACAGGCAGTGAAGTGAAGGGAAAAATATGATTTGGATATATTTCAAAACTTTTTTATTATTTTAATTACTTGATTGCCCTGGTCGCACGCCACTGCATAAAACATATCTCCATGGAGATTGTTCTAAAGTATGGTTTTATTTTTGTTTTCTTTTTCTGTAGAATCATGCAGGTGATATGCCATCTCCAGAAAGTTATATACTGTACTTTTATGGGGATTTTTTCATATGATACTTTTACTTGACTATTTATTTTCTCCTATATTTGCTCTTTTACTTTTTTGAGCTTTCTATCATGTTATAACATTGTTCCCTTGTCAAAACATGGCTGAAGAGGTTTTGTGTGGCATCCATGTATATCTGAGTGTTTTAGCTTTATCTGGCCCTGGGCCATATTTGAACCAGTAGGATTTTGTGCAATACTCGGCCCACAAGCCTACATTATCCATGCTCCCACACAACAAATATACAAAAACATAATGCGAAGCTGTACACAGCAACTTCACAAACCTGATGCAATATGCTGTATTTTCATTAGCGGGATGCACACATTGTGTTGTGATCGCACTATAAAGGGGGAGTGACTTAACACAGAGAAAAGGTAGGGGAGACTCAAGAGTGTCAAAAATAAAAGTGAAACTTATAAAATATGTTAATACGTTTTTGGCAAATATAGCATTTTCAAAACAATGAAAGGTAAAATACTGATGTAAATATGTCATGTGTCAGCAATTAATACCCCATAGAAGTAAAAACACCCTCTTTAACTAACACAATCGAGTACTTCTTCCATTACTGACCAATTGCAACCATTCAAATTTCTATTCAGCTGTGAATAAGCTTGCAGGTAAATAAGGACCTCATTGTCACTACTCCACTGCCCTTTTCTGTTTGTTTTGCTAATGAGAGGTGTTTTGTTCAGATGCTGTATAGTGGAGTGTGCCACACAGACTGGGCCTACCTGTACGAGGCGGGACCAAACTCATTGGAGCGGCCCTACCCCGTAGTCCTGGGACACGAGGGGGCCGGGGAGGTGGAGAGTGTGGGCGCTGAGGTCACCAACGTTAGCCCAGGTAATAGAAGGACTTGTTCTGTAGGCTTAGAACTGTTTGTATCACATTATCACAGTTTGTGTTTATTGTGAGGAGAAACATCACCATTGAAAGAGGAGGTACAGTGGTTCCTCGCTATATCGCGGTTCACATTTCGTGGTCTCGCGTATGTTTTTGGGGAATTTTGCGTGCTTTTTTTTTTACAGTGTATGAACACACATTGTGTTTTGTGTCCTGATTGGCTAATTGACGTGCCATGTCTCCTGTACAGTACAGAAGTGTGTTCAGACAAATTTACATAAATGTTTGATGCTAGTAGTGTGACTCTGAAAAACCGGAGCTTCACAAACGCATTGGACACCTCTAGTTGGACGCCTTTGCATTTGATGACAGATGCCTCCGTCAAGATGATGCGCGACCAGACCGCCCGTTGTGGTCTGTGAGTGCCTTTGGATGTTTTGTTTTCCCTGTGTCTCTTAACGCTGTAGACCAGGTTGAGATAGTGGCTTCAGTGTGTTTATTACATAAAACCCATCAGTGGAGGTGATCGGCTCTGTGGAGGCGTGCCTGTATCTAGCTGGCACGAGGCTTTATGCTACCCGGTGCACCTGGCATAATTAAGTTGCCACTAGTTTGTGACTGATGTCTTTCCACTTGTTCCTGTGTGTGTTTTGGGCAAAAGGCCCAAATGCAGAAAAAATCTATTAGTTTGTAACATGGCTGGGAGATACAGGAAAAATAATTAACCACGGCTTCTTTCCTCATACTTATTTAGTCTTTTCCAAAACAAACATTAAAATGGATTTTAGTATTGATTTCATGAACATAAACAATACAGGGACAATACAGTACATTAATCTGTACCACTTAAAAAAGTATAATCACAGCCTTCAAAAGTCAGTCCAATCTAGTTTGATACAGATCTAAAGCATTGTAAAACTATCTAGCTACTGGCTAATATTTATGTCTGAGAGCTACATCACTATCAAAAGTGTCTTTTCTTTTCCCTCAGGAGACAAAGTGATCCCTCTGTTCCTGCCTCAGTGTGGGGAGTGTAAGAGGTGCTACAGCCCCAAGACCAACCAATGCAGAAAGAACTGGTGCGTACTCTATATAGGAATTTTGGAGGCTATTCAGTTTATTTAGCAAAATAAAGGATTAAAAAACATTTAAGAGGGGATATTTTACTTCTTTGGGGTATTAAGTGCTAATGCATAACATATTTAGATCATCATGTTACCTTTTATTGTTTTGAAAATGCTATATTTGCTGAAAAAAACATCTAAGTTTCATTTTAGTTTTTGATGCTCTGAGCCTTCCCTCCATTCATGTTAAGATACTTTCCCTTCAGAGGGCTATCACAACACAATCAGTGTGCATTTGGTTGATGAAACTACTACACATCGCATCAGGTTTGTCTATGGCTGGGCTTTTAATTGAATTCATTTGATTAGATTATTAAAAAATACAGTTAATTGAAAATTGTGAAATTGAGGATTATTATGAAAAAAGTTTACTCCTGACTTTCTTACTTGCAAAGCAGGATTATTGTGCAATTACAAGTAGATGGCTATACAAATGTAATTGAAGGCAGTTTACAATTAATTAAATAATAACATGATAAGAATGAAATGTACATTGTGACCATGTGGTGTCATGAGTGCATGCTCATAGCCTATGACGTGCTGTGACTGCTCTTCATGTGACAACACACTAACACATGAGTCATTGTCACTCAACTGAGGTATTAGCGTAACCCAGTGCGGTCGAGTGCAGCATTACCATAGTTCTTGTGAAATTTGTGTGTAAACAATGAGTCAAATGTTTAGACACATTTATTATATTGTATGTATTTTCAAATGTTTCAAAATATTAGGACTGAGATCGACTAAAGAAATTCTTGATCGAATAAAAACATGTCCTGCTGATCAGTTAGTCAACTAAAAAGGGGGCGTGGGAAAAACTCTTAAAACTATTACGTATCTCAATGTATAACCCCAATTCCAATGAAGTTTGGATGCTGTGTCAAACTTAAAAAAATAATAATAATAATACAGAATACAATGGTTTGCAAATTCTTTTCAACCTACACTGAACTGAATAAACTACAAAGACATAATATTTAATGTTCAAACCGATAAACTTTATTGTTTTTATGCAAATATTCACTTATTTTCAATTTGATGTCTGCAACATGTTCCAATAAAGCTGGGACAGGGGCAACAAAAGAATGGGAAAGTTGAGGAATGCTTAAAATACACTTGTTTGGAACATTCCACAGGTGAACAGGTTAATTGGAAACTGTTTTTTGTCATTCACAAGTGAGGATGGGGCGAGGTTCACCACTTTGTGAACAACTGCGTGAGCAAATAGTCCAACAGTCTAAGAATGTTTCTCAATGTGCAATTGCAAGGGATTTAGGGATTTCATCATCTACGGTCCATAAAAACATTAAAAGATTCAGAGAATCTGGAGATATCGTCGCATGTATGTGGCAAGGCTGAAAACTGACACTGAATGCCCATGACCTTTGATCCCTCAGGGGCTACTGTATTAAAAACAGACATGAATGTGTAAAGGATATTACCACATGGGCTCAGGAACACTTCAGGAAACCATTGTCATTTAACACACTTCGTCGCTACATCTCCAAATACAAGTTAAAACTGTACCATGCAAAGTGAAAGCCTTAGCTTTACAGCTAATTTCCATCTGTATTCCCCCTGAGGACTACAGATGGAAATTAGCTGTAAAGCTAGAATCTGGTACAAGCATCTCTGCCATTGTGCTTAATGTAATTGTACATTGTCCTAATGAATAAATAAATAAACTAAATAAATATATCAACAAAACCCAGAAACCCTGCCGGCTTTTCTAGGCCTGAGTTCACCTGAGATGGACTGACGCAAAGTGAAAAAATGTGCTATGGCGGACGAGTCCATTTCAAATTGTTTTTGGAAATCACAGACGTCGTGTCCTGCGGGCCAAAGAGGAAAAGGACCATCCATATTGTTATCAGCGCAAAGTTCAAAAGCCAACATCTGTGATGGTATGGGAGTGTGTTAGTGCCCATGGAATGGGTAACTTACACATCTGTGAAGGTACCATTAATGCTGAAAGGTACATACAGGTTTTGGAGCAACATATGCTGCCATCCAAGCAATGTCTTTTTCGGAGATGTCCCTGTTTATTTCAGCAAGACAATGCCAAGCCAAATTCTGCACGTGTGACAAAAGTATGGCTTCGTAGTAATAGAGTGCAGGTACTAGACAGGCCTGGCTGCGGTCCAGACCTGTCTCCCATTGAAAATGTGTGGCACATTATGAAGCGCAAAATATGACAACGGAAACCGCGGACTGCTGAGCAACTGAAGTTGTACATTCAGCAGGAATGGGAAAGCATTGTTCCTGCAAAGCTTCAACAGTTATTGTCCTCAGTTCCCAAACACTTACTGATTGTTTTTAAAAAGAAAGGTGATGTAACACAGTGGTAAACATGCCCCTGTCCCAGCTTTATTGGAACGTGTGGCAGACAACCACACGTGAGTGAAAATTTGCATAAAAATGAAGTTTATCAGTTTGAACATTAAATATCATGTCTTTGTAGTTTATTCAGTTCATATAGGTTGAAAAGGATTTGCAAATCATTGTATTCTGTATTTTTTTTTTAAGTTTTACCCGTCGTCCAAACTTCATTGGAATTGGGGTTGTATCTGACCCAAACTGCACTTACAAGACTACACCTGCACGGGAGTTCATTAATGCAGGGAAAAGGACTAGGAAACCATGTATTTATATAAAGACAGATTAAACTTGCGAATCATGACTTCTGCCATAAATACTAAACAATGATAAAAGAACAGCTAACTCACTAACTTCCCCTTTCTGCTGTTATAAATTTGATATAAATACTTAAAATCTATATAAAATGAATAGTTGACTAAGACACATTTTGTTCTAACTAAAGGCCAATAGACCTGCACAGTATTGCAGTATATTGCCTACATATTGAGTTTGGCCTCCATATGTCAGTATGTGTTCCAGTATGGGCCTGTAGTGTTGTGTGCTCCTATTTTTGAGCTTGTTTACATTACATGAACTGAAAAGTCCCATGTAAGGTGATCAGATATATTTTGCATTACAACATTTCCCAAAACTAACCAGGGGATGTGATTTCAAAACAACCTTGGTTAGATTAATTTCATTCCTTCATATAGTCATATAAATAATACAATATATAATACAAGTGCTGATTGCTTCAGTTAAAGCAGCAAAGTGCCAGTGCTCATGTTCAGATGTAACTGTCTGATCGCAGAAAGGAAAGCTGTTTCTGAGGCCACTGGTTCTGGAGGCTATGCTCCTGTATCTCTTGCTTGAGGGTAAGAAAGAAAAGATATTTATTTGTTTGTTAAAATAATCCTATTTCTCAATTTGATATTTTTGTTTGATACATCACCCAGCTATATGGGAAGATAAGGCACTCTTCACTTCCCCATTCACACATAGTTTCCAGCAAATTGCCAGGTGCAAAACATTAGACCGCTCAGCAGTGACCCCCATTCACACATGCACCAGTCTCAGAATATTGCCGGGTCTGCTCTTATCTCTCTCACATGGCAGCACACTGCTACATCATTTAAACTGAATGAGAATGAGACTTTGCCACGTAGCGCAACCAGGAAACCGATGTTGTAACCAAGAAAACAAAGCTGAGGCACTGACAGTTTTTGGCTCTATTCACACATACGCCTTGCCTGTATATTCCCGGTAATTTACCTGGGAATTTGTCAGTTTAAAAATGCAGAGAAATGTGTTTTGGCTTCATTCACACATGACCCTGATCTTGGAAAATGCAGGCTGCATATGTGAATGCGACTGTAGAGGCTTTCTTGTTGTGAGGCTAGTGCCCTAACCACTGTGTCACCATTTTATCCAAACAGGTTGCCCAACTTCAGCAACATCTGCTAACTCTAAGCTCATGCAAATGCACACACCTATATGTAAAGATATTCTTTTGATAACCTGCTCTGACCTTTTTAACTTTTAAGGAAGTTGGTTGTTTTGTTTGTTTTTTATTATTCACTGACATTGCCCATCTGTGTCCTCAGAAATAAAGTAAACATGCTCAAATATAGAGAGTGAAAGCAGACTAAGATTCTTATCTGGATTCACAATTAACTTGTGGTAATCTTAGCTCCTCCTAGTGTGTTTTTAAATATAGTTTCATAAAATTAACCCTTCAAACCAAAAAAAGTACATGTTCTAATTAGTGTTGTCACAATATTAAAATTTCTTGATTTTTATACAAAATGTCTTGATACTAAGGCATAGACTTGGTACTCAATACTGATTCTGATACCAGGATAACACTAAAAACAATCTTTCTTTAAACAATAGAATTTGATTTTCAATATTAAATTAGAAGATGTTTCTTTTTATATTACCATGTAGTCTTATATCCCTCTGCTGATAAGGAGGTTTTAAAACTGCAGCAAGATTTTATTTAGATCCAAAAAATCATAAATTATCACTGAATGCAAATAAAAGTAAGTATATGATTTTTGTTCTTAAAAAAAAAACATTTAAGTGATGTGCAACCTACAAATTTCAAATAGTAAATGATACACTGATTGAGTCACCAGCCATAGATATGTTGGATTTTGGCTTGACGAAAACTTATAATTTAAAACACATTTCTATATATAGAATTATGTAAGAGTTTTATATATATAGATATATAATATACATAAACGGATGTTCCAGTTCCATTGAATTATAGAAAATTAATTGTTCAAGCAACTTTTCCTTCTTTACTAAGTCATGGAGATATAATCATCTACATGTAGACTTCAGCCTCTACTTGAAACCTTTAGATCACATGTGTCAAAGTCAAGGCCCGTGGGCCAAATACGGCCCTCCACATCATTTGATGTGGCCCTCGACAGGGTAAATTAAAAGGTCTGATGGTCTTAAAATCTCAATTTATCAGGACATACGCAGTTACACAGCCATATTTTTACATCTAGGCAAATGTATATGCAATATTTGTAACTTGAATAAGTAATAAATACAGAAACACTTGTTAATTAACAAGTTGAAAAATTTGTTATTTTACATCTGGCCCTTTGAGAGCAGCCATTTTGCTGATGTGGCCCTCGGTGAAAATGTGTTTGACACCCCTGCTTTAGATAGACCCTTTCACTCAGACCTTCAGGTGATGAACAGGTGATGAATTTAAAACCCTTCACTGTACACTGTAAAAAGTAGGTTGGCCATTGCTATCTGTCAGAAAGACACTATATAAAATGTGTTTATAAGGGGCTACTTGATGAGACTGTCTGAATGTCTCGCTTGTTGAACTCTGATACGGGAACTTTTAATATAAGATCTCTTGATTGTCTTCTTTAAAAAATCGGGGGAAAAAAGGCTTTTGGTTATTTTCCATCCCTAAAATAGAATACATTTCAAGGACAAACTGGATACATTGATACCACTAATGCATTTTAAAAATCAGGTGATGAACATTTATAATCACGCCTGCACCTGTTTTTGATGTTTTAAACTGACCTATGTAGTTATTTTGTTTTGTTTTTTTGCTTCAATTGTTCTGTATTTTAACAGGGTGCTCCTGAAAAAGAGTTGGTTACACTCATTGGGCTCTTCCTGTATAAAATATACATGAAAGTGAAAATATCTGTCTATCCCTCAGTGGTCCAGGTAGGCTCCAGTGTTCCATGGGCATGTACTAGTCTATGTGGTCTTATACTTGTTCTGATACAGCTCAAGATCATTCTATAGCTATTCAGGAAAGGTTCATTTCAGTCCTGTGAGTTTGACATTTTATAGTATTGATACCTGCTCCAATGAGTATCTAGTTTTGTTGCTAGAACTAGAATTTTTAGTATCTGACTTTCGATACTTTTGACAACCCTATACACTAATATATATTATGTTTTGCAATGTATATTTAGCAATTAAAACACCCATAAAATCATAATGTAACCATCATAGTACTGTGAAATTGTAGTTTTTATTTTGAACACATGTTTTCCCTTTACATGTGTCCTAGTACTTGGGCTGAAATTGACTAAAGACATTCTTGGTCAACTAAAGGCATGTCCTGTTGATCGATTAGTTGACTAAAAAGGGGCGCGGCAAAAGCTCTCAAAAATATTACATATGTCTATGTATCTGACCCAAGCTGCACACCTGCAGAAAAAAGTACTAGGGAACAATGCATTTATTTAAAGACTGATGATGATTAAACATGTGAATCGAAGGGTTAAAGAGGGGGATATTGTTGAAAAAAATCTTTTGAGCTTTCTACCATGTTATAATGTTGTTCCTTCATCTGTAAAATTCTGGGCAATGCTCAGCCCACAAGCCTACAACCATGCTCCCACATGACAATTCTCCATAAATATACAAAAACATGATACAAAACTGTACACAACAACGTGACAAACCTGATTTCATTAGCAGGATGCACACCAATTGTGTTGTGATAGCGTTCTGAAGGGGGAGTGACTTGGTGCGGAGAGCAAAGGAAGAGGAGACTTGGCATCAAAAAATAAAAATGAAACTTGTTAAACGTATGTTGTTTTTGCCAATATAGCATATTTTTTGCTATATTTGTTTTTGCCAAACATAGCATTTTCAAAACAGTAAAAGGTAACATGGTTACATGTTACTTTTTTACGTTATGTCTTATCAGCTAATACTCCATAGTAAAATACCTGACACTTCTCCTTTCTGCTGTTCTCTCATCCTTAGAATCTAAATGAAAGGATTAGCTGAGTAATACAAATTTTGTTCTACTTTAGTCAATTAATCGGTCGATTTTTTCAAACAACTTAAGGCACTACAGCCATACCCACTACTCACCATTTTCCTGTGTGTTTGTGCAGGGAGACCACTCAGATGGGTGTGATGGCAGATGGGACCAGCCGTTTGTGCAAGAAGGGGCAGCAGGTGTACCAGTTCATGGGTGTGTGTACCCTGTCCCAGTACACTGTAGTGGCTGACACTTCTTTGGCTAAGATCCGCTCAGACGCTCCCCTGGACAGAGTGTGTCTGCTAGGCTGTGGGGTGGCCACAGGGTACGGGGCCGCACTCAATACTGCACAGGTGAGGAAGAGCACAGAGGGATACTCTAGATACTCCTCAAAATGGTGATGCAAGAATAACTTATGGAGCTCCAGGCAATATGTATTAATTCATCATAAACTGGCATGCTGTGGCTTTAAGTGTTTAAATTGCAGGTTTTTAGCCAAAAAAAGTTTTCAACTTGGTTCCATTTATTGCACTGAAAAACTTGGATAAACATGGATCATTACTGTGAGCAAGCATTCATCTCCACGAACCTGTCTCTTATTTGGCTGAGGAAGGCCTCATTCTGTTTGTATGGAAATATTGTTACTTTGGTTCCAATATTCCATAGTATGGCATAAAACGTATGTATCTCCATGGAGAATTTTGCAAAGTGTGATTTTAAGTATCTGTTTCTATGGAATCCTGCAGTTGATGAGCCACCTCCAGAAAGGTACACACTGTACCTTTTTAAGCAGAGCTTTCAAGTGTCATACTGGTTGTGAGACAAACTAATTTCATCTCCATCACCGGCACACATGCCACACCTTACAATTGGCCCGCTGTAAACATCAGCCCTAATTTGGAAGAATTTAATCTTATTATTGTCACAGATTTGCAGTGTTAGAGGCCAGCAGCATCTCTTCACTCATTTTGAACTCCCCCGCCTTAATCTACACTCAAAACATTGCCACATATATTTTGATAATCTTCTGAACCCACAGTCACTTTTCTCAATCATCCAAAGAGTTAGTAAATAACATGTACGAATCACTCTAAATACAACTTATCATTACCAACTAAAGTCAACTTTGAGAGAGTAAATGATCAGGGAAACCATTATAACATAGAAAAAGCTCTTCAAAGTCAATTGTGCATATGTCCCCTTTTAAACAAACTGTATATATGTTTTCAAAACCTATGCAAGTCTACTCATGGATAAATATATGTTATATCATAGGCTGCAGCAGTTAGTGCTTCAGCCTCACAACAAGAAGTTTCTCGGTTCGACGCGTGGGCAGCGTGAGACTCCAAATCTCAGTGGGACTATCCTGATTAAATAAAGATATATACATAGAAAAACAAAATCATACAAAAACAAGAAAAAAAAACATGTTATGTAACCATAAAGTGTGGTTTTGTAAAAGATTCCATGGAGTTTTTTACTATTTTGGATAGAATTTCAAGTGCATATGACAGGTGTTCATGATTTTCTAATTATTACTTAGTTTGGTGCAATAGTAATGGTGGTAAATATTGATCATAGTTAAGTGACAGTTTGTGGAAAAAGGTTAAGACGAAAAGTACAATAATAATAGGTAGAAGTATTCTGTTTTAGAACACACAGCTACTTCTATGTCATCAACTCAGTTCCATCCAAAATACAGCAGCAATTTACACTCAAGTAATACATTTTTTCTGACAGTTTAAACCTTCATTTAACAAATTAAAGGAGTCAACTATTATTATTTGTCTAGTCATAACTACTATGTAATGTAGACAAATCAAGACCCTTGTTAATGCTATGGTTGCTAGGTAACAGTTATGGAATTAACTCTATGGATGTCATACCTGCTGCCCATGTCCAACCAGTAAATAAAATTAAAACTTGACCAGAATTGGACAACTAGACAAAACTTAAATATGTTATCTATGGTTTAATAAAAAAGTACTATAACCAGCCATATGCACTTTAAATGCTTAACTGTATTGTCCTTGTAAGAAATTCATTCATGGCACTGTCTCAAGATAATCGTCCAGCAACACCCATGGACTCAACCCCAGGAATCAGAATCTTAATCAGTAGCTAGCTGGAACCTGTTTTGCATGTTTTGAGTACATGTAGGAAAGGGGCACAGGGAGAACATACAAACTCCACATAGAACCCATACAACCAGGACCTTATTTCTGTGAGGCAAGTGTGTGAGTCATTTAGATACACTATGTTCTGTTCAAATGTGAGGTTTTTTGTTTTTGTTTTTTTCTGGCTGTAGTAGATACCTTGGCCGGATGCATGCTGATCGTGGTGTGCTAGAGCTGTGAAGGGGGAGTGAATGAAAGTAAAACTTACTAAACATGTTTATGTTTTATATATTTTTTGGGTGAAATGCTATAATTTATAAATTCTAAAAAAAAAAGTAAAATTCTCTTTAAATCTTAATCTTGATAGGACAGATAAGATCTTGATAAGATTGACAATGATATGTACTTGGGTAACACTATTCATTTACTGTTTGTTTAGTACTGTGACTCACTTATAAATCAACAGCTGGGGCACAGTATGTTTTCAGAATTTGTCCTCAAGTAAAAGTGAAGGCAGCACACAAAGGTTTAATGCAATCCAGTGTATTTTTGCAAAGCAGCAGCAGGGCTTAATGTGATAATTGATTTAACCAACAGAAAGTTAGAAAACCAGCAACAAAGTTAGAAAATCAACATGCAGGGCTTTTCAACTTTTTTGGAGGGCTGTGCACTTTTAACAGTATTTTGGGTCACACAAAATATCCCCCACACTAGATTTGCGTCAGTATTAATACGTTGCTTTTTCTAATTGCCAATCCAGTACTGAACCTGCAGTATTAAACTGGGACATGACTAGTACCAAGTGGGTCTGAACTTGGACTAACCCAGAATTAAAGTTCGACTAAACCAGGTCTAAACAGAATTAAACGGGGACTAAAAGCAGCTGTAAACTAGTAAACAAGAGACAACATTTGGAAGGTGGGCCGGGGCCAGATTAGATCATTTGGGAGGCCTGGCCCTAAACTGATATGAGCCCTATGTTAAGGATGCTCTACCTGATATCTATCTTAAAATCTATCTTAAAACATGAAACATGAGTTGCAGTGGTGGAACTTATTCACGTAAAGCTTAAAGCTGTTCTGTCTTCCTATTAAATTCCATGGGTTTATAAGCACTTTTCACAACTTTCACAGACCAGAGTGGAGGTCATTACAGTAATGCTAACAACTAGCACGGTAAGAGTGCACCAGCATTACGTCCTGGTTCATATACAAAAAACAAACAAATAAAAAATAAAAATAAAAAACACTGCTCTGTAATGGACAATTTTATGATATTACATGAAACTAAAATCGAGTTCACCCCCTTTTAATATTAAATTATTTTGTACTATTGTCCTGTATTGACTTATTCACATGGCCTGCACCTGTTTTATTTTGACCAGGTAGAGAAGGGCTCCACCTGTGCCGTGTTTGGCCTGGGAGCGGTGGGCCTGGCTGCGGTGATGGGCTGTCGAGCTGCGGGTGCCTCCAGGATCATCGCTGTGGATATCAACCCAAACAAGTTCACCAAGGCTCTAGAGCTAGGGGCCACCGAGTGCATCAACCCCCAGGACCACAAGCCCCAGTCCATCCAGGAGGTCCTGAAGGAGATGACCCAAGGAGGGGTGGACTATGCACTGGAGTGCGTGGGCAACGCTACTGTCATGGTCATTATCGATTATTGTGTTTATTCAGGTCAAGGTATAATTATAAACACTTCTAGAGTAATCATGAGAATTTTAGTATAATTTTTTGCAGGGCAGGTCACTTCCTCCAGCTTTTCCAGGGGGATCCCAAGGAGTTCCCAGGCCATCTGAGAGATGTAGTCCCTCCAGCATGTCCCGGGTGCCCAAGCCACCTCAAATGGCTCCTCTCCATATGGAGGAGCAGTGATTCCTCCTGTGTAACTGAGCTCCTCACTCTATCTCTAAGGGAGCCAACCTACAGTGGAAACTCATTTTTACTATTTGTATCCGCAATCTTGTCTTTTCGGTCATTACCCAAAGCTCATGACCATAGATGAGAGTAGGTACATTGACCCTGGCGGGGTTGAACATACACTGAGAAAAGGTCGCAACTCCTGTTACGGTCATACAGGGACCGCACAGCCCTGAGCGAAGGGGCCAGAGCCCCTACTCCAATGAACAGTGAAAAATTGAGGATTGCAACGTCACCCGGTATAGTGCGGCTGGGGACCCATCCTGGAGCAAGGCTTGAAGTTAGGGCTCATATGCAAACAATTGATGGCTGGGCCTTCACCCACGGAGCCCACTCTCCTGTGGGTTCACTCACACACCACATTTATACTATGCCATGTGGTTGAAGTGTCTTGCCTAAGGACACATCCATAGTTAGGCAACACTACCCACTGTGCCCACAACCCTGCTTAGCTTCTGGGATGCGATAAAATCTCGTATTTTTATTTTTATTTTAATTGAATGTATCAAAAAGAATATTCAGAAGTTTAGGAAGGAAACTATAATGTGATGTGCATCTGTTAGATTATCATCCTTGTCTATTTCTGTGTGCTGCAGTCTGATGCTCTGGAGTCCACTATTGATGCGTGGGGCGTGTGTGTGGTGGTGGGCTGGACTGACTCAGAGCCAATCAGAGTCGATGTGGATCAGCTACTCATGGGACGCACACTCAAGGGGACATACTTTGGAGGTGAGGAACAGTAGAAGCTCAAAGTCACTCCAAAACTTTGTGCTTTATTCACTCATAAGGACAAAATCTAATCAGAATAAATACCTCTTAGTCATACAAATCTCTTCAGTACTTTGCAGGGCTGATCAGACCACTTGGTGGCCCAAGGTTTGCCCACAGACTCCTCTTTGGGCACCCTTGTACTAGCGGATTTAAGTCTCAGTGAAATCCTGACAGCAATGTTAATTTAAAAGTGCATTGTAGCGAATAAAACTCTAAAAATGATTTTTTTAAAAGATGTATATGTTGTGTGTGTGTGTTACAGGGTGGAAGGGGGTGAGCAGTGTTCCTGCTCTAGTAGACCAATACATGAAGAAAGAGCTGAAACTGGACGAGTTTATCACACACAGACTGAGTCTGAACGAGGTCAACACAGCTCTACAGCTGTTGAACACAGGAGAAAGGTGAGGCATGTTACTGTTACAAACACGTAGGCCTGCAGCTGTTCAGGACTAGAGACGGATGAAACATGTTAAAGTTACAAACATGTGGTTCCAAGTCTTGGCCAGCGACCTGAAGAGGTACACGCAAGGTAATGAAGCTAGACGAATAAACCGTCTGTTTGCAACACAACCAGCGAAATTGTTCTCTCAGTGGCAGGGTAATAACACCAGAGCAGACTTGCCTTCTGAACAGTACTGGAAAAGGCATATGGGAGAAGGCGGCATCACATAACAGCGATGCACAGTGGCTGATGGCTCTGAGAGAAGACCACAGCAACCTCCCTGAACAGAATCCAGTTACCATCACAGTGGCATCCAGGAAAGAGTCTCAGGTATGAGAAACTGGACTGCACCAGGCCCTGACATGATCCACGCCTACTGCTGCTAAAGAAACTGACTGCTCTCCGTGAGCGTCTGGCAGCACAAATGAACCAGCTGCTAATAGATGGGACTCACCTTGAATGGCTAACCGAAGGGCGTACAATACTCATACAGAATAATCCCTCAAAGGGTACAGTTCCATCCAACTATCGGCCAGTAACCTGTCTCTCCACAACATGGATCTAACGTCAGGCATCATCGCAGCTAAGATAAGTGGGCACATGGACCAACACATGAGCACAAAGAAGAACTAGAGACAGCCTGGAAGGTTGTGGTCATCGGAGCACTCACGGCCCCAAACTGGAGGAGAGGAGTAGGAACGTTGATTGACCGGTAAATCGAGAGCATTGCCTTTCAGCTCCGTCTTTACCACAACGGACCGATACAGCGACACCCTCGAGTAGACCTTACCAGGAAGGCTGAGGAGTGTGATTCCCCTATAGGTGGAACACACCCTCCGATCCCCCTTCTCATACAGAGGGACCACCACCCCGGGTTGCCAGTCCAGCGGTACTGTCCCAGACCACCACGCAATGTTGTAGAGACGTGTTAGCCAAGACAGCCCCACAACATCCAGAGACTTGAGGTACTCAGAATGGATCTTATCCACCCCCGGAGCCTTGGTGACTTCAGCCAGGGTGATGGACGAGTCCGCCTCCAGATCCCCAGTCTCTGCTTCCTTCTCAGAAGATGCGAAGGTGGGATTGAGGAGATCCTCAAAGTATTCCTTCCACCGCCGGACAACTTTCAGCATATAATAATTAATAATAAAAGTAAAGTAGCGCATCTATTAAACATATTTTAATTGTATTGGTAGCTATATTGCGACATTGGGTGTGCATTGTAATATTACGAGTAGTACTGGGAGAGTGAAGTAGAGTCTGCACCTCTCCACTTGGGGCGTGTCTTTAAATACACAGTATACACAATATATACACTGTGGGTGACAGTAGCTGAGTTGGTAGTTTTCCCCCACTGATCCGAAGGTTGATGGTGCGCTTCCAACTCCCACAGATGAATACTGCTGTTGTGTCCTTGATTAAGACACTTAACCCACCTCACCCCCTAGTGTCTGTGTACATTAGTGTATGAATGCATATGTGAATGGGTGACTAATTCCTTGAAGTAAAACACTTTGAGTGCCTTGAAGGTAGAAATATGACCATTTACCATTTACAGTGAAATCTCTAGCAACAATACTCACGTGTCTCACATGTATTGAGGTATATCATTAACACTCCCACATTTCTGCTACTGCTACAAAAATAGTTCTGCTCAACTAAAACAGGGATAATGCTTGTAGTCAAACAGGTTGGACCAGTAGGTTTAATAGCCAACATGTGACAGTGACATATCCATGGGTTTCAGAACAATGAAAAATAAGAACTGTGACAATAATATGCAACAAAGTGTTGCATATTACAGGAAGTTGAAACCCATGGACAGACAAACTATTTTTGTTTTTCACATGATGGAACTATGTTTATTTATGCTGCTGTTTGGTAGTTAGGCAAGTAGACCTTAAAGAAGCGATATTGTGCTTCTGTCTGCTATATGGTTATAATCTATGAAATTTGTGGATCATTATGTTACAATTTGAACATTTTAAATCGCAATATTCATCAAAAACAACTTGAAACAAGTCCGCTGACTTCAGTGTTAGCAAACTGCAGTGCCCAGTGGGACATTGGCTTAAACATCATCACAATAAATATGTTAATATAAATATTCTGCCGGCATCTCCTATGGATAGCTGCAGATTATGCTAGCATCAGAGCTGATTTAAAATTAAAAAAGTTAAATTGGAGAGCAAAGTAAGTACAGAGCAGTGGGCAGATTGGAGCAATGACATCTTGAATATAGGAAAATAAAGATTCAAACATGCATGAATTGCTCGGAATACAGTTTTGAAAGGGTAAATCATGACAAGGGGAGACAATTATAAGCTCTGAAAAGTAAATTTTGTATAATAGAGTTGCTTTAATAACACATGAAGAAAGACTGAATTCATAATGAACAAATAGTTAAGTATGATTCAGGCTTAGTGACTTAAGGGGTAAGGATTAGCAGTTGGGTTGGTCACTAAGCCTGAATCATTCTTAATAAAGTAGTTGTTCATCATGAATTCAGTCTTCCTTCAGGCTATATTAAAGCCCCACATAGACAAGTATAAACATGTTTATTATTTTTAATTGCACAAAAAATATAGAAAAAATATGCATGACTCTTATTTGGTCTTGTTTCCATGAAAATGTTGTTTCTTTGAATCTAATTTTCCACAGTATGCCATCAAGAGTATGCATCTCCATGGAGAGTGTTCCAAATTATAATTTTCCATGGAATAATGCAGCTGACACTCCTCATTGCTCAATGCTAGCTTTAAGGCTAATTGGTTTTAGTTATTGTAATCAATCAATCAATCAATCAATCAATCACAAAACAATCTTTGTTTATAAGGTATTTTTTCTACAAAAAAGTAACACATCATGTGGGTTTTACAGTCATTAAAAACTTTCCCACACGCTCTTCCACCTAACCACCTACTGCATACAACATATGATGTATGTATGTATGTTATAATGCAGGCGTGTCCAAAGCTATAGCCCAATTTTGTTCCCCCTTAAACTCCCAGGTGAATTAGCCCATACATCTTAAGCAGTACTTTTTATTGTAAGTTTTTTTTTTTAAATCCATGTTGATAAAGCCCATATCAAATATTCAGTTTATTTTATTGACAATTTCCACATGACCACAGTCTGACCTGTTACACCTACTCATATTTGAATTATTCTTTTAATGATCATCAGTCTATGGCCATCAGTCGGCTCTCTGGGTCATCTGTTTTTGATATATGGTCCTTAATGAAAACAGTTTGGACACCCCCTGGTATAATGTGTTACAGTACTGTGTTTAAGAGTTAATGTTTTAAATTTGTGCGTATTGTTTTTGTAGTATCCGTTCAGTCATCAGCCTGTGGTAGAAGTCTTGAGGTCCTGATGAAGAAATGAAGATGAAGTCTTCGGAAGCTCTCTGCAAGTACTGCACAATTCTCTAAATTCACCACTAGATGTCCTTCTAACATCAGAAATAACATCATCACAGATCATCCTTTTCAAGAGCATGAAAATAGATTTGTTTTTTCTCTCCCATGTAGTAACAATGTTCCCTCATCAAAAACATGCCTGAAGAGGTTTTAGATGGCATCAATATATGTTTGAGTATTTTAGCATCTATCCCGAGCCATGTTCGAACCCTTTTGTCCAATGCTCCACCCCAAGCCTACGTCATTCATGCTCCCGCACGACAATACTGAATAAATATACAAAAGCATAACAAAAAACTATTCACTATAGCTTTCCTAACCTGATGCAATGTGCTGTAGTTTCATTAGTAGAATGCACTCCGCTCTGTGCATCAAAAACAGTAAGTAAAACTTATGAAACATGTTAATACAGTGTTTTCCTTGAATTTTGCACTTTCAAGACAATAAAACGTAAAATGGTGTCATTGTTTTGTATTTACAGTGTTGCCACTAAACTGCTATTTAAGCATTAATCAAATATTTGTCTGTGCATTACATTTAAATGTAGACCTTTCAGACTTTCAAAGACCTTGTTACATTTTGATGTGTTATTCGTGGTGTGACAAGAAATGTGTTTGCTCTTTTCTGGTATATTTAATTGTCTTTTGCTCAATAAAAATATTTAAGATGACATTTTGTCTTCATTGCTCTCCCATAACTACAGATGTCAAGGTTAAATAATCAATTGTCAATTGTGATTATAAATATCACAAAATAAAATAAAAATAAATATGTTGTGAACAGTTAAGAAGTAAAATTAAAGTTACAGTATGTATCTCCCATGGAAACAAAGTTAAAGCCATACCTTGGAACATTGTCCGTGGAGATAGATACGATTTATGTCATAATGTGGAAGGTTATAGCCAAATTAATATTTCCATGGATACAAGCCCTGGTGAAATAAGAGTCAGGTCTATGGAGATGCAAGTGAGAACCCATCGTTTCAGTGCAATAAACAGAACCAAAGTGAAAAAAACATATTTTGGTCTAGCTTTTGACTAAAAAGTTACACATTGTAGCTTTAAGTAATTTATTTTTAATCTGGTCAAAAAATGTTAATTATTATTATTATTATTATTATTTTTTTTTTTGGTGGGATCAGAAGTTGCTAATGCCAACCCAGAATACTAAAAATTACAATAAAATCCATGTGTCAGTTTAGTCAAATTACTTTTCCAAGTCAAACCTGGGAATGCAACAAGACACACTACTGTTCCCCGGCACACTGGTTGAATATCAGTGATCTATTAGACAATGTTAAAGAGGAATTCAATGTCCTTGCTTTGCCTAAAATCTTACAGAGTTCTTACATTAAGTGGGGTCACCTCTCCATAGACCTGACCTGTATCCTCTTTGTCACCATGGAGAATCATAAAATCATAAAAGTTTCTCTCTAAATGAACTATAACACAAAAATTCAGAGGTTACATTTACTTGAGAAACTTTTTAAAGAAATATCACTTTTCAAAGTACTTTTAAAGTCGCATACTTTTACTCTTACTTTTAGTGAAGTAATAGAACTCTTACTTGAGTTCTTCCCACTGTGAGGAAGTCTACAAGTAGCAAGTCACCCTCTGCTGCATTCTAACTGCAACTGCACTGTCATTTATTATAAGCTTGATTAACTGCTAATGCTCTACACAAACTGCATTTCTCAGTCAGAGCTGTAAGATTAATCACAATCGAATTGAAACTGAGACTGCCATTTTGGATTACCACATTTTTCCTCCACAAACTTTGAACAGAATCCTATTTTAAATTTAGAATATTAAATTGCAAATTGCAAATCTAATTGCAATGCTTACCTGAGAAATCGCTATATATATATATATATATATATATATATATATATATATATATATATATATATATATATATATATATATATATATATATATATATATATATATATATATATATATATATATATATATATATATATATATATATATATATATAAAATCATGCATTACAAACCCAATTTTTTTTTATTTTTCTTTCTCTCTTTATGCTATCTAACAAATAATAAACACATTTTTTTATGATCTTTAATTAATATTTGCTTATGCTTTAGCCTTACCTCTTTAGTGCCATAACTGTGCATGTGATGGAGGGATGACAGAGGAAGAGGAGGGCTGAGTGACAAACAGACAAAGGTAAATGCCAGTGCTCAAATAAAGCAGAGCCGACAGCAGAATGTCAAAAGAGGCCTCGCGTTTTATTTTATTTACATCCAGATGAAGAGATTTGGAGCTGTTTATTAGGCTGAGTGTGTCATCATGACAGTGAAAGGGTGGGTCATGTTATGCATGTCTGAAATGTGTATGGTCCTAAAGAATGCTGAGTTTTATATATATATATATATATATATATATATATATATATATATATATATATATATATATATATATATATATATATATATATATATATATATATATATATATATATATATATATATATATATATATATATATATATATATATATATATATATATATATATATATTCTCCTCTCACCTGGCCCCTCTTCCCTCCCTTCACCAGGGCTGTCTCTCAAATCAAAGGCATCTTTCCTCACCTTGGTATGGTAGAGCATCCAGCCCATTACTCACTGCCCAAATCATGTTCCAATCCCCATGTCTTCCAGAGGCATGTGCCCTGGTTAGTATGTGGCTAATTTACCAAGGATACATGAGTGTATCATTCACTGCCTTATTACCCATAATGCACCAAGACCACTACAGAAGAAGAATAAAGAGGCATGGAGTTTAATTTAAATAATTATGATAATAATTATAACTCAATCAATGAAATTATTAAGAAAGCAACATAAAAATCTAAATAAATAAGTAAATAAAAAAGAAAATGTAATTAAATAATACATTGCTCAGATCCGTTCTCTCTGGTCTTCTTCTTCTGTCGGGCCAAAGCTGGCACACTCTCAGACAGAAGTACTGTAGATAGTGGTGATATGTGAGAATGCAAAATTCTGCTCTGGTCTCTGAGAGCTGTGAAAAGCACTTATTAACTCATCACAGTGAATAATTAGGATGATCAGAATGCATAAGCGATCTGAGGAATGACCTTAGACCACTAAATAGTTTACAATGAGCTAGTTCTGTTTTTCACATTTTTAAGACAGGAAAAATCAGATACAGCTCCTTTAAAGTTGTGGTAAAAAAAAAAAAAAGAAAAAGAAAAAACATCAAGAGTATTACATGTTAATCTGCCTGACAAAACTATGACAGTGAGTAGGTAAATGCTAGACTCATTCATAAAAAAATAAGTGATGGCATTAGAGGCGTCAGCAGTGATGAGGAGAATAGAACCCCAGACCACCAGAGCCCATGAGCTCAGACATGTATGTGCCTGTGTGACAGCCTAAGCCCGGGTCCTCCCCATTATACAGTTATTACAGTGCTGCTTTATGTGGGCCCTCACAGATCCACACTTCAGAGGGACGGAGAAGGAAACATCTCAGGAAACAGTTACATTGCCACAAAAACACTAAATCAACTTTTTTGCTACTAAACTGTGTATCTGGGGTTTTCAAAGCATTATCTACCATCCCTAGTGCTTTTCTTTTGGGTTATTCTAGTGCAAAGTAGATAGATTTGCAGCTTTCTGGTCATAAATTTATAAAAATGAGTGTGTCATAGCTCCAGCAGGCAATGCAATTTCAAGTGCTTGGTGACATCACGCAAGACTGCCCTGATTAGAGACCGGTGCTTGTGTTAGACCAATCACATTGTTCCTTATACCTCCCGACCCCGCCCCTTGTACTTCCTCCTCTACTGTTCGATTGGGCAGAGTTTAGGTGTAGTCCCGCTTTAAAGACCCAAGTCGTTTGCTGCTTTGTTGTTGTTTTGTTTAATTCACATCTTTTAGTGATCTTGCAATGTGTCTGCCCACGTATTGAGAAATCAGAATGCTCTGTTCCACCTTGTGATGTAATGTATTTATTAATTTGTTATATTATTGTAATGAACTAATATTTTGTTGTTCTTTTAACTGTTTATGTGCTGTTAATGTAGCTGCTTTTGTATGTGGCACTTGGTTGCTATGGCGACATGCTTCCATTTGTCAGTTACTGGTCTGTTTTGGTGAGTGGCTCTAGTGAGTTGAGACTGATGTTATTTAGTTATTGTTTTGGCGTGGGTTACGGCCTATAGCAGCCCTTGTGTTAAAAAAAAATATAATAAAAAAATAAAAACACAACAACAACAACAACAAGAACTTTGGCATGTTTCCTCACACCAAAACACTACATTATTATTTAACTATTTATTTCATTTATTTAGTATTTTTTGCAGTGCACACCCCACCCCTCCCTCTGTGGCTCTCGACTTGTGGCTCCCTGGAAGAGTTTAATCTAGTCTACAAATACATGATGTTTACCCCCCTCCTCTCCACACCCCCCACCTGTGTTATTGGTTTATCTTATTGGGAGTAATCAGATCTACTCCGGGTGCCCTGGCTTTGTATTCGTGTGGGCCCGGGGTCACCCAAATAAACCAGGCATCCGGCCCGCTGGTACTTCTTTACGTGCTTATTTTTTTAATAGGTTATATATTTTAGGCAGGGGTGGATGAAATGCTTAATTTAAGTACAGATACAGAGGTAAAAACTTACTGAAGTAAAAGTAAAAGCATCACATGAAACAATCGGCTTAAGTAAACGTATTTGAGTTCCAGTGTAGAAATGTACTTAAAGAGTAAAAAGTATTGTTCATTTGTTAGTGTGAAATGTAGTAATAGCAATACAAAAATGCTGCTTTTTGTCAGAAATAGCAATAGGAATCATTTTCTTAATATTTCTTGTGAATTTTGCGTATTTATTTTTGTTTGCTCTAAGCTCAAATGTAGCGATGTAAAAGTAAAAAGTATCCACTTTAAAATGCATTTAAGTAAAGTACAGATATGAAAATTCTACTTAAGCACAGTACTTTGTTACCTTCCATCACTGATTTGAAGTATGGCATCAAATCTAATGTATTTTGTAAGTCTATTTTAAAACACTGTATAACATTGTTTAAGTTGGTCCCATGTTGTTTAATCTATAAATCTATAACTATCATATAAACTACGAAAACACCGATTTTGAATAATCTTTTTGTGCTTTGAGGGTTCAGTCTCTGTTTGTATGTGTTGTTGTGTCCTCAGGCAAGACATTTCCTCTATATGTGTTTGTAGTATTTTGTGATTGGTGGTGGTCAGGGTGGTTCCTACATTGGCAGCCACACTTCAGGCAGTGACCCAGGGCAGCTGTGGTGAATAATAATAAGTTAAAGTTAATGTATATCGTATCCAATCCAATCCACTTTATTTATATAGCACATTTCATAAACAAATTGTTTCCAAAGTGCTGCACAGAGACAACGTGACATAAAAAATAAAATCAATTAAACACATAAAAGTAAATTAAAAAAAACACAGAGGACCACACAACTCACGCGGTGTTAAAAGCCAGAGCATAAAAGTGGGTCTTAAGACGAGACTTAAAACACTCTACAGTGGGAGCTGTTTGAACGTGGGGGGGGCAGGGCGTTCCACAGTTTAGGTCCAACCACAGAAAAGGCCCTGTCCCCTCTGGTTTTAAGTCTTGTCTTAGGGACCTCGAGCTGGAGCTGGCCCTCAGACCTCAGAGCGCGCACCGGGATGTACATTTTGATGAGGTCCGAGATGTAATCTGGGGCCAGACCATTCAAAGCTTTAAAAACAAACAATACAATCTTAAAATCAACTCTAAAATTAACAGGAAGCCAGTGCAAAGACGCAAGAATTGGTGTGATATGATCGTGTTTTTTTGGTTCCTGTTAAAAGTCGTGCAGCAGAGTTTTGGACTAACTGCAGTCGGTAAAGCGAGTTTTGTGATCGTATAACTTAAGGAGGGGGTATTTTTGTTCTATGTGGTATTAACTGCTAACACAAAATGTATTTAGGTCACCATGTTTCCTTTTATTGTTTTGAAAGTGCTATATTTGCCGAAAACACCATATTAACATGTTTTATAAGTTTTGGCTTTTGTTTTTGAAGTGAAAACTCTCCTTGCTAAGTCACTCCCCCATCAGAGCAGTATCGCAACACAACAAGTGCGCAACGTGCTAATGAAGCTACAGCACGTCGCATCAGGTTTGTGAAGTTGTAGTGTGCAGTTTTGTATCATGTTTTTGTAAATGATTCAGAATTGTCGTGTGGGAGCGTGGATGATGTACGCTTGTGGGCGGAGCCTCGTACAGGGTCTCAGGGTTCGGGAAAAAGCGCTTCGTAGGCCCCCCCGTCCCCTCCTACATTATTGGTTCGGTCTAATTAGTAATATTGGAGTCTGGGGGTTAGAAAAGAGATGTGGAGGGGGAAGGAGAGGTGAGGGGTAAGTTTGGGGTAAATACAGAAAACAAACACATCAGATCAGGGACAGAGAGAGGAGAGGGAGGAGGAGTAAGAGAGCGAGAGAGGGATGGGGGAGAGAGGTGGAGAGGGAATGAGACAACGACGGAAAGAGAGGAGGAACGATGGGGGCGAGAACAGGGACAGTGGAAAAAGATGAGGAGAAAGATGGTGAGAGGAAGAGAGGGCAAGAAAAATAAAGGGAGGGATGGGGAGAGGAGTGAGAGAGAAAGGAAAAAAGGAGGGAGAGAGAATGAGGAAATGACAGGAGGAGACTGAGCGAAGGAAGTAGAAAATTTAAAGTGGGAGAGGGACAGGAGTGCACAAGGATAGATGAGAGGAGAGGGAGGTGGAGGAGCGGAGAGAGGAGGAGAGGAGGAGAGAGATGGAGAGGGAATGAGAGAGCAAACGAAAGAGAGGAAAGATTGAAGATTTGGGAGAGAACAGGGACAAGGGAAGAGAGGAGAACAAAAAACTGAGAAATAAGGGGAGAGACGGGGAAGAGGAGTGAGAGCGGAATAAAAAAGAGGGGGAGACGAGGTGAGCAAACGTGGAGGAGAGAGAAGGAGAGTGAGAGAAGGAAGTAGAAAATTAACAGAGGGAGAAAGGGATTGAAGAAAGAAGAGAGGAGGGATGCGGAGAGAGAGAGAGAGAGGACGAGAACAAGGGAGAGAGGAGAAAAGAAGGAGTGACAGAGAGCGGGACAAAGAGAGAAGAGCTGGGGAAAGAAAAGAAAGCAGGAGAGAGGGTGCAGACCGAGTGCCTCTGCGCAGACGGAGGGGGACACATGGTGTAGGCAAACATTGGTAATTGCATTAGATTCCCCTGGCACATGGATAATCCCCCACTCCCCAATCCCCCCGAAGCCCACCCACCCCTCCTCAGGTCCCACTACCCCCCCACCACCCACCCCCGTACCCCCTTACCCACACCATCCACCCGCACCCACTCCCATCCGCTCACAAAACTTGACAAATTTTGACGTATCTTACTTCTATGGAGTATTAACTGCAAACACGTAACACGTTTAGATCAGCGTGTTACCGTTGACTGTTCTGAAAATGCTATATCTGGTGAAAACAAACAAACAACAAGTATTGACATGGTTTGTTAATACGTTGTTTGCTCCCTGCGCTAAGTCACTCCCCCTTCAGAGCGATATCACAACACAGTCAGTGTGCTTCTCGCTAGTGAAAGTACTGCACGTCGCATCAGGTTTGTTAAGTTGTTGTGTACAGTTTTGGATCATGTTTTTGTGGTTTTGTGGAGAATTGTTGTGTGGGAGCCTGGGTGATGTAGGTTTGTAAGAAGGGTTCAAATAGTGCACAGACAGATGGCTAAAATACTAATACTAACATTTTTGATGAGGGAATAACATTATAACATGGTAGAAAGCTCAATTTATTTATTTATTTATTTTTTATTTATTTATTTATTTTCAATAATATGGCCTTTTTTAAACACATAATTAAAAAATAAATGTTTTTCATAGAGTTTTTCACATTGTGCAGTGTAAAAACAGGTACTAAACTAGGGCTAGAACATATCATTACAGACCTTTGAGGGGACATATTAAAGCTAACTTTTATGAACTTTTAATTCTGTTGGATCATGCATGTTTGAGTAAGCCTGTATTGTCCTGCACGTGAGACCTGAGCGCTCAGAAAATATCTGTTTTCACCTACTCCCTGTCCCCGCCCACTGCTCTGTACTAACTTTTTTTTTTTTTTTTTGAAGGTCAGACATATTGGCCTAAAAATAAAACGTCATGAAGTTATTTATCAACAATCCGCTTGCTGTAGTGAAATGGAGCTTATTGGTTCTGTCATTTTGAACAGGAAGTCCATTGTGTCTCTCATTTTTATTATTAATGCATTTTAGATCTATAATGAACAAAATAACTAAAAAAAAAAATGGCTATGAACTGGTCAGACTTGTCAGCACTGAAGCAGCCACTTTTTGTTCCCGGTGTGCTATGTTTTTAAAAATATGTAATATGTTTTAACTTTTGTAATGTGAATGTTGAGTGTGAGCTGATGTGCTAATGTGTGTTTTTTAGGACTAATAATGTGGTTTTCAGTGAACAAAATGTGAAATAATGATCTCCAAACACTGATGTCAAAAGTTTGGACAAACCATCTCATTCAAATGTTTTCTTTATGTTTTACTGCATTGTTCATTTTATATACACACAGCAGACATCAAATATATGGTGAAAGATATATGGAATTATGTAGCAAAGAGGAATGCCAACTGATCAAACCAAAGGATGGATGTTTTTCAAATTCTAAAATGTAAAACAACTTTGGAGTTATCATAGTTTTGATGCCTCCAGTGAGAATCATGGAAGAAGAAACATGCATGTGTCTAAACTTTTGACAGGTAATGTATGTCTCCTTTAATGCTCTCCCAGATCTTCGTACCTGTGTGGGCTTGGGGGCTTGGGGTCACCTAAATAAACGTTGCATCCGGGTGATTAGAACTGCTTAGGAGCACTTAAAGTCTTATGTTTAGGTGCGGTCTCTGAAATGAAGGGCATGAGACAACAGGAGGAGACCCAACACAGACACAAGGCAAAAACTGTACTAAAGTAAGAAACATTACTTCAAAATATATTACTCAAGTAGAAGGGCTAAGTAGTGGTCCATAAAATTACTCAAGTACGATGAGAAAATGATTTGAGAAAACTACAACTAAAGTAAGAGTAACTTAAAGAAGACATATCGTGCTTATAATCTATAACACCCCTGGATCATTATGTTGTAATTTGCACATTTAAAATCGCAATATTCGTCTAAAACGACTTAATAAAATAAACAAGTCCTCTGATTTCTGCGTACGAGAGCTGACATCACCGAAAACAGCAGTTGGCCTATGCTGGTGGTGGTGAAAATGGGGGTTGATCAGCAAAATGGTGCCTTGAAAATAAGCGATTAAAGATTGCCCAGACATGCACAAATGACTCCAAATATAACTTCAAGAGGGTAAATAAGAAGGGGAAACAACTACAACCTGGCAGACATAAAAATGAAACCTAACCTAGACCTAACCTAAATCGTATCTGAAGGAGCGGTGCAAGAAACACAAATGTCCAAATCATTTCATATCGTCGACACAAAGCTTTTGTCACTTGTTTGGAAGAATAACACACTTTCACTCAAGTATGCTGCCAGAAAAGTACAATTTCTTTAAAAGGTTACTCAAGTAAAAGTATGATGTTATAAAACTACTCTTAGAGGTAAAAAAAAAAAAAAAAAAGAAGCTGTTTCAAAAAAGTTATTCAAATAATTGCAACTTTTTCTGTTTCACCGTCTCCAAATTATGCTATTGTCGCTGTTGCAGTTGTGAGAATGTCCACTAGAGGGCGCTGTGCTATTCTGGATAATCCCCCTCTTTACAGAAATACTGCAGGATTATCCCGTCAGAGCTCCATCGAACACATTTGTTTCACCAAAGACTCTTAATGTCGCTAGAACAACAAATCCTCCAAACTGTTGTTTATTTTCAGCAAAATCAGGACGCGCTCAGCAGCTTTACTTTGTGACGCCGTGAGAGCCGATTCCGTGGTATTTGTGCATCGTGTACATGTGTGCATGGAGTGAGCTGTGAAGCAACATGAAATAAGGACAGATAAGACAGTTAGTTTTAATAGTGCTTATTGTGTAACTGTAAACACGTTTTTACAACCAAATATGTGTGTTGTTTTTAAATGTGCTTATCTTGTAACTGTATTTGTAAACACGTTTTTACAATCTAATATTTTGTGCTGTTTTTAATATAATAGTGTAATAGTGCTAATGATTTGAACTGTGCTGTTTTTAATTTTGTAACTAACATTTTTTTATTTTTTTTCAACAATCTAATGTTTTGTGTTGTTTTTAATAGTGCTTATCTTGTAACTGTAAATATGGTTTTACAACCAAATATTTTGAGTTGTTTTTATAAAAATTCTTTGAGGCAATTGTTTTACAACATTTCCATGGAGAGAAGTAGGTTTTAGAAAAAAATAAAAAATAAAAATAATAAAAAAAATAAATAAATAATAAATAAATAATAATAATAATAATAATAATAATAATAATAATAATAATAATAATAAAAAAAATAAATGTAATATTTAATTTGTAAAATAAGAAAAAATCCCGCACACTGAGGACTTCAGGGACCGGCCTCCTGCTGGTGCCCAGAGTCAGGACTAAACATGGGGAATCAGCGTTTTAGTTTTATGCAGCTAAAACCTGGAACAATCTTCCTGAAGATGTGAGACAGGCCTCTACTTTGGTAATGTTTAAATCCAGGCTCAAAACGGTTCTGTTTAGCTGTGCATACGACTGAAAGGTTTTTATTCTGCACTCTTCTTCACTTTTAATGTTAATTTTATGATGATTATTTGTGATTATTTATGTTTTGATTTGTGTGATTTTAATGTCTTTCTTATTCTGTAAAGCACTTTGAATTACCTTGTGTACGAAGAGTGGTTACTCCAGTGTTTATGGTTCAATCTTTAGTCCAGCTTTTGTTATGTTCATGTTGTGTTCTTGGGCAAGACACCTCACCCACCCCTTGTCTAGGCTTCACGCATATTCTAAGTGTAAAATGTAAGATTTGTTATTGCTCCTGAAATAGCAAAATTTAAAGAAATGGTCAGTATAAAGTATTCATATCCAGTAGAGGTGAGTAGTACCCAGTGAGATCTACATTTACTCCAGTACATTCACTTATGTGAATCTAATGATACTTTTCTAGCAGTAAAAATGAAAGTAAAAAGTAAAAATGTTGATTCTACTTCCTGCAGTAAGTCTACAATTGACAACAGCACAATGACAATATGAAATGATTTGAACTTGTGTTTTTGTGTCTACCCAGATTTTGTACCTACATTATTTAATATTTTGTTCTTCCAATTACATTCATTCCACTTAATAATACCTACACCTTAATTAGCCATAATAGATCATGAAGGA
Organism: Periophthalmus magnuspinnatus; assembly: GCF_009829125.3. Classification (NCBI taxonomy): domain Eukaryota; kingdom Metazoa; phylum Chordata; class Actinopteri; order Gobiiformes; family Gobiidae; genus Periophthalmus; species Periophthalmus magnuspinnatus. Next base: position 21,596,011 of record NC_047135.1, on the reverse strand, counting down.
ACACTTACTTCATAATAAACAAATAGTTTATTAAGAACAATTCAAGATGACTTAACTGAGAGCTTAAGATGAGGGTAATAATTAAGTAGCTACTGAGTGTAAATCATTCTTGAAAAGCATTACTTTATCCTCCTAAGACCCGAGCTCTTGCATGAGATGTTTTATTAAATTCTCTTTGTTATTTAGGCTGATTGGGACCTGATGAGTGTAAATACAAATAATTATCTTTTTACATAATGTAGTTTCTGAGAAAAGTGATGTAAAATGAATGTCCTCATATGTGGACATTTTAATTATTTTCATAAAACAATTGAGTTATAATTTGCAAAAACTATTTATTAAGACTCTGAACACAGCAGCATTTGTCCTGAATGTAAAAACAAATTTGTGCCTCTTGAAACAATGTGTCTCATGTGACGTGCTGCTGACAGGAGCAGGAAGACATATGCCTTTACTAAAAAAAAAAAAAAAACATTTTTTAAAAAATACTCTAAACATTCTAAACTCTTAAAATTTCTCTAAATTGAATATATTTACATTTGCTGCTGTTCTTGTATGCTATTATTCTTCTTTGAAGAGTTTACACTGTGGCCTAGACAACCCAAAATGTGTTGTCCACATATGTGGAGGCCAGGTCCTAGGAGGTAGAAGCCACAGGATGTGATTTTTTTATCCTTCTCCTGCATGTTTCCATGAAAATGTTGGGAAATAATGTTCCATTGGGTTAATCTTCCACAATACGGGTCACATTATTATTTTAAGACATTTGAACAAATTTTTTGCATTTGTGTGTGCATTTCTATAGCAGGCTCATAGAAAACCATAACACTAGTCAAAATGGGATTCTTATTTTGTTTGTCCCTGTAAATACTGTCATTATGGCGTTAGCATAACAAATCCTGCAGACTGTTAAAGTGTTTGCTTCACTTGAGAGACTCATTCAAATATCACACTTTAGTCAGGCGTTCCATATACACAGCCCTGCCGCAGATCCCAGACTTACACCAAAGATAGTCCTCTCTGAGCTCTTAAGTTTCTCTATTAACTCAAGCAATTGTAGCAGCAATAAGAGATTTCAATAATCTGTAAAACATCACATCTTTTTCTCAATGATTTAGCATGATAGAAATGTGTGTTTTTACAATCTTTCAAAATGCTTACTCAATATTTTTGTGAATAGGCAAAATCAGTGATTGGATTTGGTGAGAGAAAAGGCCATAGACATTGCCTGGGAGCCAGAATACAGGCTTCTTCAATACTTTACGAAGATGTGAGTCTGGACAACGGTGAATCTCCATGTTTTCAGATGGACGTGATTGACAGGTGGATTAGCCAATCAGAGGCAAGCATGGTCCATCAGCATTAAAACAAATATGGCTGCTTATGAGGAAAAAATAATAGAAAAAAATGTAACTAGTGACTGAAAAACATTGCACATTTACCATAGACCCATTAAACCAGTAAAACACATCAAAACAGCATGTGTATGGCGATATGAAGATTATTTAAAGCCCTGCATTTTTATTTTTTATTTTTTGTAAATGAGTACATTTTGTGGGTTTGTCTGCAATTCATAATACACACTTTTTCAGTAGTTTATGAAGAACTGAATGTGGTCACCGGTGAATCTCCCCGAGTTCAGATGGGTGTGATTGACAGGTGGAGCAGCCAATCAGGGACAGGCATGGTCCATCCATGTTGCACAAAGTAAAGAAAAACAATATCACAGCGAACTGAAAAACATGGTGGATCTGCAGGGTCAATGAGCAAAGCACTGAACTGTTAACCTGAGGTGAGATACATTTGATTTTATTTGTAAATCACAGGTGACCAATGAGCTCCTTTGTTTCACATGCATCACTGAAAAAATAAAAATCTGATGGTAAGATCATGTTTGACTGAGCTTGACATTAATCTAGATTTGCAACCAAACTATATACTGTTAAAACGGCACTTTGTGACAAAATGACACCACTGTGGTCTGTCTGCAGATAAGAATAAAATATCTTACCTTTCATAAAAATGGAAGTAAGAGCTCTGATTGGCTGCGTTTTGCCATTTAAAGTCACACCTGAAAAAGAATTCCTGTGGATTTTAATGATGTGCCAAAGAGTTTGTGAGATCTATAGAGGAGTTAGATGGATTTTAATATCTGTGTAATCCCTCAGTCATCCAGGTCTAATCCACAGAACAAGAAAAATTCAAATCTGTCAACTGGACAAAAAGTTGTAGAAGTGAAAACCTCTCACTGCTCATCTTCAGTTCTGGTCAGATTACTAGTGGATGCTGCCTTATATCTAAAATAGGTAGATTAGATAGTTTTTATCCAATTGACAGATTTAAATTTTTCTTATACTATGGATTTAAATACCTATTTCCTCCTTTTGCAGTTTGAAAATTGTGTAATGCAGTGTATGAAAAAAGTAAACATAAAAAAGGCTACAAAAAGACTTGCAAAAGATCCTGTGTTAGCGCATGATAGACTGTATCGGACAATGCTATAACATAAATAAATAAAACAAACAAATAAATGAGTGTTGTTGTGTTCTGTTGTTGAGTCACTTTAAGTCAAGCGTCCCCGGTCCCCAGCCATGAATTCTGCTTCAGAGGATGAGCAAACTAACAATGCTATCACCAAGTACTGTTGTCATGATACTAACATAGGTGGGTTAAGTGTCTTGCCCAAGGTAACAACAACAGCATTTATCTGTGCGAGCTGGAATTGCACCGCTGCCCTGTGGACCAGTGGATCTGACCACTCAACTAATGATGTTTATATTGTGGTATTCAAACCGCCAACCTTCGGATTAGACCTGCACTCTACCAACTGAGCTTCTGTTGCTGTCACTGTAACTTGAAACCGATCTCAATACCACAAAACCCCATTAATTAATATGACCCTGTGGTTCTGAAATTGCCCATACTAAAGCTATTTCAGTACAACCGTTGCTAGTTTCGCTATGTTCTGCTTATGGAAACTCAACTCAGTCCTGTTTTAAGCACTTCACATCCATTATCTTGGCTAAGTACACTAAGACCTAAATGAAAGTACTTTGGGAGGTCCAGGTTATGTGGAGATCAGGTCGTAACCTTCAAAACAAACAGGACATCCGGTGATCAGAACTTCTTAAAGACACTTGACACTACTGGAATTAACCCAGAGATCACAAACTGACCAACCACAGAGAGGAGCCACCTACTGCTGCTAATATTGATTTTCTGAAATATACTTAAAAATATCCGCAGTGTTTTAGGTAACAATTTAAGGCTTAAAAAACTGCAAATTAAATGTAATATAATAAGCTCATGCAGTACAAAAACACAAAAAAGTATGAACAATTTGTGATTTTTGTTCAACAATATCTACAAGCATGCATGGCCTTGTCTGTATCTGAACAAATATGGCTGCGTACAAGGAAAAAAGAAAGGAAAAATATCACGTTGGATTGAAAAACATCGCAGACTTTGAGTGGTCATTCTGGACTTGCCAGGCAACCACAGACCCATATTTGGGTTGTATTATTTTGCTATAAGTTCTATACGGATTACAAAGCCCTTTTGAAGCTTTGCAGAGAATTGGGAACAGGGATGCATTGTTGAATTGTTGTTGCACAAAAACATTGAGCATTTGACTTAAATCAATCTACTTTATGTAATATTTTACTGGCAAAACTTTTCCCAAATTCTCCATTGAAAGAAACCTGAAGTGCCATCACAAAGAAAGTGCAGTTTAGTTGCATTTACTGAAAAAGTGTGAGTGGCAGAATAAGGTCACTAACCGGTAAAAATATGTATGGCGATATGATATGAGTTTTTTGTCTTGTAAATCACTACATTTTGTGTTTTGCCCCAAAGCATATATTGTAAAAGCAGAACTGTGTGACAAAAATGAGGCAACTGTGCGCTGTCTGTAGTATCTATCTATCATAAACCTAGAAGTAAAATCAGAGCCAGTCCTGATTAGCTGTGCTTTGCCATCTGAAAATGCTGTTCTAAAATCATGGACATGCTCAAAAATGAATGCATCTAAATATTAATGATGTGCTGAAAGGTTTGTGAAATCTGTGGATGAGTTAGACAGATTTAGAACATAGGAAAACTTACACATACATGGAGCTACTACTCTTTATATTTTGTACAATGCATTTGTCAAACAACACAGTCTTAAATCTCCGAAGTTATTTTACTATAATCTGGAACTTTTAAGTGTGTGTGGTCGCATTGCCATTGTACACGTGAGCTTGTTGAGGCAGGACACAGTTTTTCCCCGGGGAAAGCACTAGGAGAGTGTCAGGAAAGTACTAGGACTAAAGTACAACCCTTATAAAATGTGTCCTCTGCATTTGACCCGGAATCCCGCTGAGGCAACATGCCAGGAACAGTGGACCCATCTTCAAATCATGAGTAAGGCTTGGTCAAGACTGTAGGTGGGATGTGGAAAACCAGAGTAACTATAAAAAATTCCACATAGGCCCCTTGCCACCTGGAAGTTGAACCGGGGACCTTGTTGCAGTGAGGTGAGAATGAGGAGAAAACATCATCCCCGTAGAATTATAAACTTCTTACGTTTTTGTCTAAATAGAGTTCATGTTTTTTTCCATGTTCATTTTTGTTACTGAATATCTTATGTATTTTTTAAAAAAAAAGATTTTGTAGGGTTTAGTAAGTATTTTAGGTTTATATGAGCAAAACCCCATATCCCCATCCCACCGTGCTTTATGAGTCATCAGAAATATAATCTCAAGATCTCAGAACTACCCACAACTTTGATAGAACCTACCAGTTTTAACAGTTTTTACACCAGTAGAGGCTAAAAGGGTACCTGGAACATTTTTAACAGTAGCAGTATCAGAATGGCTGATTTCTAGCAGAGAAGGTCCGACTAGGATTGAGGTAGTAGTAGTAATTGTTTTAAATGATTATCATTATTATAATAATTTATATATATATATATATATATATATATATATATATATATATATATATATATATATATATATATATATATATATATATATATATATATATATATATATATATATATATATATATATATATATATATATATATATATATATATATATATATATATATATATATATATATATATATATATATATTTTACTTTAAGCACAGGAGTGCCCCAAGGCTCTATTTTTGGTCTTCTAATTTATACTATATTTATTAATTCCACTAGTTGCAATTTAAGAGAAAGCCTCTTACATTTATAAACAGATGATGCTGTTTTGTATGGATGTGCTTCCTCTGCTGATCAGGTGATTAAAAAAAATAAAATAAAATAAAAAAAGAAATCAAAAATTCCCTCAAAACTCTGAAATTATCCCTGAATGCAAATAAAACATAAAAAGTATATATATTTATATATATATATATATATATATATATATATATATATATATATATATATACATACATACATACATACATACATACATACATACATACATACATACATACATACATACATACATACATACATATATACAGACTTCAGCCTCCACTTGAAACCTCTTTTTACTCAACCCTTCGCTTCATGTGTTTATCAGGGACTACTTGATGAAACTGTCTGAATGTCTCACTTGCTTGTTAAACTTTGATACAGGAACTTTTAATACAAGATCTCATGATTGACTATATTTAAAAACTGTCTGCACTTGAAGTGAAATGGAAAAAGTTTCTGGTTATTTTGCTTCTTAAAAATGGAATACGTTTCAAGGACAAACTGGATACATATATCCCAGTGATCAATAAATCGGTTAATGAATCTTTGGATTCATATAGCACATTTTATGACACTCAAAGCACTTTACGATGCATACTTGGTGGTCGTAAGCTACTATTGTAGTCACAGCTGCCCTGGGACAGACTGACGGGAGCGAGGCTGCCAATCTGACCACCACCAAGGCGCTCATGCACTTACCACTTTCATACTAGGCAATGTGGGAGAAGTGTCTTGCCTAAGGACACAACTCTATCCAAGTACTAACTAGGCCTGGTCTTCTTTAGCTTTTGAGATCTGATGAGATCAGGCTTTGACAAGCTGGTATGGCCACACCTAATGCACTTTAATAATCTGGTGATAAATATTTATAATCACATCTGCTCCTGTTTTTATTGTTTTAAATGGACCTATGCAGTTATTTGTTTTGGTTGTTTTTGTTTGTAATGTTCTGTATTTTAACAGGGCACTCATGAAAAAGTGTCTGGTACACTCATTGGGCTATTTCTCTATAAATAAAAGAAATTAAGGTTGCCTCGTAAATCCACAGTGACACCTGTTTTTTTAATATGGGGATATTAGGTCGTGACCAGCCAGAACCAGTATTTCCGTATCGCAAGTGAAGGAGCTCATTGGTCACCCATCATTCAGAATAAAATCAAGCTTCTCTTATCTCAGATGAACAAATGTTCTGTTTTGATATCTCACCCTTTTGAACTTGGGGAGATCCTTTAAAGAAATTGAATTTTTTGTACCTATTTTCCTATTCTTCTATCACCATACTTTTAATCCTGCTTGAGTAATATTTTTATCAAAGTAATGGTACTCTTACTTGAGAGATCCCAGGTGAGGATTAGGAGTCTCAGGTTAAAAAGCGGCTCCCTGTGGGTGTTCCTGGTGGATCTTTTACTTCTTCTCACTTTGTTTGTTTGTCAGAGCTCAGAGGCTGTGGTGGACCAGCAGCAGACATTAGGGACAGATTAAGAGCTCAGGAGTGCCAAAGCTAAACTGTTTGGACCAAATGGAGAAATCCTTAAGTAACCTGATCTTTGGCATGCATTAAAACTATATTGGAAATTCCACAATAGCACTCATGTTAACTACAAAAGATGATGCATACAGCTACAGTCAATTTGAATGCATTTTATTCAAAAAATTGTATTTAGGCCCAAAGGCACACAGAGCATCAAACATGAGGCCTACACTTACAACACCCGCTAGAGATTAATTAACAAATGTACCACACCAGATTGTCACAGAAATCAGATTACATTTTTATCTTGTGTAAAAGTGAAAAACAGAACTAATTAATTTTAAACCATTTACAGTGTCCAAAGTTATTCCTCACTTTCCTACCACATTCTTAGCATCCTAATTATTTTCACAACTTTCACATTGCAGAGTGAAATTTGCAGTCACATTTTGATCCTAAGAGCTACTTTTCACATTTTATATGCTCTGGGCAGAGATGGGTAGTACTCAGTTACGTTTACTTGAGTAACTTTTTAAAGAAACAGTAGCATACTTTTACTCTTACTTGAGTAATTTTTTTTTTTTTATTGACGTAACAGTACTCTCCTAATTGATTAAAGGTCACGGTTACTTTTCCCACTATGACAAAGCTTTATGTTGACAATATGAAATGATTTGAACATTTGTATTTCTTGCATTATTCCTTCAGATATAATGTAGTTGTATATGTCTATCCTTTGAAAACAATATATTTTGTGAATTATTTGATGTCTTGTCCTTTAAATTAGATTGTAACGTGTCAACAGTTACTCTTTAAGTTACTCTTACTTCAGTAGTAGTTTTCCCTAATACTTTTTTACTCTTACTTGAGTGATTTCTTGGACTAAATGCTTTATGCTTAAGTAATATTATTTTGAAGTAATGTCACTTTACTTGTACAGTTTTTTGCTACTTTACCCACCTCTGCTACTGGGAAAAAATGTACTTTTAAACATGAAAAAAATCTGTGTTAGGGGAAGGCTAATGTTTTTGCTAATTTCCCACCAGTGTTTGGGTATGGAAAATAGGAGTACGTAATATGAAGATGTATAGGCCTTTGTTCCTTGTTCCTTGTCTCTGTGGGACAGGAGCAGACAACCCCACGTCTCGGATCATTACCACAACACAGAGACTACGGGGGCAGGAGGATCAGCGCTACAGCCCATAATGACACAGCTCAAACATGCAGCATTACTCATGGGACTACAAAGGTGATCTACAGCTTAGCATCTATGTGACAAGTACTGGAGCTCAATCATAACTAATGACTTGGTCTTGATTTGAGTTTACCTAACCTCCAAACTTTGATGTGACTGGCTGCAGAAGAGTGTGGGAGGCACTAGGGGCAGTAGTGTCCAAGAAATGCTGGAAATCAGTCAGCTGAAGAAATGAAGAGATAGATATGCACACTTTGGACTTGTCAACTTATTATTTATTCCAGTTTATGAGGGTAACCAAACATGTGACCTAGCACCAAAATACATCTCTGACAAGTTAGTGCCATATGAACCATCTCACACTCTGAGGACTTCAGGGGCCGGCCTCCTGCTGGTGCCCAGAGTCAGGATTAAAAATGGAGAATCAGCGTTTTGTTTTTTTGCAGGTAAAACCTGGAACAGTCTTCCAGAAGATGTGAGACAGGCCTCTACTTTGACAATGATAAAAATCCAGGCTCAAAATGGTTCGATTTAGCTGTGCATATGACTGAAAGGTTTTTATTCTGCACTCTTCTCTTTTAATGTTAATTTTATGATGATTATTTATGTTTTGATTTGTTGTATTGTGATTTTAATATCTTTCTTATTTTGTAAACCACTTTGAATTACTTTGTGTATGAATTGTGCTATACATGCGCAGCATGTAAAGTTCATAGTGTGGTTGCCGGGTCTCTTTGACTCGCTCACATGCCCCAGGTCCTGTGTCAGGAGAAGAGAAACAGTCCTTAAATCTGCAGCCTGGACACTGCAGCCAACGTCCAGATGGAAGCCAGGTGAATTCTAGGAACATGGAGTATGAGGCATCCTGGAGGATCTTGGTGCCTCTCCTCACAATTTGCGGGGAAAAAAAAAACAATACAAGAAAACAATCATGTAAAACTCCCCTTTTCATGAATGTAGAATGCTGTAGAAGACTTGCCTGACCAGCCAAAACCACACACTTTGACAATTACAAAGACACATGTGTCTGGAACCGTATCCTGTCTCCCAGATTTCTGATAGATGGTGGTCTGATTCCAGACCTTTGTGCATTCGAAAAGAATGCAATCTGGAGAAGAGTTGCTGGATGCTTTGAGGTCAAACTGACACTGCGTTGGTCTCCTACTGTTGCTGAGAGCTTCTGCTGTGGCATTAAAGAATGGGTCATTATCAGACTTTCTACAGCAACAATACGGACAAACATCTATATGACCTCAAATCATGAGTATTAGCTGTATATTCTTTAAAGTTAACATCTTTACTTTCTTAATGTTTATCAATGATGAGCTTTGGCTAGCTCAGCACCGCGCTCCACTTGAACAGCCTGCAGCATGCACGCTCCACTGTCTCTGCTCTTTCACTTCATTTGGACATTTTGTTTGTTTTTGTCTCCAATCCTCCCAAATCCCCCTTCCCTCCACTAAGAGTAAAACAACTTATTAACTTAAGAACAATTATTTCCCATGAGCCTTCATCGCGGCTGCTTTTATTTTTGCCAACTTTCTTCGCTCACATCCACAATATTTCTTAGAGCTTTAATTAACAGAATGTGGATTTAGTGTTCTCCAGTTTTTTAGCTCGGAGGACAAATTTGACTTTTCCAGATACGGATTAAAAGCACAAAGTTTCAAAATGGACGTCTGTCTGGGTAAACTTTGCAGTGACATAAAGAGGTGCGTCGTAGGTGTGGAGGGATGACTGCTGTTGACATAGAGGGAGTGATGTGATTAGAACGCCTATTTTCGGTCTGAAATGTGGTTCGAGACAGACTGGGCAAGCACTGATTCACTTAAGTTGGCGAAGGAGCATGCCAAGACATATTTTCCTTTAGAAATGGGATTTGGGCTGAATCTAAAAACTGGCGAAGCTATCACTCAGCGATGACAGTTTTATATTTGTGTTTGTGTACTTTATGGAAAATAAAAAATCTTTTATTTCATTATTTTATTTGTTTGACACTCGTCTGCGGCTTCTGTTAAACAGTCAGTTTGAATTTGTCTGTAGTAAAATGGTATTTCATTAAAACGTATTTAAGGTTACACTTTGTTTTGCACAAGTACATGCAACTATAACAGGAGAATACGAGAATGTAGGGATAGAGCATTCTGGGGTTACTTTTTATTACAGGTACACAATGCATTATAATGCCAGCCTCATGGCATAATTGCCTAAGGTGTTTTTAGGTCAAATGTAGTTTTTTGCATAATTCTCCTTTCCAGACCCTGCGTCATCTGTACGTGTCATTAGCTCTGTCCTCGGCGAATCAGAAGGATTTTCATAACTGAAAAAACAACCCCAGTTATCCTATTGATGACATGGGCAGTTTATTTTTGTATTTATACACAGTGTTACGCTTTATTATAAGTTGTCACACAGTGTTAAATCTAATTTCAGGTAGTTACATAGCGTCTTATATGTTATACAAGCTCTTATGTACTGCATGCATGTTTAACATAGTGTGCTACATCTTATACAAGCTGCTGTGTTGTTTTATTGTGTGTGTTATTATTAGTGTGTTACATGTTACACATGCTGTTACATGATGTGTTATATGTTATACAAGCCGTTACATGGTGTTTTACAGGTCATTAGGGATATTTTTACAGTGTGTTGCATGTTATAGAAGCTGCTGCATTGTGTTTTACAAGTTATTACATGTAGTGTTACAGTATATTACATGTTACACACACTGTTACATAGTGTGTTATATGCTACACAAGCCATTACATAGTGTGTTACATACTGTACAAGCTGTTATGTAATGTGTTACATGTTAAACAAGCTGTTATGTAATGTGTTACATGCTATAGGAGCTGTTACATTGTGATTTACAGGTTATAATAAGTAGTTTTACAGTTAGATACATGTTATTTTGGGTTGTTGCATGTTATTTTGGGCTTCAATCTCTACTTTGAAACCTTGAGGTACACTCTTTCACTCAGCCCTTGGTTTCAAAACAGGTGATGAATTTAAAGCTATCTCCATACACTCGAGCCATCGCTATCCGTCAGAAGAGAACAATACTGTATTAAATGTATTTATAAGAGACTACTTGATAGACTGCCTGAATATCTTACTTGCTTGTTAAACTTTGATAAAGGAACTTTTATACAAGATCTCATGATTGTGAGCTAAACTAGTAGTATGTATATTTTTCTCCGCACAAATGGAATACATTTCAAGGACTAATGTTTTAAATGGACCTATGCAGTTGTTGTTCTTGCTGTCGTTTTGTTTTAAAAAGAGAGTCTGGTACTCTTATTGGGCTTTATCTGTGTAACTAAAGATACATGAAATAAATTGCTGCACAATGTGTGAAAAGTCACTACAGGTAGTTTCACAGTGTGTTACATGGTAGTAAACAGCTACAGATGTTAAAGTGTTATGTAAAATTAAGTGTTACATATAGTATTAATAGGAATAAGTGAAATACTAGCAGTTATAGGGGCAAATTTGGAGCCCAAGTTGCGTATTTGGAATTACAACCACTGTCAGTCAAACCTGTTCCTAACGCTAGTGGGAGCAACCTCAGGGAAAGAAAGCACCTGATTTGTCTGTTATTAATGTTCATATCTTGATTTACGGACACAATAGCCAAATAAAAACACCATGATCATACAGAGTGGGTCAATACAAACATTTTAAGACCAAAATGACGACCCTGACAGCAGCAGTTACAGAAAGAGGGCCGACAGTTTTTCAATAGAAAGTTGAGTGAGCCAGATGTCTGCGCAATCCCTCAGTCATCCAGGTATGCTTCATAGTAAAAGAAAAACTCAATTCTGTCAACTGGATGAAAAATTTTTTGAGTGAGGACGTTTTGCTGCTCATCCAAGCTGCTTCTTCAGTTCTGGTCAGATTGCTGGTGGTGGAGTCAATGCAGCCCTGAAAGATGGGCCAAATGAGACTGAATTTCTTTAAAAGATCAACTCAAACTCACTATGATCATTATAAGACAGTGAGCTATTTATGTAAAAAGCTGTTATTGTATGGCCTCAAATATTCCCACAATGCCTGGGAAATATTTTAACCACTGCTTTGAAAAATCTTCAATTACTTTGTTTTGTCAGCTTGGCCATGGAGATGTGTACACTGCAGACTGACAGTAGGCTGTGACTATAAAGCCTCGCACTTAGCCTAGCCAGTCCAAATACGTGTTTACCTTAGCTGCTCAGATTAGCTTAATTACACCCTGAGAGCACTTTGAAGGCTAACATTGTATTAGCTCAGCAAGATGAGACATGCTAGCTACTGCAGCCGAGCGATGGGGAAACCCAGATAGTGTTTGGATTTGAGCAGCCTTAAACACAGTCAAAGGGGATATTGTGCAGTAATGTCGCTTTTTGATTAGACTACTTTGGAAATTCATGTTTTATAAATTATATAATCTAATTAGCTTTTTGAATTTGACCGAGAATGCCAGAATTCTGTGTCTGTTGAGAACATAGGCGATTAGCGTCATGCTTATTTTCAACTTTTTGTAGTGAAGGCAATTTTATCACTTTAAGTTCTATAAGAGTATGTGGACTAAACCCTGACTAACACAGGATAAATTTAAAAAAATAAAAGAGGTTTAAACTAGAGCTTAAGTAAGGCTGTATGGAACCACTACGTTTAATTTAAAATGAACTGTGGCAATATGGCAAAAAATGTTTATCTTATCATATCGTATAATTTTTTGTATCCAGATCGAGATTTCGGTTTTATCACGATCCACGTAAACATAGTATCTTTATATTGCCTTAAAGAAATCACTAAACTCATTGTTAAATCATCAGTTATTCACTCAGAGCGTTGCTGAGGCTGACCAATAGGAGGTGTGGGTGGGAGCATAGTGCTACATTCAAGAATAAATTAGTGAGTCATGGTATGACGATAATGCCAAAATAACATATCGTCACAGGAATTAGATCACCTTACTGTCCAGCCCAAGTTCTTACAGTAAACCGTACTATTCTGGGCTTTCAACAGAGCTTTCCAGAGTAAGATAAACAAATTAGTGTTTATTATTTCATTTTACTCATTCAGCTTCCTCTCTGTCCATGATGTGAAATGGTATTGCTTTGACTGGAATGTTCCATGATATGACATTAAACTCATCTATCTTATGAGTATTTTACTGCTAAAACAATATGTGCATAAATGTGCATTCTTACTGTGAGCATTGTCGCCACTCCACAGACCTTACTTGTAACTTGGTGTGATGGTCACGTGCTTATCTCAATGGATAAGTTTAATCCTATAGTATAGAACCTTTCAATCAAATCAAAAATATCTATAGAGCCTACTGTGTCTAGCCCAATGGCACAGCATCAGTAGCCCAAGCTATGCTCATGTCTTATTTTTCCATTATGTATGATAAGTTTCTTTCTCTGAACTGCTCTAAGACACACAAAGAAGTTTCTTAATTCCACAAAACTACACACTCACAAATGGCTTTAGCAGTTGCTACACTTACTAAATCTTGGACATTAAAAGGAATATCCTGTTCCTAAAATCTTTTATACTAATAATAAAAAGTTAAATTGTTTTAGCTTACCACTGATGCCACAGACTTGCTTTGAATATAGCTGGTGCCCAGTTATTTTGCAGTGGATTAGCTAAAGTAGCTGGCAGCTGGCTAGTTAGCTAATGCACAAGGCCTGTTGTAGATTGTAGATGGTGATATAGCCTTGCAGTAAGACCTGATTACTGTAGCACTTATAGAGACTTAGCTTAGCAAAACGTTAGCGACCCACACAATTCCCAAAATGTGGAGGTATGCTTGTTTACAGATGACCGATATCACTGAGCACTGGTCTTACCATATATCCTTGAAGGTGTCGCGACCTCCTGTACATGGTGTGACGTTGACAAACTCAGAGTTCACTCATCTCCTTGTATCATTTGTGGTTCGGCTATTTTGGATGGTAAGTATATACAAGTGCAGATGCTACGCCAAATGTCCCACACACAGCTGTTGATGGACGGATCACCAGTGAAAACAGGACGATGCCAATTCCAAAAAGGCGTGGGGATGGAAATAAATAGCCAGTGCAGCTTGTTGTAACCATTAGAAACAAGATGGAGGTGGTGATAGGAAGGTGAGTGATGATGGCAAAGAAGAAAGACGCCAGCAACAACACGTCAACAAGAGGCAGGTGAAACGAGCAAAAGTGACTAATTGATTTGAGTGTGTTCACAAGGTGTTCTAAGGACATGTGTGAAAATGAAACTGAAACAAGCCACCGTTTTTAAATTTGTTTAATTTTGAGATCAGTCAAAATGTTAAACAAAAATGGTGCAGTTTTGTTTTATTTAGCATTTTTGTAGAAATTAGCTGACTTGCTAGATTGACAATGACTCCTGGATGGAAGCCGAAACTTATGACACTTATAACACTTGTTTTGGATTAGATTTCAAAATGTTAAAATGAAAAAAAAATAATAATAAAAAAATGGATGGATAATCCCCCTGTCCAAATATGCAAACACTATGTTACACCTTGTGATGTCATCGGGTGACAATCTAGGAAATGCTCCTTCATGTTTTTAAGTCTGTACACCTTCATCAGGCAGACTCATTCTAATAGTTTGGACTCTCACACGCTGAAACTAGCAACTTTTAAAAGTGCACTATGTAACCCTTCTCCATGGAGATGTCTTTAACTTGCCAGAAATATTCCACAGTATGACATGAAACATGTACATCTCCATGAACACAAGCAGGTGACGCCACCAAGTCGCCACCAAGTTTAATCAGCAATAAAAACATCTGTAATTGATTGGTAGCAAAATGAATGAAACTACTGCACATAGCATCAGATTTGTGACGTTGTAGTATATTGATTTGTAGGCTTGTGGGATGGGCCTTGTACAGAGTCTTACAGCTAACCATAAAGCAGGGTTCGAGTAGTGCCTGGGTGAGATCCCCATAACAGTGTCTCATATGTATCTTTGTTCCATTAGTACAACCATTATAAGCTGACAGAGAAGTGGATAATTCTTGTGGCTCTGTGTGTGCATAGCTGTAATTGGAGAGCCCTCTTTGGTCCCACTCTGTCCTCAGCCTCTTAATAACAGCAGATTCCTCGCTGGAACAATGGCACGGGTGGGCTGGTCTCGGGTTAGATTTCCGTAGGCCCTCACAGTCTATTGACTCTGGACTGGACTGACCCCTGGTACTGTAGCAAGCATTATGGAGGATTGAGAGGCTAATATCAACAATGCAATTAGATACAGATATTGATGACAGCTCGGATGAATTAATAGATTGCGTAACATTTCCATTTCCAACAACTGTTTTTATATTTTTTTTAGAGATCATTGTACTTAGGGAGACCTACTGAAATTCCAAATATTGAATCAAATATACTATACCTAAGTCAGTTGACTCATATGGAAACAGAATAGAATATATTTATTGTATGGTGAAAGTCATTATTTATACAGTGAAAACAAATTATAATATGTGTTTTCTATTGTTACTTTTTTTGAAATTACGTACAAGTTCTCATATAATAAATGTACTTTTAGCCATATTTTGTTGTTTCATCATCAAAAACACTCCTGGAGTTGCATTTTGTTTCATCAGTGGCATGTTCAGACTTTTTTCACTGGGTTGGCCTAGGGATGGCAGCAAGGCCGGCCTAAGCCTTTAAGGTGATAATTTTGAGAATTCTAAATTATATATAGTGAATACATAACTTGAAATCATAATAATTATACATATTTTTGTATATTTACTCCTAATAATTAAAAAGTATATATATATATATATATATATATATATATATATATATATATATATATATATATATATATATATATATATATATATATATATATATATATATATATATATATATATATATATATATATATATATATATATATATATATATATATATATATATATATATATATATATATGGCTTCACAGCTAAATAATACTAACAGTTATATGCATGATGTGGGTGAGATAATGGGTCTTCTCTACTGGCTAACCCATCCTGATACCGAGGATGCTCATAGGTGTGACATCACACATTACGGGCCCAAACTATTATGCAAAAATATCACTCAGGGACAATTCATACTTAGTGTACCTCAAAAGACCTAGCTTAACTATAAACAAATACATGTTCTTGTTTCAGTATATTTAGCTCCTTTCTTCAGATAGATATAAGGCAGTGTCCACCAGCAATCTGACCAGAACGGAAGACGTGCCGAAATGTCTTCACTCACTAAAACTTTTGTCCAACTAACAGATTATTTTTCTTTTTTTTGCTACATTTAAAAAGTTCCCAAAAATAAATAGGCATTTTCAATTTTAACTGTGTTCTGAATACCACTAAATGAAAGAGTACCTGCAGCAGAAATACAGTTACTCAAAATTATTTTTCTAAACATATATTTTCAGTATACACATTTAGTTACTTCTCCACAGTGTTTATCACAGTATAATATACACTGGAGTGGACAACTTACACTTTCATACCATCCATTACAATACTTTGGGGTCTACTTTTTACTATCCAAACCATTGGTATTTTTCCACAGTAAACATTGGCTCGACATTGTTTTGGGGCCTGGTGCTGTTTGCCTCCTCTGATCGAGAACACTGTGAACTGGCTGCAGATGTAGTCAGCTCCTTCACTGTGGCAGCTTGCATTTGTGCAGGGATTTGGCCAGAAGCACTGGGCAAACTAAAGAACGCCGCGTCTAACATCTCCCACCTGTACCTGTTTATGCCACGGTCTATATGGAGGTGTGTGCACAGGGGGCCACCTAATGGAGCCTCCAATGTTCAGGAAAAGTATATATCATTTATTTAGAAAGGTGCTAAATTTGTTTATCTGCAAAGGCCATTAAAACAGTATAGTAGTTTTGCGTATTTTCATTCCTTTCCTTTCAACAAAACTTGAATGTCATTCCTATGGTACAATTCATATGACTTTGAGATATTTGAAAAGTACACCGACATATTTCCATGTATTCTTTTTCCTTTAGTTTTTACAGAAAAAAAAGAAAAACGTTTTTACAGAAAAATGTCAAGTTACTAGGTATTTTATTTTCAAATTCCTGATTTTGAATTATGTAGTGCTGTTTAATATTTGTAAAGATACCACTTAATAGAGAGAGACAGTAAATACAGAACTTAACCAGTCTGACTAATTTGAAGTAAATTTGGTCAAAATCACATAAAAGGTGTATACTAGCTATGTATGTATGTATGTATGTATGTATGTATGTATGTATGTATGTATGTATGTATGTATGTATGTATGTATGTATGTATGTATGTATGGATGGATGGATGGATGGATGTATGGATGTATGGATGTATGGATTTATGGAATTACCTATTTAATAAAAAATGACATGACTGAACTTTTAGAGAAGCTGAAAAAATAAAATAATAATCTAGAAATCTAGATTTAATATAGATTCATATGAAACCATATTGTGCAATAATTTTATTCAAATAATGTGGCCAGAATTTTATTAATAATGTAGAGCAAACCTAAAGTTTTTGAGCTGTGTTCAAACGTATGTTATATTAATATAGTTTGATTAATTAATATTAAAATAATTACATGGGAAGAGGTGAAATAATATATTCAAACAGGGTCAACATTTTTTTTTTACTGTAGACATTTTGAGTATACCACTGTTTACCTCTATCAATCCCCCACAGATCCTAGTTGTATTCTTCCTTTTGGGACAGAGCGAGCATTGAGCACATGCAACAGTAGCCTAATAAAGCCTTAGCGCAGCACTGGCACACACGCGCTCTTAAACAACTCGGAGCATTCTCAACTTGAAAGCTTCCCTTTTTCTGATGCAGCGTGGTGCCTCTTAAAATATCATCCTTTCTAATCCGGCAAGCTTTCAGCCTTCACTCTTATAATGTTCTCCAGCTCTGCGCTAAAGCTTCGGATAGGCCGGCATTAAGCGCGCAACAGTAATAAATAGTCAAGTTTGTCCTCGAGATCACTATCTGTTTAAATCAATACCGTTTGCCAGCAAGATACCACTATGAAAATATTTGGCTGCTAGCTTGGGTTGTTACAAAATGTCTTCTCCTTGCAGTAAATAGCGGCAAGGAAAAAGTCGGAAAAAAACACAACAGTCGCGCGGATAACCATTGATCCTTGCCTAAGCCGTGCTCAATCACACTTAAACGGGCCGGCTCTTCCTACCAGAGAAACCGACGACTGCTAATGCCTAATACTTTAGAGCTGCCTCTTTCCCTCTTTCTATCTGCCTTGTTTGAAACTTGACGTGCTTATAACTTAATACCAGCCGGAATCACACTGGGCGGCTGGGAGACTCAGCATTGCCGATTCTTGTCAGTTTCTCAAACTCGGGACAAAAGCGCGCATGCCCCACCCCTTGATCTCCGCTGACCGTCGAACCGTGCACACACAAGTTGTCGCATGACTTTTTCCCCTTCTTCGAACTACCCTCTGCCCCTCCCTCGTTTCTCTCGGCTTTCTCCCAGCTAATCCAATCAACAAGAGTCGGAGTTTTTCTAATATACTGGTGGTCTCATAGTCTGGCCTGATCCCTGCAGCTGTGCCGGACCGCTCATTGGCGAGATTAAGGCAGCTCCTCTGATCATGTATTTCAATATGAATGGGACCAATAACGCGGGTGGATTACGGCTTAGTTACTTTGGAAATCCAAGCCCCCCCCTCCCTTCCCCTCTCCCCTCCTTTGATGGCTGCAATGGTGTTGGGAGTGGAGGGGTGAGTGAGTGGGGGGGCACCACCTGGCAGTCCCGTGTTTGCTCATATGCGTTCTTTAAACAAGCGCCCTGGCATTGCGACCGCGCCGGGGCCAGTATGGCGAGGAGTGGATTGGACCAGATGGCGGCAAGAGTTTGGGATGCCAGGTGGGTGGTGGTTTTGGGTAGAGGGTAAGGGGAGGGGGGGGTATACGATACGGTCCCAATGCTGCTGCCGACGACTCCGCCGCGGTTGCAGACGATGCTCGCCGGCCGCGTGGGAGTGTGCAGAGGAGCGGGGAGCGCGTGTGGACGAAAAAGGGGGTGATGCCAACTGCAAAGAGCAAATAAACGCTGAATGCATAAGTCATTTTCTATAGCGTTTGAGTAAATTTGGTGCCAGACATAAAGAGAAAGGCAATTTGCTGTTTAAATAAATGTATAGCTGTGTCTTGAACTGGTATATGTGGTCTGGCATGTAAAAAAAAAAGTATTTTGGCCCAGATTTCAGTGTCTGGGTTGCATTAAAGACCTATTATGCAAGATCAACTTTTCAGAGCTACTTGTTAGCATGGACTATAGCTACCCAATAGTCATTTTAGAACAATATTGCAATATACAATTTCTAAAGTATAACATAATGATCCACAGGTGTTCTAGATTATAATGTTAAAGCAAAGTATACTTCACTGCTTTTGAGGGAAATTCATCCTCTGTATTTGACCCATTTGTCCAGTGTCTCTGGGGAAACCTGTCAGGCACAGTGGGCCTCACAGCGCAGCACCCATCTCCAGATCTTGACCTTTTTGTTGGTCAGGACTGCCTTAGCTGGAAGATTCCTTAACTATTAGAACATTATTAGTCAACAGTTAAATTTACTTGTTTTCCAGACACATCACAAGAAGGAGAAATTGCCACCCTCACGTTACAACAATCTTATAATCTCCTTTGGTTGCTCCCATCAACTTAAATTATGCACAAAAGGCTAGTCAGTACTGCCAATAGGTTTCCTGAGATCCTGGCTCAGATCCGGCATTGAATTGTTGGGTCAAATGCAGATAGCAAATGTCCCCTGTGCCAAGCTATAATGTTCAAGAAATTTGAAGGTGCACTCTCAAGTCATATAAATGCCAATCACTTGCTCAGGTGTTTTCAAACAAGTTGCTTTGTACTGGCTGTGGCTTTTGAACACTCCTTCGCTCTGGGGCCCTCTGTCCTGGGGCCCTCCATCTTGGGACCCTTTGTGAGTGAAGTGCTGGAGGTGATTAATATTTGTTTTGGCTCCACAGTGGGAGAGGAAGAGCCAGCTGATCCAGTGTGACCAGGCTAATCCCCGTCAGGCCATGGGGCTGTGTGAGGCTGTGTGAGGCTGTGAGGGGCTGTGAGGGGCTGTGTGCTCTCCTGGTGTTTTCTCAGGCACACCAGCACTTGAGCCAGACCAGGGGAGGCTGTCTGCTGCTCATGTCAGCCTTAAGCCCGCTGACAAGGCAGACAACACTGTGACCTGAGAGTGGCAGTGTACGAAGACTGGCAAGATCAACGCCATCCATTCAGATGTCACAACTGTAGATTTTTATTATTTATTTTTATGTTTTTTCTTCTTTTTTGGCAATTCACACAATGCAAAATAATAAGAAATCCCTAGCTATTTAATGCTATTTATGTCTGATACAATTGCCTCACAATTATTCAAAAAAGTTTATAGTCTACATTTAAATTATATTGCATGTCCCAGGTGAGTGGTTGGCCTTTTTGGTCATCTTGAGTCATCTTGAGATTCCTTTGCCTGTTCCCATAGAACTGATCCACCAACTGTTTTAGAGTCTGTCCAAGTGGTTGTTCCAGGATTTCCAGAGGTGGTTTGAAGGACTGATGTAGTTGGTCTAGGAGTCAGTTTAATGGCCATTCAAGGAGCGATTTCATGAGCTGATCCAGGAGCTGGGATAGTTCTAGATAATCTTCTTTACTATTATTCTATTCTTGAGACTGTTCCACAGACTACTCTACAAACGGATGTAGATAATGTTCTGGAAGCTGTTCTGGAGATTGCTTTAGAGACTGTACTAGAGACTCTTCCTGAGATTATTCTTGATACTTTTCAAGAGATTGTTCAAGAGTTCTGGAGACTGGTCAAGAGAATGTTCAGGAGACTCTTCAAGAGAATATCCCAGTGACTATACTAGAGGCTGTTCCAGAGAGGGATCTAGAGACTGCTCCAGATTGTTGTTGACAGCGGTATGCAGGTTGTTCTAAGGAATGTTTCAGAGACTGCTCTAGAGACTAGAAGCGCTCTTGCGACTTCCCAAGAAGTCTGTTCTAGATACTGTTCTACAGACTCTTCCCGAGGCTGTTCTTCAAACTGTACCAGCGACTGCTCTAGAGTCTATTCTAGATACTGTTCCAGAGATTGCAGTAGAGTCTCTTCCAGATACTGTTTCAAAGACTCTAATGTTCTGGAGACTGTTCTAGAGAATGTTCCAGAAACTGAACTAGAGGTTAATTGAGAGAGCAGTTTAGACTGTTCCAAAGACAGTTCTAGATACTGTTCCTGACATAGGCTCCATAGGCTCTTTGAGGTACATTTCTAGTGGCCTATTCATAAGTATTGGTCACACCTCTATGTCCTATTAAAATTGTATTATATTTCACTGAGAGTATTTAATTGCTCTGACAACAGTCCTACTCTCTCATCTCTTGAGACCCACGGATTCCAAAGGCTGTTCAAGAGACTGCTCTTGACTGCTCTGGTGGAAGTAGTCTTTGACAAGCCGCATGGAGGATTGTGTGGCTTGCGGGGTCTATTGAGGACTTGGACTTGTTGACAGATATACTGCTCTCTTTGTTACACACAGCTGAGATGGACAGGACAGGTGCTATTGGCCAAGGGGAAAAAAAAGAAAAAAAATCTGAAAAAAAATTTGCTTTCTAGTGTAGTGTTTCAGTGGTTGTAAAAATACAGCTGTCTCGTGGGCGATCACAGCTCCGATTCTCCCCAGCTCCTTGTTGCCTTGTTGGCGGAGTCGCTAAACTCACAAACACTGTCTGATAGGCTTGACTCTTTATAAGGGCTTTAGCGGGAGGAGGAATGCTCAGAGGAGAGTTAGCCATGGGCACTGTTGGGTACGGGGGGATACATGGGGGATATGAGGCTCTTAGCGACTGCTCCACACTCACAGTGAGAAGAAGGCAGGGCCACGGGACACACTTTGACTGGTTCACAAGCGCATTTACACAGAGCTGCAAGAACCACACAAGCCAAAAGCCAAAGCAGTGAAAAAAAAAAAAAAAGTTATGAAAATGTGATGCATGAATTTTAGTACAACACAGACAAAACTCCAAAAATCACCCAGGATTTCAAAAATGTAAAAATAAATTAAATACCACTCCATATAAGACTTTACATTTTTAATCTGCAGTTAGAGTAGTTGTAGAGATGCAAGTAAGAACACTCACAGTAAGAATGCATGTTTTTCAGTGTGATAAAAAAAGCAACTTGCTTGCTTTGATTTTAGTTTTTTAAGTTGTTTTTTTTGTTTAAGTCACATACTATGACTTTTATTCAAAACATTATGCTATAAATGCAGTGAAAAAAACACTCACATTTGAGAGCATCTGGCATTCAAGGAACTGCTGTAAAAATTTTGTTTCTATTTTATTTGTTCAGCATTTGTCATGTGGCCAAACCCCTCATCCATATTACAGGACTTGATTCTAACTTTTATTATTTTGTATTTATTTGTTGGCATTGAAAAGCAGCAGATTTATTGTTAGCATTTATAATAATAATAATAATAATAATAATAATAATAATAATGATTATTATTATTATTATTATTATTATTATTATTATTATTATTATTTTTTTTTTTTTTTTTTTTTTTTTTTTTTTTTTTTTTTTTTTCTATATACAAACAACATTTTTTCACCTTCAACACCTCAGGGCCCCTTGTGCTGCGATCAGGGCCCCTGGCTGGATCATGTCTCTGCAGAAGTACATCCCCATTGAAGAGCCTGTCTGTTTGGTTGAGGCCGCTCCTTCATTACACACCACCGGAGGAATCTGGTGCTCCAACCTGTCTCCTCCAAACACGCCAAAACACAACCAGGGGCCATTCAAGCTGTAAAGTAAGCACAAGTCACTAGGGGGCATCAAACTAATGTAGAATGTTAAAGAGGCTCTACCCGATTTTCTGATCTTCTTTCATTAAGCAAAGTTTGTCTAGCCCCAGTACAGATATATTGTAAAAGAATCTCCTATGAGTCTAAATGAGACTGAGTACTGCCTGCATGAAATCCTCCAGCTAAGGTAGTCCTGACCAAGACAAGCTCAAGATCTGGAGATGGGAGACCACTATTGCTCAGGTTACCCCAGCAGCATTAAAGGAGCATTGGGTCAAATGCAGAAGACAAATTTCCTTGCCGGGACAATATTAAGTGTACCTTAACCTGTCAGTGGCCAAATACAGCACCCAGGGGCCCATCTCCAGATCTTGGTCATGAGCAGAAGTGGGTACAGCATCCAAAAATCGTACTCAATTAAGAATAAAGAATAAATAAATAAATTACCCAAGTAGAAGTACAAAGTTGTGGTCCAAGAAAATACTCAAGCAAGAGTTATATTAAAATATTTGGGAAAAGTATTACTCAAGTAACAGTAATTTAAAGAGTAACTATTGGGATGCAATATCTGTAATGTAATTTGGAAGGACAAACATTAAATCATACACAAAATCTGGTATTTTCAAAGGATGGATACAAAAATGAGACAAACTAAATATTATCAGAAGGAACGGTGCAACAATTGTCGATGTAAAGTTTCTGTCATTTACTCACAGTGGGAAGAGTAAACAATTAGTCATGTAGTAGTAAAAGTATGCTGCTCGAAAAGTACTCAGAAAAGTACAGTGTCTTTAAAAAGTTACTCAAGTAAATCTACTACCCACCTCCGGTCAGGGGTACCTAGCTGGGGGATTAGCGTATTTCATGTGATTATGTACTCAACACTACTGTACTTCTCATGCAATTACTATTCTAATCTCAACCACTTCATTACGTGTTCAATATTCCATTTTACAACTGCGACTATTAGCACATAAAGTAGCATTATTGTTAAGCTTGTGTGCCCCTCCATGCACTCACACTCCAATTAAGTGTGTGTGTTTACCTGTATGAGCTTGTCAGGGTGAGGAGGGGGGACGAGCGGGTGGGGGTTGAGGTGGGGGTCGGTGTAGGGGCTCGGTGGGTGCTGGGGAAGGCGGAGGGGGGATAGGGCTGTCATTGCCCCAGTGTCAGTGAAGCGGGGAATTAGCTCTAGTGTTCTCTCCTAATCCTCATCTGATTAGGGGAATTTCCATCAGGGCTCTACAGGAACTACAAGTACACAGAGGAGTGGGCAGAAATGTGGACTTTACTGCAAAAAAAGGAGGTAATGTGTTGGGTTTTTGTTTGTTTTGTTTTGTTTGTTTGTTTTGTTTTATTTCCTTAGAATTATTAGGTTCTATTCTGGACAGTTTTGAAGTATTGTGCTGTAAAATTGTTAGTACTCATAAAATGTTTGCTTATATAAACCAAAAATAAATAAATACATAAAAAAAAAACAACAACAACAACAACATAATACTGTGTTATTTTAGTTACTTTGGCCTCAATATATGCATAACTTAAAAAAAAAAAAAATACTATGAATAAGTAAAATTTAAAAAAACAAACAAAAAAAACCCAAAACTTTTGTATAACAGTCTACATAATCTTGTAATTCACATTGTTGATCTATAACTTATTTTAACAATAGTTTTAAACAGATCCGGTAAGTCAGTCATGTGAGATTTCACAGTATCAAAATTTACTTTTTTTTTTTTTTTTTTTTTTACTTTTTTTTTGCGGGATGAAATTTGCAGATTTTTAAAAGAGACACTTAATCAAATCCTTATTTAATTATTCCACTGTCTGATTGTTTGTGATACTATACCATTTTCTGAATTAAAGACTTCTTACATTTTGTGTTTATTTTTGCTTCAATGTGTGGCAAAAATATGTCAAATTAAAAACGTATTTTTTACTTAAACCTGAGGCCATTAAAATCATATATATATATTTTTTTGTGTTGTTGTTTAAATTTTCTATAATTCAGCTGAATAAAATTGCCTGAATAAAATTGTTTTCATAATTTTGCTGTGTAATAAAATCATTAGAAAATACAGTTTGAACATGACAGACGCATAAATATGTAATGATTTGAACAGTATTTTTACCAAATCATAAAACTTTAAACTGTGCAATCTTTTTTCAGTGTAGCCTGTTCCAACCAATCGCATCTCTGCATTCCCGTTGTCACCTGGCTCACCGTGTAATCCCATAGTGGCCTGTAGATTAGCTCTCCCCCTCTCTAGACCACTCCAGCCCAAATCCAGAGGCAAACCTGAGAGCCTCCGGTGAGGGGGCGTTCGAAGCTGCACACACTGAATTAGCCACAGTCTGATCATATTTACAAGCTCCCATGCACTTCTGCAAAGACCCAGTACAAACAGTGATGGGTCTCCTTTAGCGCGCACACAGAGCCGGACTTTGATGAAGCTACATTCGTCAACACTGTCTTCTTTTGCTAAAACAGCTAAACGAGTTAAGCTAATATAAGATTATACTGGGATTTTGATAATAATACAGAGTAAATGGGTAATCTGTTGTGCTAACTGAACTTTTGACTGGGTAAGGTTAAAGGTCACAATATGTATTTTCATGAATACTCTTTAAACAAGTTTGCGTTTTATTTCATTGTGATTACGAGTGAACCATGCTGAGGATTATACAAGTACAAGTACAAGATTTTGTTTTCTTATTTCAACAAACATTGAATAAAAATAAATAAAAATAAACCATCTTAACAATGTAGATCTAGCACTAAAAAGTCCAGCCCATAAATGATTCTGCTTATTTTTTTTTTTATTTTTTTTTTTCACTTTAATTCATTGGTTTGAGTTTCAGCTTCCTACAACATTGTGAAAACTCCATTCAAAAAACGTAATCCTTAATTGTTAATTCAATTGTTAATTACTATGGCAACGGGTGTCATTTATCATTGTTCTGAAACCCTTTGATATGTAACCACAAGCCACTCTGAACAACACAAGAAGTCCCTCCTACTGTCCTCTGCATCTTCAGTGAGCTTGTTTTTTTGTTTTTTTTTTGTTTGTTTTTTTAATTCATCATCACTTAAATTTCCATCCAAAATATAGCAACAATTTACACACATGGAACACTATTTTCTAACAGTTTAAACCTTCATTTAACAAAATAAAGGTTTGATCATTTTTTTCATTAGTCTACACATAACTGTTGTGCAATTTAGGCAAGTCTTGGGCCTTGTTAAAGCAGACCTATTATGTAAAATAGACTTTTCAGAGCTTTTAACCACATTGTTTCCCCTTCTCATTTACCCTTTCAATGCTGTATTAGGAGTGATGTTTGAGCAATCTTCAATGACGTATTTTCAAGACACCATATTGCCAAACACTGCTGCTCTGTACCCTTTATTTTCTTGATCGACGATACACGTAGTTAATGTATGGTCGATAAACGTCGTTACCGTAATCTGTCGCTATTCGTAGGACGAGCCAACAGCTACACAGCGTCAGCACCGCAGTTTTCTAGCGTGGCAGTCACTGGACTTGTTTCTTTTATTAAGTCGTTTTTGACGAACACTGCGATTTAAAACATGCAAATTATAACATAATGATCCATGGGTGTCATAGATTATAACTATGTAGCAGACACAAGCACTATAGGATTTTTTTTACTTAATGGTTGCTCAGTAACAGTTACAGAATTACCTCTACGTATGTCATAAAATAAAAATCAGAAAACAAGAAAAAAATATATATATTGTTAGCAAAACCTTAAAAATATTAATGTTAACCAAGTTTTTGTGAAATGTAGTGTAACCTGTCATATGCCCTTTAACCACAGGCTGCTATGGATAACACGAGCAGTCCGTCTCTATCTTCTGCAGGTTCAGGGGGCTTGCTGAGTTCTCTACTGTAGATGGCACTGTTAACCTGGGCTTTGGCTTTGCTCTGCTCCAGGCTCCAGTCCGACCATCCACAGTCTGCTCCTGATTACCCAGCCTGACCTAGGGGAGGAATTTCGTTGGAGTTTGACCGAATAATAGTAATAATACAGGCAAAGATTGTGAGCATGTTGATACCATAAGGCAGGACGGGATGAGCACGCAGCTTTTATTTGTCTTCTTTAAGTTTACCATATTTAAAATTTTAAATACGTACAGAAGACATCACATATTTGTAGCAAGACGTATGGAATTATGTAGCAAAATTTTAAAAACGAAATATTTCTTTACATTTCGTATTCTGATTCCGCCATTTGCTTTGTTGTCGGTGCTGCAAATCCTTGACCTTCTCTCAGTGAGCTTTTTCACAGTTTTGATTCCTTCTCTGAAAATCTACAATGTAAATAATCAGGGAAATAAAGACAAAACTTGTCACTTCATGTTTCAAGATTTAGGACTTGCAATTTTTCACACTTTAGATTCCACTAGAAAACAAAATACAACACATAAACAAGATAAAACCATGTAAAAACGATAAATATATTACTACTATGTCATTTTAAGTTGCACATGGCGGCTTCGTTTGCAATTCAAATGGCATTAGTATGAATATGACACATTTTTTTGCAGTGCTGTAGGTAAAGGCCTCCGTGTCTCCGGGGTAGGGGCAGTGGGCGGACGGAGAGGCTTGGGGAGGTTACAGAGGAGGAGGGGGGAGAGGGGGGAGGAGCTGGAGGGTGGGGGCTGAAAAGGGGGGTCTGACTGAAGTGCGTTCTTGTAACAGAGCTTATGTCGGAGTCAAGAGGAGGCCAGTGTGCCGATCGCACGCGAGCCTGCACCTCAAACACAACACAGTTCACTTTCGGTTACACAGGCTGAGCACATGTCCCGCTATGAGTAGGATTGCACAGAGTTCTAGGATCAAATGAGATACAAAAACAAAACAAAACAAAAACAACATTATATTTTCTGGTTTAGAGGGAGCAAACTCAAGTAATGTTGTTGTCTCCATAGCATGACATTACAGATATGAATTTTGCACTTACTACAAAACACACGCACCTGTAGCAGTGAAACAAGTCCTACAGTCTTTAGTGTTACCTCACCTTGACTATTGCTCTGTGGAGAGGTCATGTGTTCCCAAAAATATTTATTCATAACCTTCAAGTATTGCAGAACAAAGCTGCGTGACTAGACTTGTGTCGTTCACCATGTACTAGCATTAACAGTATGCAACAAACTCTATCATGCCTACTGGTCGATAGAAGGCTTTTGATGAATTTGCTAGCTTTTCGTTATAATGTTTGTAATAACAAGAAGCCTAAAATGTCGTATTCTAAAATTGTTCCATCAGTGATACAAAGAACAAAGAATGACATCATTGTTCCTATGCTAGAACTTGTACAATGCAGAGAGCAGTGTTGTACAGAGCTAAGTAAAACCATGTCTCCTTAGCATGATGTAGTTTCATGTGTTTTAAAGTGCTTGTTTTATGTTTAAATTTTATCTAGCGGTTGAATTTCTAACATTTAATTTTATGTATATTTTATTGTATTGGTCCCCAGGCCAGAGTAGTTACCACGGTAGGAACTAATGGGGGTCCAAATACACAAATAAACAAATGAACATGGCCTGGTGTCATCGACTGCTTGTCTCAATGGAAACAGATAATTTTAATACCATACTGTGGAATATTACAGGTAAAACGACAACACACAGGTGGTTGGCCCTCGCTCCATTAAAAAACGTTTTGTAAAAATAATTAAATTTGCAACATTTTAAGGCACTTATTTTACACATCTGCAATATGCTTTGTATAATGTCAGGCTGGTTGTGAAACTGGTTGGTGAATGGTTTTGCTTAAAGAGGGGGGTTTTTACTCTATGAGGTGCTATGCTAACACATAGCATATGTAGATCACCATGTTAGCTTTTAATATTTTGAAAATACTATATTTGCCGAAAACAGCATATTAACATGTTTAATAAGTTTCACTTTTGTTTTTGCTGCTCTGAGTCTCTCCTCACTTTGCTCTCCGCATTAAGTCACTCCCCCTTCAGAGCATTATCACAACACAATCAGCATGCATCCTACTAATAAAACTACTGCACATCGTATCAGGTTTGTCAAGTTGCTGTGTACAGTTTTGTATCATGTTTTTGTATATTTATGGATTGTCATGTGGGAGGATGAAATAGGCTTGTGGGCTGATAATTGCACAGAATCATAGAGCTAATCATAAAGAGGGTTCGATTAGGGCCCAGGAGAGATCGCTAAATTATTCTAACAAGTATGGATGACATCTAAAACCTCTTCAGGGATGTTTTTTTATGAAGAAATGTTATAACATGGTATAAAGCTAAAAAAAAAGATTATGATTTTGCATAATATTCCTTCATTAAGAACCTTGAAAGAAGCCTAAGAATCAAGACCTAAAACTGAGCTTATCTATACTACTTAAACAATTTTCTGATCTAAAGTCTATCAAGTCTTTTTTTTTTGTTTTTTTAACAGTGCATGCCATTTTTCTCAAAGCTAGTCACGGCTCCTGGAACCTGCACGTCCCTGTTGCATTGTGGGATATGTGGATGGATCACCTCTCCTCACCTCTCGTGTGGCTCTGCTTCTCCATCTGGACCCAATTGTCACGTAGAACCTGAGTTATCACGACAAGGAGTCCAGTCCAGACCAAACATCAACACAAAGACTTCATGTGTGACACAGACCCTCCTGTCGGGTTTACAAAGGGCTGATGATGTCATCACAATGATAGATTCTGAATTGGTGTCATGCAGCATTTTATAGCCCAGAATGTCCCTTTTTACCCGGGACAATCCCAGTTTTGAGTCCCCTGTGTCCCAAGTCCCAGCTGATTTATCCAAAACCATTGATTTGCCTCAGTTTTATACAAAAGTCAGTTTTATGCTTGAAAATGACCTTAAAGCAAAGAAAAAATTCACTCCGTTGCACCGAAAGAAGTAAATGGATAATGGTTTATGTTTTATAAGCATCTAACTGTTCCGCCATCTAAGGCTTGCTGTGGCTCTTAAACAAGGCAATTACAAACTATATTAATTTGATTTGTTCTATTGTACTCAGTTTTTATCAAAGTTTTTAATCATTGCATTACATTTTTGGTTTTCAGGCATTCAGTTGATTAAAGAGGAATCCTTTTGAATGGCTCCCTAAGAGATGGCTCCTCCTCAAGAGAAGGCACAGTGTGTATCATGGGTTCTATGGGGCTATGTTAAAGATATAGTTTATTGAACAAAGATATGGGACTTTACAGAGTTAAAGCAAAGAATAACAGATGTGATTGCAACCACTGATGAGGCTATGCTACAGCAAACATGGCATGAAATCCAGTACTGTCTTGATGTGCTTCATGCGACTAATGATGCATTAAATAATTTTTTTTTTTTAAACCCAACTTTGGAAACCACTGAGTACAATAGAACAAATCTGATCGAGATATGTTATCAACTGCCTTTGTAATACATGTTTTAAAGTGTAATGAGACTTTATGGATGCCCTGTACACTCCTAATTCCTTGTGACAACTAAAATTTGTAGCTTTGTGGCATTTTTGTTTTGTAAAGGTCACTCCCTGGAGGAAAAAAGTTGGAGACCCCTGCCTTAGATTATACACTGACCCACAAACGAGTCGAGAATGGACAATGTTGCATGGTTTTTATCACAATTTTATTAATACCAACCATCCCAACACGGGTGTGTCCCACTTTTTAATTTTGAAAATCTGGTCACCATAAACAAGGCCCTAGATTGAACTCAGAACACTCTATCATATACAGGCTAAATAAATACAGAAGCTATGCTGGCAAATACAATTACCCTAGACATTTTCCTTTTGTTTACGTCTTAACATATTCCATTTTTTGTCTCCGGAGACCACCTGACTGTAGCATCCCATGACCCTCGGTGACCTGTCTGCTGACCTTCGCGTGACCCTCTCCGTGTCTGTGCTGACCCCATGCTCTGCAACTGGGATATGACTTTAGCCTGCAGCTCCAGCGTACCTCGCCCTCCCTCCCACTCGCGTAGCCCAGCACTGCCTGCTTCTCATGGCTCTGCGTCACTGCGTCCGGTACTCTGCTGACTCCACATCTGCTCACGGGCTGCAGCCTAATGGAACACATGTGTGAGAGGGGCAGTCTGGGAAGAAGGTTTTGAGATGATGATCTAGTCTTCATAAAGCTGTGTAGTACAGTTTGGAATGGCAGTTTTGGAAAAGAGACATGACTGTTGGTAGCTCGGAACTGGGGCATAACTTGGTATGCTCCAGTGGTGGAAGAAGAATTCAATTTTGTTGTTGAAGTAAAAGTACAGATACCAGAGCAAGTGAAAAGTATCACATGAAAAAAAAAAATCAATTTAAGTGAAAGTATTAAAGGATCTGTATAAAAAAGTAAAAAGTAAAAGTAGTTTGCATAGCTTTTGATGTCATATAAAGCTTCAAGTGTAGTGAATTTTTTTTTTGCTCAAACTATGAACATGATACAAATTAACCCCTTAGCCTTTTTTAGTAGATTATAAACTTACTACAAATGTTTTACTTTTCAGTCCTGTTCAAACATGTACTAGAGTAGACAGTAAAAGTACCTTCACTCAAAAGCAGTTAGGTAAAAGTAAAAAGAATCCACTAAAATTTTAACTTAAGTACAGTACTTTAGCACTTTTATTTTGTTACATTCCACCTCTGGCTTTCTCAAAATATCTTTCAGACCAGATGCACACTTTTATTTTCTTAAAAGCGTTTTTTTTTTTTTTTTTTTTTTTTTTTTGATTATGCCTTCATATTCAAATGATTAATCAAGTTATAAATAGCCGATATGGGTTATCTGGATGACAATATTTCTGTTATGTTGTAGTTGGGGATCAAGTAAGTTTGAAGTGAATGAACTGTGAAAAACACTTAAGTGCAGAAATATTAGCAGTAATCTTGTTTTTTGTTTTTTTTTCTTTTTTAATTATAGACTAAGCTTCTCACCTCTGTCTGTTCAGTTTGAGGAGGGGTCAAATGTGAAATTACATTTTCTATCTCTGACATAAGTGCTATCCAATAAACCTGCTCAAGCAAAGTGCACAAAACACCTTATTGATTTACAGTGATTCTGGTTAAAGTGTGGGTAGAACACTTTTATTGATTATTCATTGTTAACACATAACATTTGAATCACCATGTTACCTTTTATTGTTTTGAAAATGCTAAATTTATGAAACATATTAACGATTTAAATAAGTTTTACTTTTGTTATTGACAAAGGGGTTCTCCAGGCTCTCCATGCTAAATCACTCCCCCTTCAGATAGCTCAAACATGCCTAAATGACATATAAAACCACTTCAGCCATGTTTTTGATGACGGAATGAAGTTATAACATGGTAGAAAAGTTGATTCTGCATAACACCCCCTCTTTAAGTATTACCTTCATGGCTGCATTATTTACTTACATCAATAAGCAACTGATATTACAATATTGGCTTATTACTATGTTATTAGCTAAATGCATTTAAAACGTATTAGGCTACATTACCTATGATCACATTGTTGCATTATTGGTTGCTACATACCCTAAAATCATTCATTGGTAAAATTTTCAGGCAAAAAGTGAACTTACTTGAGAAAATGCTCAATACCAAAGTTAGCAGTGAGATGACATTAGCTTCTGTCGCTCATCAATTGTTAATTCAATCAAACAGAAATCCAAACTCAAATTTACCCAACATATGAATTTCCTGTAATTGCATAAGATAAACGCCCTGTTCTGTCTGCACAGTCCAATTAGGGTTGGATGTCTAAAGAATCAGATGACTGTATGCTCTGAAACGAGATAACGTTAGCTTAGCCGCTCATTAGCCCTCTCTGTGAGCTCTCGTGTAATATTGTCTCACAGATGTTAGCTTTGGCCTGAATGATGAATCAAGTGCACACATCTGGTATTTGATGAAATTTTACCTGTTCCACAACCATTTCCTCTGTTGAGAAAATTCATTAGATTCAGCTAGCTAAGAAAATAGCACTGTCACGCATAGCCCCGGTTTCAGAGTTGGTTGATATGTCTCATCTTTTCTGCTGCCTTTGAAACTGGTTGGTCACGTTTTCATGGCACCCTAAAGGGGACATAGTGAAAATAAAAAATAATACAGTGATGGACCTAGACACGTTTAACTTTGAGGTCCTTTATAGGCTATTATCGTCGCTTTTGTCCTCATTGTTCTACAGACAAACACAACTCTATTTTATTTAGGGTGTACTTGGAAGTTTAGGATACAATTACATTTTTGTTTTTGTTGATTATGGCGTACATTAACAGGTCTACTCACAGAAATCAGTCTGTAATCTTAAAATGCGTGATTACTTTTGAAAGCCCTATGGACAAAGGACAAATGTAGCCTACAGTCATGTTTAAAATCAAGGCCTATTTAATGACGTTTTCTTGATGAGTTAAGGAGATCTAAGTTCCGATAGCAAAACCACTTGTGGACTATGAAATAACTCTCAGATAAAATAAGAAGAAATTACGCTGAGTCAAACTAGGATATTTGTTTTCATCCTTATACAGCACTTTTCCAACTTCAAGTCACTCAAAGCGCTTTACATCAAGGAACCACTCACGTATTCACACACATTTACACAATGTACACAGAGTCTAGGGGCAAGGTTGGTTAAGAATCTTGCCCAAGGACGCAGCAACATCATTCTGTGTGAGCTGGAATCGCACCGCCAGTCTGGGGGTTTGTGGATCTGACCGCTCTACCGATGATGTTTATGTCGAGAATGGGATTTGAACCACCAGTCTTTGGATCACGCTACCAACTGAGCTACTCGTGCTCAACTTAACCTGTTACAAATGCACATAGATAATTTGCATATCAATTTACCCCAGAACTGTCTTCTATCTCTTTGAATGGGGTTCAGCCAGTGTACTCAACTCACAAGTTTGTGTAGCCAATCCCTAATAAATAATGATAGGGTTCAACATTTGTGGATCAGAGATTTGGATATTTCGTTCAAAAACAGTAAATGTGCCATTAAGTTATACAAGCCGCAGCACTCCATCTGCAATCGTGACATCATCAAATTCTAAAACATGAACGCAACCTATTAAGTGTGGCCTTTTAACTTACCTTTGGCACGGCCTTGAACTGCAGGCTAGCATGTTTTTAGACCTACCTGTTTCATGATGTCGCTGATTTTACGAGCAGTGTTTTCGCTCGGCTCCAGTCCAGTGTTTTGACTGGAACGTGAATCCCATCTGGGAACAGTGTGGGAGGAACAGTCATCCGTAGTGATACATATCTGCCAAAAACCCTTTGAACAGTGACACTTGACATTTCAGAGGGAGCTGGTTATTAAGTATCTGATAGGACCGTGAGTTATGTCAAGTCTGAGTAATACTGCAGACAGAGAAAATTATTTGATGCTTTGCTTTATTTTTTGTGGTATAGGTTTTGTGCTATAGACGCTCAAATGTGATAGAACTAATTGTATTGAAGAAAGGAAGTTCAAGTAACCTCTAGAAAGAAACCCACTGATAGAATTGTGTATATTATTATATGAGGATAACGTCTCTGAACATGCAGTAGCCTAATTATATTCAATGGAATGGCTAATTAAAATGCAATTGGTCTATTTTTGGACTGGTGTACTTTGCATACTTGGGGTGACAGTGGCTCAGTGGTTAGAGCACTCATCCTAACCTGGGACGGTCCAATCACATTCCATAAATTGTAATGCTCGTTTCAGTCAGAACAAAATATATAACTTTTTTTTTTTTTTTTTTTTACCTGAGATAAACAGTTTAGAGCTTTAATTGTTGATTCTAAAAAAAAACAAACAATCTGTGCATTGTCTTAGTCCTCTACGATCTCCCTCCCTTCCTTTCTACGTGTAAGCCGCCATGTTTGTTTTAACGCAAACTGACCGTGCATCTCTCCGATTGGTCCAGTTGTACGCCCGAGTCTGTCTGCGGCACAGGACTTTCACTCTAGACTTTTCTAATGTCTCAAAAAAAAAACCTCTTCTGGCTTGCGGTTTGCTGAATAACCATTGTTTATTTAGTCAAGGTGCATTTCTGATTCCTTACTTTGCTCACAGTCGAGGAGTAAACTATCAGGAACACTGGAAGGGATAAATACAATTATCCCATTCCCCAGATCAGACCTACGGCGACAGCAGAGAGAGAGAGGAGACAGGAGACACTCTCGCAGAAATAGTCAATATTAGATCGGCTGAAATTCACGAGATCAGAGCCTATGGTCACGTCTATGTAAAATTTTCTCAAAGTGTGTGATTCTGACTGACCGGGTAAGATTCCACTAATTCCAGCCTGGGGAGATGTGGAACGGCGCTCGTGTACTATAACAGGTGCACAGTTACTAGAGGGTGTGCAGCGGAGCAGAGCGGAGATACATGGCGTGGAATCAGCCCGTAAGTTCTGTTGTTGTAGCTCACCTCGCGTAGTGTATGTGCTGTGAGGGTGATTGGTGGTGGGAGGGGCTATCAGTCTATACCACTGTGGCGTGAATTAAGGCTTTGTCAAGTCTGTAAACCATAATACAAGTGTAAAGCATTATTATTTTTATTACATTTTCTATACTTGTATTTTTGGGTCCTTAAGTTTTTAATAGGCTACTTCATTATTTTAAGCAAGTTCATCTGTGTTTATTTGAATGTCTTCCCTATGTTGATGGAACCAGACAGACCAGGAACTCGCAGTATTTCTGATAAAACTGTTATTTATTTCAGTTCTCC
This sequence comes from Periophthalmus magnuspinnatus, assembly GCF_009829125.3. Classification (NCBI taxonomy): domain Eukaryota; kingdom Metazoa; phylum Chordata; class Actinopteri; order Gobiiformes; family Gobiidae; genus Periophthalmus; species Periophthalmus magnuspinnatus. The sequence continues at coordinate 21,560,519 of NC_047135.1, read as the reverse complement.
CTTTACCTTCTCTGAACACTTATCTAAGCACCCCCTCCTCAAGAGAATCCATCAGTTGAGGGAGTGGCACGGGGCAATTTGTTAACCTTTGACCTGGGTCTTGGGATGACCTCTCGACTTCGTTCTGGATGGTGTTTTGAAAACCTTAAGGCCTATTGTGCATGATGTGTAAGTTTGTTCTTTTGTCGTTCCAGCTTAGACCTGGTTTAGACCTGTTTAAGTCCTGGTTGTTTTTTGTTGGTTCTTGGAGTCTTTATTTAGATCTGGTTTAGACATAAGTGGTTCAATCCAGGTTTAGATCTTTTTTAGTCAAGATCCATGGTATCCTGATAGTGTATACTAGCTGTAAGCTGCAAATTGGGAAATTATTTCAAATGTACCAGATGTTTTTCCAGGCATTTGAGCAAAATGTGTCTTGTCACATTATACTTAAGGTCAAAATAAGTCAGCCTAGTTAATTTGTACTATTCTGTATTCACTATAAAATCCTGCACATAATATTTACAAGTCAAATATAGCAATAGTAATTCTTATTTTTTGTTCTATACCCACATTTGATACAATTTAAAATATGTTTTATTTTATAGGCAAATAAAAATGTAAAGAAATGAGTTTTGCACTCAGCACAAGTCCAAAAACAAATGAAAAATATTCTAATCCCATTTTCAATTAAAAGCTCGGGAGGAGAGAGCAGTTCATTTGTGGTGCAGCTTATTATTCCAGGCACAGCACTGGCTCGCTCCTAACTCTGCCGATGCATATTTATGTGTTTAACATACAGACATGCATTCATAATGACAGAGGAGGAGCGCCCAATGCAAGAACGCTCATTAATGCGTTTTGCCAATCAGCCCTGTGAGCTGAGGCCACCCAGTCATTTCAATCTGCCACACACACACGCACACACACATACACTGCACCGAGCCAAACAACCCAGCAGAACGCGCACGTGTGTTTACTGCACAGGTATAATAGGTTTTATCTGGAACTACTGCAAAAGTCAGGAAACAAAGAGAATGTACTATAAGAGAGTACAATGAGAAGCTTCAGACTTAGCCTCATTAGCATTCATTAAACACATCGCTCGTTCAGTACATTTTGCCTTGTTATGCCACTTTTTTGGCTTTGACTGGACATAGTGTTGGGAATACTTGAAATACAGAATAATGTACACTTCCTTTGTTGTAAAACTCACTGAGAGAACAACAAGCATTTGCAATGATGTCAACAAAGCCAAGGGTGGCTACTTGGAGGAATTTGAATCTAAAATATATATAGAAATTTTGTAGAGTTATAAAAAATGTTTTTCCTTTGCTACACAATTCCATTTATCATATATTTGACGCGTTCTGTGTGTGTCTAAAATGTAGAAAGTAGTAAACAAAAAGAAAAAAACAGCACTGAATGAGAGGGTGTGTCCAAACATTTGACTGGTAATGTATGTGCTTTAAAATGCATTCCGTTACATGGTCCAAACATAAGTACTGACTTCTGAATACCTTGCATACTTTCACATTGAGTTGTATTATATCACAGTATAAAAATGCAACATAGGATGAAATGTATGAAATGTGTTATTGATTAGACAATGCACTCACCACAAGAGTATTTCAAGCCTACATTTCATGATCAAGTACGGCCATGTATTGCTTTGAAACTTAATATTATGAATACATACACTTACTTCATACATTTAGTTACTTCTAAACAATGTATACGTAAATATTAATAGTACATTTCTGCTTTTTCTATATAGATTTATTTGAGATTTATCTAACTATAGTCATGACAGTAGTAAAATCTCTTTTCACATAATGTGCTATATAAATAAAATTGAATTGGATTAGATTGAATATGATTAGACAAAAAAACAAAACATAACAAAACAAAACAAAACATAACACCTTTATTTTGTTGAATCAGTGTTTAACATGTCAGACAAATGCCTTCCTTATGTGAAACTGCATTTTGGATGGAATAGTCTGTGTGGATGACATAGGTAGAAGTATACCATTTTATAACTCTCTGCTACTTTCTGTGTTTTTGTCAATTTCTTCTCAACTTTTTTTCCACAAACTGACACTTAACTAATGTAAAACTATGATCAATATTTACCACAGGTACTATCCCACCAAACCAACTTAGAAAAACATGAAAACCTGTCATATACACTTCAATGTAAATATACTTTCAACTATAGCTACAAAAGTGACAAAATGCTGAGAGGCACAAAAGAAAGGCGCCTTATGTAAGAGAACATAAGTGCATTCCAGATGTCATGTCACATGCCAGACAGAGCAACACAATGTCTCAAGTGCAGCCCTGTGCCTCTATGTAAGTTTTACGTCAGAATTATTTGAATAATGAAGATTAAAGGTCCCATATTACGCAGAATTGACTCTTGTGAGCTTTAAGCCATGTTATACCATTGTTACCTCATCAAAAACATACCTGAAGTTGTGTTTTGTTTCATTCACTTTTTGTTTGAGTCCTTTAATCCTTTAATATTAGCCTGTCTACAGCTGCAAAGCTCAAAATGCTCTGTTCCAGCTTGGGATGTCATGTAGCGGTAGTGTTCAAGTTAACCACTATCTTTTAACTTTAGTTCAGTAGAGATTGGCAATTCCAAAGCTAAAATTATCCAGATGGTTCTATTGAAGGTGTATGGAGTTTAAAAACGCAGTAGAGCACCTCCTGTATTACCACATGGCCTCACAAGATAATATGGGCCCTTTGAGCAAGTCAGTAATTTTGGACAGTAATGTGAAGCTGTTTAATACCAAAATATGTATTCGACTTGTTTTATATGTTTCAGATACAGCTCAGCACTTATAACACAAAGGAAGGCCTAGCACTATCTGGGTTTTAAAAAGAGCTTTAGATGCTACACACTGTTTAAATTGTGTTTCAAATTAGGGACTAAATGTATCAAATTCATGGGATTTTTCCTGTTGTTGATGTGTTTAATTTACATGAGGAACGAAAGAATGTTTCAAGAGATTTGCTTAAAAATCCAGAAATCCATATTTTTTAAATATCAGGTAAAGACATAAACTTGAGTCAGAAATGAGATAATATTCACTTTGTTCAGTGTGTTCTCAGATTGGCATTCAATTATGTGACGTATTAAATTCTACAAATTAAAAGTGCATGCACGTCTTTGGCACTGGGAGGAGGCTCTAGTTGCTGTGAGATGATTGTAAGGAACAAAATGCAGATCTCACACAGCACATTATCATAAACTTAAGCTTTTTCTCCTTATAACCTTCTTCTAACATGTTTTTTTTCCAAGTTATCTACACCAAATTACAAATCCCCTCCCAGTTAACCATCACAACGCACAGCTAGCGTCACAAAAGCTGCCTGTAGCCTTTCACCATACATTAGCCATCACTTTGGTTTGGATCTAGGGGTCAGGAGCCCCGTCCAGCCAGCAGGCAGACGTCCGCTATGGCTCGGGACACTGTTTATAAATTATTAATGAATTTTCCCTCTCCCGCCTGTCATTCCGGACAGCCGCTGACACGCGCGGACGCCTGCTTGCTAGCTAACGTGGCGGCGCGCTTCTCAAACAGATTGCAATTAATTCCTCTGCAGTTTGTCCATCAAGGCAAACTCTGACAACATAATCCCCAGCTAATCCGCCGCGTTCAGTTTCCCTTGTTGGCCCTCATGCAAAGTGCTCTGCCAAATCCCGCTACCTGTCAGCTCCGGGCCCGGCTCCCGTGGGTGCTGGGCGGTGCGGGTGTCGCAGGAGGGGTGAGCACGCAGAGCTGGGTGGCTGCCTGGCTAGACTTAACCCCTGCCTCCCTCTACGTAATCCACTGTAAACAGCCAGAGCCTTAGAAGGGCTAACTGCGCTAATCAAGCCGCGAGCTGGCCCAGTCACTATCATACACAGTGGCCTAAGAACTAGAGATTTGGGCCGCTACTGCAGAGTGTGGGGAGCAGAGGGGCCCATTGACAAGTCCTAATCCTGGAGGCGCGGACACAAGCAAGAGAGGGACTGTGGCTGACACCGGGATTTTGGACAGAACACATGACACTTCTGCGATGTTTCGAGCTAATTTACCACCATTGATGTGACTGAAAAGTTGCCCAGCCTTGCGCAGCCTAGAAACCTGCCAGAGACATTTTAAAAGCGCTCTACCTGATTGTTACTCTCTCGAAAGCGTGAAAAACAAAATAAGTCATTTTAAATAGTTTGCAGTGGTCCAAAGTTATTCTTCACTTATCTTAAGCAATCCAAAAATCCTAATTATTCACAGTGATGAGTTTATAAGCGCTTTTTGGAACTTCCACAAGCCAGAGTGGAGTTTTGCCTTCACAGTATTGTTAACCCCAATGAGCATGCTGAGCACACACTTCCTGACTATTGAACAATAAAACACTGTATAATTAGATGCCGAAAATACACAGTGGATATTCTGACCTTAAGAGCTGCTTGTATAATAGATCTGTACTGAGGCAAGTCAAATTTAGCTGAAATACATGGGAAAAGTGGAGGCATTACACCCTCCTAAAATGTGGGGTGAAGCAATGTAAATGAGGCTAAAACAATAGCTGTTCATTGTTTTGTGAAAAGAATGAAAAAGTAATGACTACAAAATTCCTATACATCTAATGAGCTTTTTTAAATCAAGAAAAAACACTCAAAATGATAAAAACAAAGAAATATACTTACAATCCCCATAACAAAAGTCACACAAACATTTTCTAAATTTTGAAAAAAAAAAAAAAAAATCCCATACTTCTTTCCAACCATTTCCAAATCTCGCCATGAAGAACCAGGATCCATAAGAACAACTTTAAATCCCTCACGTTAAGCCTACCATTAGGTCAAATGAAAGTTCTTGGAAAGTGCCATTGAGCACAACACCAGAGGCATAACCAGAGCAGCTTGAGTTTCCGCCTGTCCGACACTCCCATTGTTCCCTGAAGTAAGCACCTTGAGAGGGGGTGCAGAACAGGGGGGTGGGGGTCTTCGGCGAGACACCAGACCACTTTGTCCATGTCCATCACACCCTATCAGTGGGATTTGGCTTATTGTTTCTTATCAATGCATTAGTAACTCGGCAAAAGCCCGGGGTAGTTTAATCTTATCTGCGTTTATTTACATCTTCTGAAATACAAAGACATCATCAGTGAATAATGCCCCAAAAGTGATGTAAATAACTTTTGTTTTAATAATGAAGAGTTCCTTAAGATGAACAGTGCAAATTTCTAAGTCATTGGGAAGTAAGGTGTGTTAATCTTGCTCAACTGTTCTTCTAGTACAGTTCCCAGCCATGCAAATATGTATAGGCTAAATGTAATTAAAACTCTTCTAAGGCTTATTTGGGTATTCCTGTTTATAATTTCAATTATTTGGGCTGAACAATAAAAAAATGATCTCATAAGAAGTGTTTACATTTGGATTGGACAGGATCATATAGGATCATGTAGGTTTGGATAGTATTTTTCTCTGAACAAATAAAATCATCACCGAAAAGCAGCATTTTATGTTTACTTGGGTTATCTTTGTTTAATATGGGTTCATTACTAGTGAGTGAGTCAGTGAGGAAAGCTGCAGTTCCAAAACACAACGATATAATGGCAACAAAAAAATGTAATAAAATACAAAATTGTAAACTGGATTGCACAAGTTATGTCAAAAATCTCTTCTTTTTTTAGTATTTTGTGAACGTCATTGTAATGAAGCAATTTCCTCCTTTAATATGTTACAGCTGTCAGTGAAGATTGGGATAGGCCTGATAGTTGACCGGATTCCGTTTGGAGTCTGACATTTGGATACATCAACTAATTACAAACTGGCTGTGGGTGGTGTTTTCGTCAAATAACTTTCAAAGACTGGGATTTTGTGATTGTGATTTAGATCAGCAATTAATAGCGTAAATTCTAAATCAGTAAACAATTATTTACCCTAATCTATGCAATCTTTGTGGTTTGCAAATTGCCGTCATTCCAGTTTCTATTTATACTTACTTGCAACCTGTGAATAATTGGGAATTCACAGCGGTACAACCCATCTGTCCCAGCGTTCATTTCGGACTATTCCAAATTAGCACGTTAACCTCCATGGTGTTTGCGTTATTTCATATCTCGTTTCAGAGGCCAGAGACTGTGGGAAAACTTTGGGCAAATATGTATGCCACTTGAGCGCTTCAGATAAGAGCGCCCTGATGGGAGGAGCTTCTGAGAGTGTGGGGATGACAGGGCGGCCCCCGGGAGCTGTGAGGGAAATGCGGACATGACATACGGCTGATAAGGGCCCTCCAGCAGGTTAACACCAGAGCTTGTAGCTGGGATTGCCCCGAGAAGAGCTCTTAAGGCCGAATATGTGGGGCGATAGAGGACCTCCTTGCCGAGTGGCTGGCCAGTGCGCATGGCAGACCTACATGGCACACTGACAGGCCCATACCACACCTACAGCATCTCAAGTACAGACATGACAAGAAGCAATGTAAACCCTATCAGTGTATGATAACTCCCAGCGTGCAACACTTCCACCTTAAACATGCACATTTTATAGTTTTTCGGTAACAAATTTCCAAATCAAGTTAGGTTGCACGATAGTTGCGCTAATTTAGTGATTAGTACAACTGAACAAGCCACTCTACAAAAGCTATTAGTAAACTGTACTTCCACACTATGCCATTTACTAATTTGTATTTTGCTGGGCGGGAAAATCTGAATTATAAAGTGCATTGTGCGGTCATCTGCTTGACTCACAAAAGTCTTATTACTGTTTTATCTGTCTTTAAAGGAACTGTACATAGTTTTTTCCATGTTTCTGAGCAAAATTTGTCTTGACCGAGCACAGATATACCGTATGAGCAGCTTTTCAGGTCAAAATAAGTCAGCTGAGTACTGTCTGCCTCTATTTCTAAAGCGTGTTATTGTCTAAAAATCAGGAAGTAAATGGTTAGCATGTTAGTTGTTGTCAGTTTTACTCTGAATTCAAAAGAGAGAAATAACTTTGAACCACCCCAAACCATTTAAAATGAAGTAGTTATGTTTTTTCACATTTTTAAGATGGTAACATTCAGGCACAGCAGCTTTAATTAATTCATTAAATTACAATTTGTTTAATTCAAATGTTTTTTACTGCCAAAAGTACATGGATCGGAATTGTGATGTTGCCACAGTTAAGTACAGGAAGAGCAGAAAGAGCAGTGGAATAAGAAAGCCAAAAAAGTATCAAGAATTAAAACATATTTAAGAGAAAGTACATTATTATACTAAAGCAAAACATGGTATAACATGGTTTAAGAAAAAAAAAAACCCAAACAAACAAAAAACCTTTATCCTATTTATATACTATTTTCTTGAGTTGACCTTTCCCATTTGTGAAGTACATATATTTGCACACCTAACAAAACAGCGCATACTCAATAATCGCTAACCTATACATATATTTGTACACCCGCTGCAGTGTATTTTCATCTTCCATCTTCTCAGCAAAACAAATGCCACGGCCTCAAAACGGATGGAACAGGCAATAAAAAGTGAGTGATGGCCATTGATATTTGAGAGTGCAGGGATCCGCGCGGGGCTTTACATAAACAGCCTAATAAATAGATCGATCGCATACATCCTGGAAGCATTGGTGTCACAGAGAACGACACGCAGAGAGGAAGGGAGGACGGGGCGCTGGAGCATCAGCCAAGAGCTGCGCTAAGCTAACGTGAGGGGGACATAGATAAAATGATGGCAGATTGTTGGCGTCGAAGAATAAAGGTTTTCTTGCAATAATTATGTGATGTATAGATAGGAGATAATGTGGTTTAGTGTTGCAGTTTAAAAATAGAATCTGGAGGAAGTTCATCTGGTAAGTATTTGGGGATAATATGATTTGAAATAAAATAAATACTAATTAATGATATGGTGTATGGAAATTAATATTAATGTTTCTAGCTATACTTTTTCTGATTGAAGTGACAATCAAACTGTTACATCATGCTTTGAAATCTGCCCTGTATCTGATTTTCTCATGTACTTGAGCAGAATTTGTCTTGCAATGGTACAGATACATTGTATAAGCAGCTCTTGAGGTCAAAATAAGTCAGTGTGTTCTGTGCTGTCTGCATCTAATTTTGTCCAATAATCAGAGAGAGTTATGAAAAGCATTTATAAACTCATTGTGGGGAATAATTAGGATGCTCAGAATGCTTAAGGTAAGTGAGGAATAACCTTGGACCACTGTAAACTGTTTAAAATAAACTAGTTCTGTTTTTCATGTTTTAATCAGGTACAGCGGCTTTAAACAGGCTGTGAATAGTAATTCCTGTGCCAGTTGACTTCTGGTTGTTCATGTACCTTATTACTAGGTTTTAGATGACATCCCAGCACTACATATAGCAACTTTATGCCTGAATATTAGTGGTAGCACCTCAGTAAGGTTGAAAATATAGGTTTTCCTTTTGGATATTTGTGTCATATGTGAATAATTCATAAAGAGAGATGTATTAAGACCACAAATAGTTAGTTAGTTAGTTAGTTACTTTATTGTCCCCGAGGGGAAATTTGTCTTCACAGTATCTAAATATATAAATATATGTATCTATAGTAAATAATCAACTGTGTATCAGTAATTGAAATAGAACTAAACACTAAAACCATGTTTTTGCTTCTAAACTGTATACATAGTGTTTTAATAGCCTTTTTTAATAGTCTACTGTTCCTAGTACCTTTTTGCTATTTTAGTGCAATTTAGGGAAATTTTCAACTTTCTGGTCAAAAATGTATAAAAGTGGGTGTGTCCTGGCTTCAGTGGCTACTGCAGTTTCAGGTACTTGGTGACATCATACATTACTGTTCTGATTACATGTGTTCTTGTATCCCCTCTCTCTCCCTCACTATTTTCTCTAGTGCTCCAGGTACTGCCCAGTTTACTAGCATTATTTGAAATGTTGTGGGATTGGGAGTTTAGGTGCCCCACTTTAAAAACATTTCAAAATAGGTTTCAAATACAAAATGTAATCATCATTTTTATATTACAAGTTGGATGAATAGTAAAATTGAATCATGAAACTGAATTATAATGAAAATGTTGGATACCCAATGATTCCTACCCTTAATAATCAAATAATTAACACAGGAACAAGGGACAAAAGCACATCGAGGTGTATGAAGGGTTCATTGGAGTAGCACCTCAGTGGAAGGTCGACTCCCTCTGTCCTGGTCGCATTGGCATTGGTCCCCACACTGGCTCCCGGCTCTCACTTGACGGCTCCTTGTGCCACACCTCGGTTAACCTCCTCAGTCAGTGGGCCAAGTGAGGCTAGCTGGTTCAGGTGTCCTCTGCCAGCTACACGGCACATCGCCTGAGAGAAAACTGATCAAACAGTAAATCATGGAAAGCAGTATTGTAATTACAGATGCATATTTATATGCTCGGCTCCTATCAAATGAATAAGTAAAGATTCTTGAACCTGAAACTACCTATTCGCCCCCTACTGTATTTCATTACTGGGGTTTCCCATGAGCTCGCCCATATCATGACTCATTTGATTTACTATGATGATGTTGGACACTGCTCTATTGGAGAGATTTGACAGAAGCCACCGCCACCTTCCATTTCCTAGAAGAAACCTGCCAGCGAGGAGGTTTTGCGGGTTGCTGACATTTCAACCTGCTCTCGGTTAGCCCTGCCCCATGGCCTCTCGTGAATGGTGTCCACGATCCAAGCATCCCAACGCGGAATTAGCAGGTCGTCAATCCCTGCCCCTCTTGGACCATAAATCAAGATCTCCAATGACCTAGAAGGTGCTGAATACTTTGTCCTACAAGAAGAGGTGGGTAGTACTCGCTTACATTTACTCAGATCTATTTATTTGAGTAACTTTTTGTCAAAAGTGTTCTTCTAAGAGTAGTTTTCACACACTATAATTTTACTATTACTTGAGTAAATGTTTTTTTTTTTACTCTACCAACAAAGTCTACAAGTGACAAAAGCTTGACAGTGTTAAATGTTTATTGTACCACTCTCTCTAGTCTATTTTATTTTTCTACTTTTTCTAGTATATCCCTTGAAAGTACCATATTTTTAGCATTGTTGTCCTTCCAATTGCATTGACTTCAAATTATAAATCAGGTATTTACGTTCTGACAGTGGCTGCGGTTACATACGCACTCACAATCGGATTGGATTATCACCACATTTTTGGAGTTTATTGAATGAAGTGTATTAATGTATTAAAATGTATTTTATTCTAATTATGGTCCTTCTAATTCCTCACATCAAAATTTGCAGTTTGTGTGTCATTTAATTAATTTTAATCAAGAAATCAGACAATAATTAGATTTTGGTGTGCATATAACCATAGCTGGTTATGTTTATTTGGATGTTGTTGTTTTTTTAATTTCTTGGACCATTACTTTGTACTCTTACCTGAGTAATACCTTTGATTACTCTCACTCGAGTACATTTTTTGGCTACTCTTTCTAACTCTTCCTACAAGCGATCCTTTGCTTGGATTGGACAGTCCAGTTCGGAGCGGCTTACATATGTTTAATTTTGGATGTAGTCCGATACGTCTTCCCTGCCGTTCACCCCTTCGGCATTGCTTGTGGGTTTTTGAATCCTATCGCAATAAAATATAGCACACATGGTATCATCCATCAAGGTAAAGTTTTATATTTCTAAATGTAGGTTGATGTCGGGTTGCGGGGACAAGTGAAAAATTAATGGGAGAGTTGGACACAATGGGTGGTAGGATTTCGTAGACACTTTTAGACCCCTGGCACTAACAGCTGCGGTAAAACATGAATTCACGAGGTAATCCCCACGGTCAAGCCCAGGCATTCCGTCCACTCCGGGCGTCTCGTAAATGAAACAGCACCTGCAGCCATACCGAGCGTGCCGCGGACTGGAGTTATATTTAGGTAAGGACACGGAGGGTCTTGATCCCTTAACAAAATAAAAGCTTTGACAGATAATCTCCTCAACAGAAGTCAATATTGTTGAAGTGGCATGATGAACAACATCGGGATGAGCAACTGTCAGCCGCCATATTTCACGGAGCAGAGAGCGAGCGGTCAGAGCAGGGTAATTCCATCTACGTGACATGCTAGCTGCCATTATATTTGGGTTTTATGCATAAGACTGACGTTATTGTGCTATTTCAGGCCATAGTACTTGTTTAAATAGAACAGATTTCATCTACAATGGTGAGCCATGGAAGCACATTTGACTTATTATAAATCTTCCAACAAACTCACACAGGTAGTCACAATCTATTCCAGGCTTACCTCCGAAAGTCACAATGTAACATAAAAATAAAAGCATGTTTTTTTAACGGAGAAAAGCAAGCCCGCTCACAAGCGTCTCCACAAACCTGACCTTAATTTACCCGGCCTGGACGAGGGTCTGCTTCTACTTGTGTCCATGGAAATATTGTTTCTTTGGCTAAAGGTGATGTGCCTCCTCCAGAATGTTACACATTTTACACGGTGTCCTCTCAATTGTGTCTCTTCACAATTTTAATATGTAATTAGAAGGGCAATTGATAAGATATATAAATTAGATTTGTTCTATTGTACTTAGTGATTATAAAAGTTTTTAATCACATCTGCAATCGAATTATTGGTAATTTTTCTTCCACGAGAGATTAATTATTGCAAATATCTACCTTGACCTTTTGACTGAACATATGGCACACTCAACTACAAGACCTTCAACCAACCACCATTTTCCAGTGGCCAATTCTGTGGCCACCACATTCAACAGATATCACACATCTGGATTTCTTTCTATGGAGCTATGTTAAAGATATGGTGTATTAAACAATGATTTGGGCCATTACTGAACTAAAGCAAAAGATAACAGATGTGATTTCAACCACTGATGAGGTTATGCTACAGCAAACATGGCAAGAAATCCATGATGTGCCTCATGCGACTAATAAAGAGGTGTATTAAATGAGATAAAAAAATGTTTTAATTTGTATTGTAAATTGTATTGACTTTATGAACACCCTGTACACTAAAAGATCACTTTTTTTCTGAATAAGAGTCCGTCACATGCTCATCTCCATGTAGAAGTTATTGCTTTGCTTGGAACGTTTCTCAGTATTAGTTGTAGTAGTAGTTTATGTTTCGCCTTTCAGTAATCCTTCATATTTACACTATGGTAATGTTTTATTATTATTTATATCCAGCATTCAATTTGCCCTCACTAAATGCATCTCAAGTGTGAAGCTAATGGTGTCCCTGTGATAACTTAACACCAGCCTGGCTTTGGCTTCAGAGCTGCGCTGGAGTGAGGAGTCCCATGGTGCAATAGTGTAATGCAGGAGAATTACCACGGCTCTGTATGACTGTTAGAGTGAGCCACATGGACACACTACATCTCTCCATGATCCTCCACCACATAGGCCAGCCACGTAGTGCATTGTGTCCTGCTCACCGCTGACGGATGGGTTAGCTGCCTGAGGACTGGATGTACCTGGTTACTGCCTGTCTGCATAAATATGATCAAAAATAGGATATCGTAGGAAAATAGTTATTTGTATTGTTTACTTCAAAATGTGTTCACAAAAATAACTACTGGAAGTCTGAAGTGTCTCATCAATATTCATTAAGTGCCTATTATCAGCGAGTTTAATGTCACTCTTAATATAACACTCACTAAAAACAAACTGAGAATTAGTTTGAAGTCAGTTAAGCAGAACTTGAGAACATTAGTTTCTTGTTTTGAATGTGGTATTTTCAGATTTTTGCCCATTCAGAAGATACCACATTTTTTCCCCATGTATTTGAGCAAAACTTTTCTTGCTCTAGTGAAATTATATTGTATAAGCAGCTTTTGAGGTCACAAAACAATGTGTACTGTCTGCATCATAAAGTATTTTATTTTTCGATTAATCAGGAAGTGATGCCAAAACTTTGCTCTGGTCTCTGAAAGTTGTGAAAAGCACTTATGAACTCATTGCTGTGAATAAAGAGAATGCTCTGAATACATAAGGTAAGTGAGGATTAACTTTGGACCACTGCAAAGCCTTTTAAATGAACTAGCTCTGTTGTAAGACTGTAACTGCGAAGGTAACCGTGCTAGATATCGATCATTCTGGAACTCATAGTCTAATTAAACTTTTACATGATAGCAAAATGCAGAAATTGCTTGGCCATACGCACAGACATACGTTCCATTCTCTTCCTTCCTCCAAAAAGCAAGGAGGAGGTGGCGCAGGCCCTGAAGTGCGCACTCCCCGGCCCCTCGGCTCTGCTCTTCTTCAGCCGTGACCCCTGAAAGCCAGAGGGAGCAGATTCCGCCCTATTCTAAACAACACTCCCATCACCTCGCTGCGTACAGTAACAGGTCTCTGTGCGCTGTCTGCAGAAGGGGAGCTAATGCACAACTCTCCTGGCCCCCCTGTTTAAATCACTTGACCCAGACTTAGCGCTTTGGACAATGTATCCGCGGCTCCGGGTAATGGATGGTACACACAACTGGCAGTCGTATGGCAAATATGCTGAGGGATGGGGATGTGGCGCGGCGCTCGGCACAACGTCAGCCCGGGGGGGAGGGTGGGGAGATGGATGATCTGGGGAGCAGGACGGAGCCATCACCGACAGACTCCCCCCTCCCACACGCCTCCACCCGCGCGAAAGTTCCTAATATCGAAGGGGGCACTACATAAAATAGGTAGACATGTAGATTTGGGGGTTTAATGTTCACTAAGGAAATTCAGTGCTTTTATATCAACACTGACACTTACCGATTTTGGTTCTGTTTGAAGGGATTATATTTTGACTTTGATGGGGGTTTTTTTAACTTTTGGATTTCTTAATCAAAAACATACCTTGGTGGTGGTGTTTTGTTCATCTGTACCAGACGAATCTTCTCAAAATCCTCAAAATGCCTTTCTTAAGTAGTTTTCCAAAGTAGCTTTAAAATATAAAATCATGAGTAATATAGCCAGGACATATTATTAATTTCGATCCATAATATTTGATTTGTGAAACTTTGACCCATAAGCCTCATGCTGAAAAAGGTGCCTTTGCTCAGTTACAATGTTGCCTCTTTGCGATAAACGCTAACTGCATCTGTATCTTTATTATTTCCAAAACTGGTAGTTGACAGCTGTGTTTTCTGTGGAGAAATGGGCTTGGTCTTGAACAAACTTGATGCAGAATATGACAATTTGCGCTTGGATTGCTAAAATTTTCCTCGGGGATGACCCTACAATTGTTCTCTGGCAAGTCCAGAGTGGGGGTCCGGAGGGGTGATGGTTAGACTGATATCCCTCGGTATACAAAATATAGAGATATCAATCTGACCCCACTCTTTCCATCGTGTTTTGAGCCAGAACCAAACATGGCTGTCCAATCAGATTAGTTTGTTCAGTGACGCAGGTAAAACAATGGGACTCATGTATTGGAGAAATGTTTATTCTGGATCTCAGGGAAGAAATCGAGTGCTTCTATATTGAGGTATTCCATATGTATGTTTTGTAAGAATGGTCTGTTTTTTGGAGGTGTCTGCGCATGTAAATGTACCAAGTGATAGTTTGGACAAGGTGGGACAATGTGCTTGGTCAGACTTGAGGCCAAATATGACTAGGCCACATCAATTTGTAAAAAAAAAAAAATACTTTGGGAAAACCTTGAGATAAGCAAAGCTTGTAATAATAAAATTACAGTACAGGTTATCTGTAGAAACACACATTTTTCAAGAGAAAAATTATGCTAACGTCAAGCTGGATATTTTCCCTTGGAATACAGCCAGGTATATTGTTAAACTTAGATAATGCACACGATAATAGCATTAGTTGAGTTTGGGATTAATCTAGAGAAATGACTTGACTAGAATTCAAACCACATGCACATATATGTTAGCTGATTCACTGTACAACAAAATATCTTCTTAAATATATCTTTATATCTAATTTTTCACTAAATGTCAAATTGATTGGATCTAGAGCTGTAGCATGTTTTCTGTCAGCACAACATATCTTATCAGAATAATCAGTTTCTCTTTATTAAAGCATATACAAGGGATATATGATTTTATTCTTTTTTTTAGACAGTATTTTCAATGTGACTCCTTTAAAGGGCCCATATTACGCTATTTTTCTGATCTCTGTTATAATGTTGTTTCCTCATCAAAAACCTGGGGTTGTGTTTTGTATCATTCTAAAGTTTAACACAAACCCTGCAAATTTTTTCTCTCACACTTTGGGCCACCTTGTGATGTCATGTGGTAATTCAGGAAGTGCACCACTGTGTTTTTAAACTTCATACACCTTCAATTAGAATCATTTGGATAATTTCAGCTATGGAATTGCCAATCTCTCCAAGAGAAAAGGTCAAAGGAACTGTTAACTTGAAAACTACCACTTCATGACATTACAAGTGGAACAAAGCATTACCTTTTGTGAATAGCTTTTAAATGATCTTGAGCTGCATCAGAGCAAGTAGAAAACACATAGACTGTTATACTCCCATGGACCACTATGGAATCTACCTAGACGACTGAGGGATTACACAATATAAAACCACATGGGAATATAAAAGAAAGTACTATGATTTGCTATGACAGTCATCCTGGTATCGGAATTTGGTATAGGTTTATTGGTATCTATTGCATGGTATCAAATCAAACTATAAATTTTAGTATTGTAACAACACAGACAAATTGAGCAAATGCTGGTTAAATCTTTGTGAGAGCGATTTTGTAATGCATTTTGCTAGTGATTGGAAAGGCCGGTGGCTCTTATTGGCAGCCGCGTTTTTGTCAGTTGTCCCCAAGGCAACTGTGACTACTTATTACCAACCATTATAGAGAATGACTTGGGGATTACTCCTTTAATGAGTGCCCTAGTTTTAAGCTTTTTAATAGGTCTGACTGCTTGTTTTTTCTCTTGAACTTTGGCAACCTTGACCATTGCTACTCCAAACTCTTGCTCACTTTGTCCTTGTCTCACTCTCTTTCTCTCTTTTCCCCCCACCTCTCTTTCTCTCTTCCCGTCTCACTCTCTTTCTCTCTTTTCCCCCCACCTCTCTTCCTCTCTTCCCGTCTCTCCTTCTCTCTCTTATAACCCCACCTCACTTTCGCTTATCTCTCTCTTATCCCCACCTCTTTTTCCTCTCTCTCACTCTCTCTCCCTTCCTTCCTCTCTTTGTCCTTGTCTCTCCCTCTCTCGCACCTCTCTGTTTCTGTTTTCTCTCTACCTCTCTTTTTCTCCTGTCTTTCTTCCTTCCACTGTCTCTCTCCCTCTTCTGTCTCCTGCCTCCTTGTCTCTTTCTCCCTGACTCTGCCTCTTTCTCCCCCTTTCACCCTCTCCCACTCTCTCCCTTCCCTCTCTCGCACCTCTCTGTTTCTGTTTCTCTCTACCTCTCTTTTTCTCCCTGTCTTTATTCCTTCCACTGTCTCTCTCCCTCTTCTGTCTCCTGCCTCCTTGTCTCTTTCTCCCCGACTCTGCCTCTTTCTCCCCCTTTCACCCTCTCCCACTCTCTCCCTCTGTCTTTCTCCCTGTGTCTCTCTCTCTTTTCTCCTTGTGTCTCTCTTTCTCTCCCTCTCTCACTGATGCACGTTGTAAATTCCCGGCCTTCATTGTGTTAACCTCCGCCGTGACCCGACACTTTGCTGGCTTGGCGTGGCAGCACCCACTCAGTCACGGGCGGGGGACCCTGGGGTGGAGAGCGGGCCCCTGTCTCAGCTCATCTCTCAGGCCTGTGTCTGCCAGCACACAGCTCCTGGGGGCCGGCTCAGACATGGTGAGGAGGGCTGGATGGACATAACCCATCATCATCACTGTCAGATTTAAGAGAATTTTTGAGTATGTTCAACCATTAGAAATTCAAACTACTCATTTTGTTCAGTGGTCATGATCTTTTTTTTGTTTTTTGGCCAGTTTGCTCTCAACATAAAAGCTCTCAGATGTTTATTTATTATTTCATTTCATCAACTTGCATGTGTAGATTTATTTGGGGCTTTGTAATTTCAACCTCTTAATGGCCTCTTAAAGTAGCACCTACATCCACCAAACTTTACAATCTTGTATTTAACAAGGTTTATTGATATCCAGTAAGACTTGGTTTATTCAAATACTATATAATAAGGGCAAAAAAACAACAACTGTAATTCTTTTTTCCTTATTCTTTACTCCAGGAGTGTCCAAACTATGGCTTGGGGACAAAATTCAGCCCTCAGGCTTCCTGCTGAATTGGCCCAAATGCTGATACATCTTATTGCATTGTGATACACACCTAAACCTTCTTAACCCTATAGTGTTGGATGTTGTCGTCTCCGATAGACCGTGGGTTGCGGACTTTCCATTACCGTACTCCGCAACCAATTCTGCTCTCATGTAAATTCAAACGGCATCTCAAAGAAGAGGCATGGGCTCTTTAAATATTTTTACTGTCATTAAGGTAATCTGCTTATGTTGTCCCTCGAAGATGACGAATCACAGTGCAGGTGCCGCGGGGGATTTTTCCCAGTCAGTTATTCGATGTGTCAAAGGAAAAATACAAATGGATATGTAAAATAGAGATAGTTTTGTGAAAAAAATGCAGTACATTCTGATACTTCCTTTAATATGATTTTTATGGCTAAAAAAGAAATAAAATTCTGGGTGAGCTATACTGATCTATAATGTGCTCAGTCCTTAAAGGGTTAAAGATGCAGTGGCTCTGTCAAAACTATGTAAAAGACATCCATCTGTCCATCAGTTTGTGGCTCTCCACTTGGTATATGTTTCAATATGTGGCCCTTGGTGAAAACCGTTCAGACACCGCTGACATACTCTCTAAATGTATCCATCAAAACATACAATTTATTTCCCAACTCCCCTTGCAGTGTCTCACCTTAAATGCTAGCTTTTCCTAACTTTATTATTGATCACTATTTTTCTTCTGGTTGGCTTGCATGTCGCAAAAGAATTTCCCCTTAGGTATGAATGAAAGAAATTCTGATTCTGATTGAAGTTGGCATGTACATTTACAAAGTAGTTTGATTTGTTTTTTTAAATTGTATTTGAGGATAGTTGCGTGAACGCTGGGTGAGTGACAGTGCGGTCATTAGCAGCAGACTGACCGTTTTGTTTACATGTGCAGGCGTTGAGGTCAAAGGTCAGGCTCTGTTTGTGGAGATGGGCTCTCTCTGAAGTCTGAGCCATATATCTGTGAGGAGCCAACAGCAAAAAAAAATCCAGTTATGCTCACGGAATTTGTTGATTTGTTTTGTTGTTATTCATGACGATGACACTATGCCTGTCACTCTATTTGCAATACCAGTTTTTCATGCTTGTTTTATCCATGCTGTATATATTTTGGTTTTTAATTTAAGTTATTCTAAGACCTTATTTTATGCTTGCCTTTTGTTTAGCATAGTTTACTCTTTACAATTATTATTCATTGCTTTATGATGCTCAATATTGCCAAAGGAAGTTCCTAGTTCCTAAAAAGTAAGTGGACTTGGAGAAGCAGCAGTTGCTCAGTTGGTAGAGTGTTTGTCCTATGATCTGAAGGTTGGTGGTTCAATCCTTTCTCCTTTCCATGCACAGTGAAGTTGTGTCTTTGGGTCAGACACTTAACCCTCCTAACCTGCAGCGAATGGGTGAGTGGTTGGTTGATGCTGCTCTGTGAAGCATTAAAGTTGACATTTCTGTCTCTGAAAAAGCTTTTAACATAAATCACACATTACAGATCAATAAATTGGATGGTATGGTATTAGTAGGGGTTCATACTTGCCTTTCTTGCAGAAAATAACTTGTACAGTTTGTGAACCATAATAATAAAATGACAAAAAAATACTTATAGGGTTTCCCAGGGGTCAGTCTTGGGTCCCATATTGTTTTTTCAGCACATTAATGACTAATGTAGAGCACCAAATGTATAGTTTATAGATCATTAAAGTGTTTAATCCTTCCATTTTATTTATTACAATATCTTTATTTTTAAATCCAATCAGAAAAAACAAGCCAACATGTATGATCTGCAGTAGCTCAGTTGGTAGCGCGTTCATCCTCTGATTCGAAAGTTGCAGGTTGAATCCTACGCTGATGCTATGTCTTTGGGCAGGACACTTATCCCTTCTAGTCTCCAGTGAATAGGTGAGTGATTGCTTGATGCTGCTCTGTGAAGCATTAAGGTCGACACATTCTCTCTCTCTGTCTCTGTGTGGGTTCTTCAGGTCGGGGCAGGGGTCCAATTACAGCCCCACGGGGGTCCATCCGCTGACAGGACCTCTTTTGTGGCTGCGCAGTCTGAGGGCACAGCCTGGAGCCTCACACACAGAGCTGGTACTAAGAGTACAATTAGATTCAGGTACTTTCACATATTGTACTTTCACATATTGTTTCTTAAGTTGGAAGTAAGTAAAAAGTTAGGTCTTTCAAATTCTTCCTCAGTTATAAGACTTATGTGTAGTATTGATGTCAGTAGTTATTAATAAAACACTGTTCAAATTTGGTTCAAAAGGATTCAGTATCTTAAGGTTAGAGATAAGATTTTACATATAGTTTAATTATTATTACTGTCACTTAAAAATACAAAACTCAGAGCCAGAATCGCTCAAATATATTTGCAAATTAAATATAAAACTTTTAAAATTATGTCACCAAAAGATTTTGTCATAAGTCAGAAGTTGTTGGTTTTTTTGTTTGTTCTTTTTCATTTGTTTTCAGAATTTAAAAAGAAATCAAAATATCTTCCCATATCCTGAAAAAACATGTCCATTTGACATATATTTGGAATTATAAATTATAAACCTTTGTTACCAAGCATTATTACTTCTAAATAACATTAAATATATAATGCTCAAACTACTCTTAAAAACACATTTTCTTCAAAAAGTTGCTAACATGTCTATAAACTGAAAAAGTATGCTCAGTGATAATTGTTGTTACCATATTAGTTACCATGCGAGCCTTCCATGTCCCTATCAGAACTTGCGTTTGGGGCTCTCACAGCCTATGGCCCCCTGCCCAGCTCCTCCCTCAGGGTTCGGGCCCTCAGCTTTCTGGCCCCTGAGCCCATTCACTGTGGTGCTAATCCACCTTTACTGGCTCCCACTGTGATACAAGTCCGGGATTTACAGACACAGCTGCTTGGGGGCGGGGCTAGCGGTGATTAAAGATTCTGATTGGCTGCTGATTGGAGCTGAGGAGGAGATGGAGAGAGGGATTATGGGATGCACAGTGGCCCAGAGGAGAGGATGGCCGCATCACAGCTGAACCAAAATCCAAGCGCGTCTCGATGCTCAGCAGACAGCTTTTAGACTGACCCCAAACTCAAGAGTCAACCTGCAACTTTTCTGCTTTTGTATTATTTTGTGAAAGAAAACTTGACTGATTTTAACAAAACATTGTAGCTATATTTATGTGCTGTTCTTGTAATACTCACTTACTAATTGCTCCCCATAATTGTAAATGCTACACATGTTGGTAGGCATTGAGTTAATTAAATCTTCTTGTTCCTGTATACGTTTGGTACACAATATCAATATTTTCATTTATAATAAAACATTTTAGTCTATTGATTTTTTTTTTCTTTTTCAATAAGCAAAAACCTAGGTGAATGAGTGCTTAAAATTTTAAACCTTAAACCAGATTATAGATGGAATCTTAGAATTGACAAATTTTGTAATCATTTTACAGCAATATTAACCAGAAAGTACACAGTCTATACAAATGTACTCCAAATTAATTAAAATATCGATTGAAAAAAATTTACGTTACAATATAACATTTACCAAAAGCAGCTGCAAAAATGAAATGAAAGTAAATAATACATGTATCATTTCTAGACTTTAAAAACACCTTACAATGGATTGGATAATATGGTAATAGAAGCAAGTCCTGAACTGGATCACAAATTATTTTCTTGCAGGAAACTATTTGTAAAGGTTGTGAACCATAATGGCAGAAAAAATAAAATAAAAAATATATATATAAATAATAATAAATAATAATAATAATAATAATAATAATAATAATAATAATAATAATAATAATAATAATAATAATAATAATAATAATAATAATATAATAATAATAATAATGTGGTGTTTCCCAGGGGTCAGTGTTAGGTCACACATTGTTTACTATACACATTACTGACTGTGTAGAGCATAGAGACCTGTGCAGATCATGTGAGTCTTTTACTCTCACAAAGTCAAAACTTCATAAAGTTTAAAATATCACAAAGACAGTGGGAGGGGCGTGTGTGTGTGCTTTAGCTTTAAATCTCCAGTCTTCCTATGGTCCTTTAGTGGTCATTAGTTTCCTCCTGGACTCCTTTGGCTCTGATAAGCACATGGACACATTCCTGCTGCTGACCCCACCTGACATGTCCAGTCTCTCCAGCCCCTAACCCTGACCGGCCCTAGCCCCCACCCACACACTGATAAGCGCGTGGGCTCGCACTGCAGACTGCTATATGTGGCCCTTATATTTTGACAGCAAAATATGAATCAGTTATATTATATATATATGAAAAGTGGAATTTAATATCCTCACCATTCATTCCTTTACTATGTTTTTTTTTTTTTTTATCACTTGACAAAAAATATAAATATTATTCTTAAGCATCTAGTTATTTTTGGAGTTTTTGGCAAAAGAAAACTAAGACAAAATATTTTATTTGCAAAATTAACCAATACCTGGTGGACTGATGCTTGTAGAAATAAGCTAATTATTGAAATACTTTTTTGTTATTTGCACCTATAACATACCCGTATTTCTGATTATAGAAAGAATTTTCATGTCTGCATTTGACCCATTTGTCGACCAGTGTCTCTAGAACAACCACATTAGAGTGCCTGGGAAGCCTTCTCCAGATCTAAGTCAGCATCTTTGTCAGCATGGTAGCTAGCTGGATGATTAGCTTATATTCTGCAGTTTGTTTTTTTGTTTTGTTTTTTTGATTGGGGAAATTGAAGTATTTAAAAGAAAGTCACAATAACGTGGTCACAACTGGTGTGGAAATCCAACCTAGGACCATCTTCCCAACTGTATCCTTTAGGGTTGTTGACAATGGAATGATGAAGCCAGGCTTTATCTACTCACAGTCTGCTGTCAGCTCCTGATAACCAAATCTTTCCACTGGAACAAGAGCATTCCTGACGACAAGCTTTCAATGGCTTCTGTTAATAGTATTTGGGATTTAATAAAACCACTACAGCCTAAGTAGATGTCACGGTTACTTTACTTATTGATACTGATAAATATATAAAAAATGTATTAACAATGTCATAACATAGAGTTTTAGAGAGATAAGTGCAATGATTTATATCTTTACTCCCATATGTAAACTATCAATTAGATCACGCATTATAAAATACATAATAATAATTCTAAAATATACTCTATTAATACATTGTTTTTAAAGTCCATAGCTATACTTCAGTAATGCAAGTTACTTAATCATATTGTTTTCACCTAATGCAGAGGATCATTTAACTTGATTTCAATATAGGCTACATGATATTTATGTGTATATGACAGGCTTTCATGTTTATCTGATTATTACTTGGTTTGGTGGGGCAGTGCCTGTTGTAAATGTGTATCATAGTTTTACATTATTTAAGTGGCAGTTTGTGGGGAAAAGTTTAAAAGTACAAACATACAGGAAGTAGCACTGAGTTGTAAAATGGAATACCTTTACCTATGTCATCAATGCATCATAACTATCGTGTAATTTAGACAAGTTTTATCCCGTGTTTACATTATGGTTGCTATAGGGGACAGTTATGGAATTACCTCTGTGTATATCACATCTGCTGCCGTGTCCAACTAAAGAAGTGACATGATAAACTTCAAATATGTCAACCATGTTTTAGTAAAATCAATACTCTAACCTATTGTATAAGTTAATCACTGCATTCCCTACCAAAGCTAAGGTAATGTATTTAACACAACTTTACGTCCATGTTTCTCCACTTCATTGTCTTTGTTAGCTAACCCCTTACACACAGCTAGCACGTGGATGGGACGTGACTGTATTCCGAGTGCATTGTTTTGGTCTTTGGACGCGGCACTAGTCTGTGATCCGAGGAGAAAGTTGCCGGCACGGAAAGACACTTGTGAACAGTATCAACAAATCTCCGTCAGACCGCGTCCATTTGGCCACCCCGCTTTTCCAGGTTAACACAGAACTTATCCCGAAAGCCCAGATTAACATGGTCTAATTCAGCCCGAGCGGGATCTAAGGGCTCTGCCGGTGCTCGGGGCTGATTTAGAGAGGCTTTAGTCCGGCTCCGTCAGAACCACTCGGGACTGCAGAGGGCTAACAGAAGAAGCTGGGGATGGAAGACAATAAGACTCCCAATCCTGTATTTAGACTGTCTGAAACAAGACGTTAAGTTTATCAGGCAGCGCTGCACTGGCAACTCTGGGAAGGGGGAAATGTGTGATTATTGGTGATGATTAGTAATATTTTGTACTATTTGATCAATGTTGAGCTCCTGTAAGAGTTTAGATCATGATTTGCTAAAAAATGTTGTTTGTCATTTAACCCGTGTTTTGTCGTCATATGTGCTACTCCCCATGCAATATTTTTTTCATAGCTTGAGATATAAATTAGTGCCAGTAATTGTGTTTATCCATTTTTAAAAAAACATATTATTAATTTAATATTGATACGTAAATTAGTACACTTTTACAAAAACAAACACAAACAAACAAAACACTGGTTATATCAGAAAATGAGAAAATGAATCCATAATTGATTTTTTTTTGGAACATTTATGTTGAAAAAGTATAAAAAGTATATATATATATATATATATATATATATATATATATATATATATATATATATATAGTGTGTGTGGTGTGTGTGTGCGTGTGTGTGTGAGTGGGGGTGTGTGTGCATGTGTGTGTGGGTGGGGGTGTGTGGGTGTGTGTGGGTGTGGGTGTGTGGGGGTGGGTGTGGGTGTGTATATATATATTTAGTCAGATCCAGTTTTTATTAATTTACATAGAGTTATAAAGTAGTACATAGTTATAAATATAATGCTTTATTAATTTTTTGTTCATAAAAATACTTCAAACATTTAATCATGATAATAATTGTATGGTAAATTCAGGTGCTGAGACAATATGTTTTGCACAAATCTATATATATATATTTATTTTATCGCGCACACACAAACACACCCCTACACACACAAACACACACACACACACACCAAAAAATGCCAAAAATAAATACATTTTCTCTTTTTTAGTCTTCATAGTGTGAGATTAAAATTGTTCAAATATTTTATGCACACCCTAATTATAAATTTAAAAATGAGACACGTACAAAAAGTCATGATGAACATAATAATGACTAATGGCACTTTTCATATTTAGTGCTGTTAATAATAAGCAACATTGTAATTGAATTATTTTGTTCTTGTTTTTTTATTGTTTTATTACCAAATACATTATTATTATTATTATTATTATTATTATTATTATTATTATTATTATTATTATTATTATTATTATTATTATTATTATTATTATTATTATTATTATTATTATTATTATTATATTATTATCATCATCATCATCATTATGGTTATCATTATTATTATTGTTATTATTATTATTAATAATAATATTAATATATAACTATGACTATTATTTTTGGTTAGACATTACAAGAACACAGTTGAATACTTAGTGATTAAAATATGCTTTCTGACAACTTAGAGAAGCAACTGCTATTTCATATTTTGCTGTTGTTTGGCAATAACTGATAACTATTATTTGCATGTGCTTTTGCATAGAGTTATTAAGTTAAATTTAAAAAAAAAAAAAGTAGTACATTTTACGTTACATTTGTCAGAACTATAAGAAATTCACACAAGTAAAAGTGCATTAATGTATGTAATTATTCATCAGGATCATTACCATTTACTCCATTACAAAACATTACCCAAGCTTGTAGTCTAGTAAAGTAAAATAAAGTTAGAAAAATGTGTGTTAGAATGTGTGCGTGTCCTTGTGTCATGGGCACCCTCTGCTGGTCGCTCGGTGTCACAGCGGTCAGCTGGTGTGTGTAAATCCTGGCTGTCTGCACCAGGACTAATTGGAGCCAGGGTTTCAGATCATGTGTGGGCAGGCTAATGTCTACTGTTGATTAGACTGTTGATAGCTGGGTAAGTACCGTGATGCAATGGAATAAAACCAATCATCAGGTAAATATTTTTTTATTTTTGTATATTTTTCACCAAAAATATTTAGTGAATGTAGAAATATAGATTCCTGCCCCCATTTGAGAGAAAAACATCACCACTTTGTACAAAAAAATAGAAAAATTTAAAAAATAAAATAATAATGATAATAATAAAAACATATGAAATATGCAATACATGAATCATGGTTCTTTGGTTAAAAATGAACTTTTTTCAACTTTGTGCTTAGATAAATGCTAGTTATTGTTTAACAATTTTCAATTTTGCAGTGGTCCAAAGTTATTCCTCACTTACCTTATGCATTCTGATCGCCCCAATTATTCACTGTGATATTTAAAAGTGCTTTTCACAACTTTCAGAGACCAGAGCAGTAAAGTCAACAACAACTATCATGCTAACACACACACCTGCTCATCATTAGACAGTAAAATATTTTATAATTAGATGCAGACAGCACACAGCATAATTATTTTGACCTCGAGAACTGCTCATATGATATCTGTACTGGAGTAAAACACATTTAGGTCAAATACATGTGAAAAATCAGGCCCTTTAAGTTGTTCTAGCCACAATCTGCATCTATAGGCGTGTACTGGGATGACTGAGACTTATGTTAAATGTAGCTAATTACAATTGCAAAATGTGTCCTCCTAAGGTGTGAACATGCTCAAAACAGATTTTGCTGATAACATTTTACACAAAGTAAAAAAAAAAAATGTCTTGGTTCTCATGCCAAATATCAGAGAGACTAATGAGCTCTTGCTTTGGGTTGCCAGATCCTAAGAATAAAACAATTGTGTCTTCAATTTATAGCAGTTATAATGACATCCCAAGTTAAGTTGTAATTTTAGTAATGCTTTTAAAGTTGGTCAGAGTGTAAACCTTTGAGGTTCTAGATATCCTAAAAGACCTTTGAAACATATCCGTAAATTTCAAAATGATGAGAAATTAAAACTGTCGCCATAGAGATTAACAATTTAAAGAACACATATTGCAAAATGTTGACTTTTTAAAATCTTTTAAGCAAAATATTGTTCCCTCATTAAAAACATACCTGGAGTTGTATTTTGCTTCATTTATACTGATTTCAATAAGCCTCTGAGCCCCAACAAACTTCAAATTGAATTTTCCAGGATGTTATGTCACAGGTAAAAGCCCTGTGCAGTTTTGAAATCCGTAATTCATTGCCAGACTCGTTTTTAACCTTTCTGCTGTCAAATCACATTCATGCTACTGCATGCTTGCGTGAACATATCCGGGCATGTTCCTCATCACGTAGTTTTATTGTTTTCCACATAGTAATTCCCTCTTCTGCCAGTAGATGGTGGTTGCTCTTCATAACTAAATATTACATCTTTTGAAAGGGGTAAAAGTCCCAAACCCATGAATAGATGATGGTCTAATCTTTCCTCTGTTTCACCAGTGCTTTGTCGAGTGAATCCCTCTCTCTCTTTCTTTTCTTTTGGCTCCTGAGTGCTCGGAGGCCCCAGGCGTAGCTTATGGCCTTTTTTCGGACGTGTTTACTAAAATGGGACGCCCGGAGCTGGTTGTGTTTGTTAGGGTAGAGGTAAAAAAAAAAAAAGCCAAATATCTTCTTCTCCTTTTCTCTCTTTCTTTGCTTAGCACTTTCTTCCTTTCTTCTTTTCTTTCTCCGGCAGTCCTTCTGATGGTTGAGCCAAAGATCCAGGGTAAACAGGGTGGGATCCAGAGCAGGTGCCCTCCTCTGTGTCCGCTCTGTTTAAATGGGATCTCAGCTCAACAGAAACCTCCCATTCGGATCATTTTTTGAGATTTTTTTTATACTTCTGCAGTGACATAATTCTATCTGTAAATAAATGAGATTTTTTTTTTTTTTTTTATTTCTTCCATGTTATAATGCTGTGCCCACATCAAAAACATGCCTGAATGCGTGTGATGTGATAGCACTCTGAAGGGGGAGTGACTTAGTGCAGAGAGCAAAGGGAGGGATAGGGCAATAAAAGGTAATATGTTGATCTAAATATGTTATGTGTTAGTAGTTAATACCCCATAGAAGTAAAATCTATGGGGTCAATCAGTATATCTATTGATTGACAAACAGCAAAATCTAAATAAATTAATGAATCCGTTAATAAAAATAAAATAATAAATAGTAATGCAAAAATCTGCCAAATAACTTATAAACATTTAGTGGTTGGAGAAAATAAATAAATAAAAATAAGCTCATTATAAAGTAAGGTCATTATGTAGTAAACTTCAAGTCCTCATTTTAAGCAAAGAGAACACTTCCACTGTTACCAGCAGAGGGCATGGACAAAAAAAACATATGAATGTGGCTTAAAAACACAAGTAACTCTAGAAACTTGACTGTCACAACAATCAGAATGAGTTTGGTAAAGTTGAATGGACTTTACCAAACTCATTCTGATTTTGGTGAAGGTGAGTGGGCTTCAAAAAGAAAGAGTAGTCTTTTCTGAACTAACACCCGATGACATCACATAATGGGACAAAGTGGTTTGAGGTCTGGAGAGGGAGACGGCCTTATTAAGTAAGATTTCGTCAAGCATGTGGAAATGAAATGCATGGGGGAGATACACAACAATAGGGAAAGTTATAACATACCCCAAACCTCAAGAATGGACATAGTGTGGAACCATTAAAAATATAGTAAAAGGTAAAAATATTTACCACTGATATTGAGAACTTAAGAAAGACCTAAATGCAAAGGGCAGGTGAGGGGAGGGGGGAGGAGCCAGGTGAGAGAAGGGGGGAAGAAAGAACAGGTATCACATCTGACATACTGGTGAAAAAAATCAAATAAACTCACAGATAAAAGTTTTAAGGTAACAGTTTATTTACAGTACCAACCATTGCAAGTGGTAACATTTTGTGAATCACTTTACTAAACTATTTGTTCATTATGAGTTGTCTTTGTTCACGCTCTATTGGCAGCAATTAAGGTGTAGTTATTATAAAGTGTTACCAATAATGCTTAAAGGTCCTATATTATGCAAAAAATGTTTCTTGTGAGCTTTAAGTCATGTTATAATGCTGTCACCTCATCAAAAACATACCTGGAGTTTTGTTTGATTCACATGTTTGAGTAATCCTTTATTATTAGTATCTCCACATCTCCAAAGCTCAAAATGCTGTTTCAACCTTGTGATGTCATTTAGTGGTAGTTTTAAGGTTAACAGCTGTTTTACCCTTACTGAATGCCTTTATTCTCCATTACTCTAGAATAACATAAGATACTGCAATAGAAAGTCTCTAATTTCTGCTAGTGCACCAAGGAGCAATTTTATTGAGGCTACTACAATAGCTGTAGCTTAGAGAGCTAATATGATCAATTTCAATGTAGGAGTTTAAAAACACAGTGGAGCATTTCCTCTAGGAAGAATGTGTGTTTTAGTATTTTTTAGTAAACATGTGTGAATGAAACAAAACACAACTCCAGGTAAGTTTGTGATGAGGAAATATCATAACATAGATCAGAAAACAGTGCAATATAGGCCCTTTAGATCAGTAATTATGAATATTAATAGGAAACAATTAGTAACAAGCAAAATGTGATAATAACTTTATAAATACTACCAAATATGTAATTAAACTAGTTATTTTAGTTACTAGTTAGCCATTAATACATGGATCCCAACTCAAGCGTCCCCCAGTTCAGTTATAAAAGTACTGCTAGCTTGTTCCATCTTTATCACAGCACACAGCTGGACTGACATCTGCTATGATCCATTCCTTAACGGCTAGCTTTAGCCTCTGGTACGCATACGGCAGACTCCAGGCGCGCGTCCACGGTAGCTACCTAAATCATGGCGAGAAGTGGTGGGCGGGGCTTAGCGGGGCAGACGGGACAGATCATTGGCTCATAAATCGGCGGTGATGGTCTCGTGCGATGGGAAAATGTCCGCCATCGTCTGTCGCTCTGTCATTGGAGTTTTATGTCCTCGCAGACGATTTATACGCACAGGAAGAAAGACGGGTTACTCCTTTAAAAGTAGGTTTGAGAGGAGCCAGGGGTCATGTCCTTTGGTATAATAGTCATATGAAATACATCTGCTAGAGACATTCTCAAGCAATGGACTAAAAGGCCGATAGTACGCATAATTCAGGTTAGTCAGGTTAGTTTATCTTATGGAACCTTTACATACAAAATGCCAGCAGAAGGCACAAGAACTGCAAAAACATTGGATGCTGACTGAAGTGCATATACTGTAGTAGACTGGCTATGGGAAAGGTAAAGGTACATGTTATTGTCATCATAGTAAGATGTGTCCTCCGCATTTGATCCAGTCTTTACTGCTGCTGGGGCAACCTGTCAGAATCCATCTCTGTGATCTTGATATTAGGCTAGGTCTAGAGAATTTTACATATTGTGCATGTTTTGGGTTAGTGGGAATGAGAAACATGCAAACTCCACACAGAAAGTATGTGGGATGTGCAATGAGTGGAATGTGCAACTATGGGTATTGTGCAATTTTTATTATGACCCCTCTGTGACCCCAGCCCTTGTGACAACGGATGGAAATTAACCTTTGGCTATAATCTGGCATATTTACTTTCATGTCTGTTCATTAATATGCTTTGTTCCAACCAAATAAATAAATAAAAATTAAAAATTAAAGTCTTGCTCAACCCGGGAGTTGAACCTGGAACCTTGTTTGCTATTGGACGAGGGACATCACAAGGTAGAATAGAGTGTTTTCTGTTTGTGTTAAACATGTGTGAATGAAACCAAATACAACTCTAGGTATGTCTGTAATGAGGAAGCAAAATTAAAATAGTCTAAAATGGGCCCTTTAAGCTTATTTTGTGTGTTGTTCTTTCAGTAACACCTCAGCTGCCATGGGGAAAACTGCTGAAGATGTGCCTGCAAGTCTGCGCCTACTTACCACCAAACAAAAAGCACTAATACTAAAGTAATTCATTTATTCATTTAAGTTAAAAAGTTAAATATAGCTCTAGCCCTACGCAAAACACAGCAAACACGTCTTGTGAGTTAAACCGTAAGCGTCATTTCTGTAGAGTCCACTTTGCATGATCATAAATCCACTATTATTATCTGACTATATAATTAACACGTGATATCATCGCTCTAACTACATTCAGAAATGTTCCACGGTCTCATGTCTCTCTCTTCCTACCGCAGAACCCATCAACACCCCCCCCTTCCCCCCTCCTCCCCATCCCAGCCATGTAATGTTGTGCGTATTCATTGCAGCGATAAATTATAATCACTGTTAGAGCACTAATAATATCAGTGATCCTTTGTAATGCACTTTTCCAACAACTCCAAGTGCACCTGCCAATCTGCACTTGCCATGAATGAGACGTCTTGCCAAGAAACACAAATGTCAGTAAGAGCGGACTATACAAAGTTTTTACTATGGCAACATAAAATGAAAGGTGCGCTAAGTAGCTTTTTAACTTAGATTTACAGTATGGCCTTAAAGAGGGGGTATTATGCAAAGTCATTTTTTGAGCTTTCTGCCATGTTATAATGTTCTTTCATTAAACACCTGCTTGAAGATGTCATCCATACATGGTTGAGTATTTTAGCAATCCCTCCCAGGCCCTATTTGAACCCTCCTCATGGTTAGCTGTAAGATTCTGTGCAATGCTCTGCCCATAAGTCTACGTCACTCATGCTTCGCCACGACAATTCTCCAAAACAGTACACAGCAACATGGACAAACAAACCTGATGCCATATACAGATGTTTCAATAGGGGAATGCACGCTGATTGTGATAGCGCTCTGAAAGGGGAGTGACTTAGAGAGCAAAAGGAGGGGAGACTCAGAGCATCAAAACCAAAGTGAAACTTATAAAACGTGTAGCATTTTCAAAACAATAAAAGGTAACATGGTGATCCAAATATGTTATGTGTTAGCAGTTAATAACCCAGTAGTTGAATATATGCTGAAAAGGGAAGTTTAATGCCATAGTGTGAAACATTCAAGAAAAGTTACATAGTGCACTTTTAATATTTTTGCTATACCTAATAAAAAACTAAACATCTTTACAATTCACTTTGCATATTGTACATAAATCCCATGCTACATAATGGACATGCGATATCATCTTGGTCTACCCGCAATCAGAAATGTACTAGCATCTCATATCGCAATTTCTGCCACGCACTCCCATCAACACCCTCCCCCCTACTGGTCACCTAATATCATGCGTATTAATTGCTCGGGTTTAAATTACAAGCAATTATCGTCTACCTTTTCGGCGCCTTCCGTGTCCCTCCTTCCTCGTATCTTTCTTCTGTTTAAACTGCGGCAGAGAATAGCAAAGCCCCCTTAGCTTACTTCCCAACGATTAGCTGTACGCAGGCATTACCACCTCAAATCCAGCCGTTTCACATGCAGCATTAAACAGGATGAATATTGATCTGCTAAAGAGGATTTATTTATTTCACGCGCTATCCAAAGATCAACTGCTAGCAGCTTTGGGCGGATCTGCCGAGGTCTTACCGAATAAAGCTAGCGCACACATGACTCCGGGCTTGACATTTTAGGCCTGGAAGAAGACCAAACAGTAAATTCAGCGCAATAATCCTCGATAAATGAGATGATCACTACTAAAGCTTAGATAGTTAAGTGGCCTAAGCGTAAAGTCCAGAAACGATAAAAAAAACAAGACTCCGAGGAGATGTTCCATGTCGGGGAGCGGTGGTTTGAGACAGGCTAAATCGGGCTAACGGCGGCCCACCTGAACACAACCTCGGTGGGAGTAGGTGGTGCTGGTAGAGGATGGTTGTAATACAGGGTGCGAGAAATGGTGTCTGCAAAAATGATCAAATTGTGTGCAAAATTGATGATTAGCGCGTTTGCCATGTTATAAAATGTTTTCCTTATCAAAAACATCAAGAAACAATATATAAATTGCATGTAAGTTGTATTTAGGTTCATTCATGCTGGTTGCCACAATCCTCTGTAAGAAACATGAAGTTTGAATTTTCCCAGGTTTGTTGCGTCACAGGTAGAAACTCATAGAATCTTGTTCAAAGCATTTCTACTGTAAAATCGTGTTCATTATAACTGCTTGATATTTTAGGCCTGGAAGAAGACGCAATTGTAATTTCAGAGCAATAATCCTGGATAAATAAGATGGTCAATTACAAAGCTTAGATAGTTTAGTGGCCTAAGCGTAAAGTCCAGAAACAATAAAGGAACACGCTTCTACTGACATCTTGTATAGTAGTGAGACAGGCTAAATTGGGTTAACAGCGGCCCCCTGAACAAAGCCTCATTGGGGGTGGGTACAGGTGCGGTCGTGTATGGAGCTCAACAGTCCAGCCCACTTTGAAGCCGACTGTGGTTCCAGTAAGTAAAATTCCTATAAAAAAAAAAAGTCAAATATTAAGAGTTTGACCAGATGTGTGGTAACTAATGTCCCTGATTTAGATCTCCAAAACATATATAAATCTTTAAATTATTATTATTTTTTTTAATTATAAGTTTTAATACATTTACATACATTTTTAAATAGAAACAGACTCCAGAAATAAGCATTGGGTGGTCAGTGTTTAATTGCCCTAAAAACATAAAAAAAAAGCCATTAAACATTTTTTCCTCACTGACATTATGCGAGCATCCTAATCATTCAACACAATGACTTTAGAAGCACTTTTCACAATTCAGAGACCAGAAGGGAGATTTGCTGTGATGGTAAAGCTAATAGCAACTAGCATGCCAATGTGCACTTCTTGATTATAGGGCAATAAACCGCAACTTACAATTAGATACAGAGTGTACACAGCAGATTTATTTTGACATCAAGAGCTAATTATACAATATATCTATAGCGAGGCAAGAATTCTTCTCAATTTATTCTCAACCAGTTCCAGAGACAACATGATTCAAAGGAGATCTTCAGTGTCGGAGAGCGGTGGTTTGAGACAAGCTAAATCAGGCTAACAGCAGCCCACCTGAACGCAGCCTCGGTGGGGGTGGGTTGGGCAGTTGGATAGACTCGGCTTTCAGAGGAGGGTCAGTTGAAATGGCGTCTGCAAAAATAACCTGGCGAATGGGGCGGAATACCTAGCGAGCAGCGCAAACACAAATTTGACCCCTGGCGTGGCTCAGGTTCGACTTTAACGAGGCATCGCATATTGCACTGTCAGAGGGCCTTTATGGGTATGACAACTTCTTTAAAGAACTTTTTCCATTGGAGAGAAGCGATAGAAGGCAATATTATTCTTGATTCCCTACATTCTGTAAGTATTTTATATAGACTGAATTAAATGCGCTTTTGTATAGAGTTGAGTCTGTAAGTAAAAGTTTGATGTATGCAAAACATCAAACAAGAGTAAAATAAAAAGCTAATGTATAGTTTAAAAAGAAGTTAAAAGAGCTATTCACACGTCAACAAAAGACATAAATCTATAAAACTATACATATTTTCAAACAAACCAAAAATATTCTGAATGTTTTGTTTTATATAGACAAAATTTTGTATCATGAAAGAAAATTACAAATGAAAAAAAAAGTTTAAAAGAAGGAAATTTGTAAATAAAACATTCTTTGATTTTGCACATTAAAGGATTACATATATATGGGGTTAAGTTTGTATATGCATATATGAAAAGTCGAAAGAAGCATCAGTCAAACACAACATTAACACATTGAAACATCAAAGCAATCAAAACAAAACTATATCTTTATCATCGCTCAGTTGCTGGAGGGCTCATCCTTTGATTTAAAGGTCAGCCACTGGAATCCCGTTCCTGACATAAACATCATTGGGACAGTAGTCAGATCCACTGACCCACAGGTTGGAAATGCAATTCCAGCTTTTACAGATGATGCTGTCATTGTGTTCTTGGGCAAGACATTTAACCCACCTCGCCCCCAGTGTTTGTGTACACGGGTGTATGAATGTGTGTGTGTGAATGGGTGAGTGGCTACTTGATGTAAAGTACTTTGAAGGTAGAAAAATGCTGAATAAATGTGACCATAATAGGACAGGTAAAAGATGAGCAATGAGTCAGCCTATTCCTTTGGTAAAAAAATAAAATAATAATAATAAAAAATAAATAAATAAAAATAAATAATAATAATAATAATAATAATAATAATAATAATAATAATAATAATAATAATATAATAATAATAATATAATAATAATAATAATAATATAATAATATATAAAATCTAAATCAGGTATAAAAAATAAATAAATAAACAAGTTAAAAAAAAAAATGTGTGGTTCCCAACTCTTTCATCATTTCATTATTACTCAATGTTCAAATTACCAAAAACACTGCAACTTTACATAACCATTTTTTACCAAAATAGGTAAACAAATACGTAAACAGACTTTTGACATAAACAGACCTTTGATGACATACGATCAAATTAAAAATCTCTGTAACCTAACCCAGCCTCCATTTTGAATCCATTTGCACTAACATTTTGCGAGTAGGATGAAGGCTACATGTAACTACATAGGTCTCGGAATGTACTGTCAGAATGTATTTAGTACAGCAGCAGTAAATTAAGTGTCTGGTTCTCATGCTCACAGACCGACTGTGTAACTCCAGCCGAAAGGGTCTGAGCTGGGGTAACTGTGTAAGCCTGATGCCCCTCCATTGGTGCATGCTGTTCCTAGACTGAGAGAGAAAGAGAGAGAGAAAGAAAGAGAGTCAGACAGAGGGAGAGAGTGTGTGTGAGAGAGAGGAAAAGAGAGAGAGAGACAGTGGGAAAGAGAGAGAGAGAGAGAAGAGACAGAGGTAGACAGAGGGAAAGGAGAGAGGAGAAGAGAGACAGAGACATAAGCAGGGAGAGAGAGAGTGAGAAGAAAGAGAGAGACAGACAGAGGGAAAGAGAGAGACAGACAGAGGGAAAGAGAGAGAGAAGAGACAGGGAAAGAGAGAGAGAAGAGAGACGGAGACATAAGCAGGGAGAGAGAGAGTGAGAAGAAAGAGAGAGACAGACAGAGGGAAGAGAGAGACAGACAGAGAGAGAGACAGACAGACAGAGGGAGAGAGCGAGAGATAAGAAACAGGGAGACAGACAGAGGGAGTGAGAGAGAAGAGAGAGAAGAAAGAGAGACAGAGACAGAGGGAGAGAGAGAGAGAGAGAAGAAAGAGAGAGACAGACAGAGGGAGAGACAGAGAAGAGAGAGAAGAAAGAGAGAGACAGACAGAGGGAGTGAGAGAGAAGAGAAAGTGGTAGACAGAGAGAAAGAGAAAGAGAGACTAGAGATGTAGACATAAGCAGGGAGAGAGAGAGATAGATAGAGGGAAAGTGAGAGAGAGAGGCAGACGGAGAGAGAGATAGAGGCAGATAGATGGACTGAGAGAAAAGAGAGCGTGATAGACAGAGGGGAAAAGCAAGAGAGAAGACAGAGGTAGACATAGGCAGGGAGAGAGAGAAGAGAGACAGACAGAGGAAAAGAGAGAGAAGAGAGAGGCATACAGAGGGAAAGTGAAAGAGAGAGATGCAGACAGTTGGAGTGAGGGAGGTAGAGAAAGAGAGAGAGGCAGAGTGTCAGAGAGAGAGGGAGGCAGATGGAGGGAAAGACTGAGAGAGAGAAGACAGAGGCAGACACAGAGAGTGAGGGGGGAAGCAGAGAGTCAGGGAGAGGGAGAGAGACAGGCAAAGGGAGGGAGAGAGAAGAGAGAGGCAGACAGAGGGAAAGTGAGAGAAAGAGAGGTAGACAGAGGTAGAGAGAGAGAGGCAGGGTGTCAGGGGGAGAAAGAGAGAGGCAGACAGAGGGGAAAAGAGAGAAGGGGGAGGTAAACACAAGCAAAGAGAGAGGCAGAGTATCATGGAGAGAGACAGGCAGAGATAGACATGTGCATATGTTTCTGTTTCTCCATCAGGGTATTTAAAGTGCATATGACAGGTTTTCATGTTATTACTTGGTTTATGGGATGGTACATCATAATTTTACATCAGTCAAGTGGCAGTTTATGAAGAAAAGTTTTAAAAAGTAGAAAATTTTAAAAAGTAGAAAATTTTACAAAGTAGCGCCACATTGCTTTCTATAATAGATCCGTCTATGTCATTGCTGTGCTGCCAGCTCGGATGTTGTTATCTGACCCATGAGATACAATACTCCCTACAATACAATACTCCCTATAATACTCCCTCTCTGCACCTCTCGGGTGAGGAACACATACTCGCTACAACTATAAGAACTAACTAATACATATAATTCTTCTCCATTTTGTTAGGATTGCAGTAACTGTCAACTGAAAATAAAAACTACCAACTGCAAAAGATATTAATTTCTCAACAATTGAAACAGTTTAATAACAGTTTTGTCCATATTGGGCATGGAAGCTTGGAAATGGATATGTTGCAACAGCTCATAATCGTATGACTCGTAGACTTTTGGGTACCTCTTCAAAATAAGAACTAACTACACATTAAATAGCCTTAATGAAACATGAAGAAAGACTTTATTCATAGTTTATTAAGAATGATTCAGTCTTAGTAACTGCGTAATTAAACGATTAGAGTAAGGAGTTAGAGTTAGGATAGCTTAACAAGCCTGGAACATTTTAATAAGCTATTTGTTCATTATGAATAAATTAAGGCTAGTTGTTAGTGTAACATAGAGACTCAGTGGCTAGCACTCATGCCTCACAGCAAGAAGGTTCTGTTTTGTTTTTTGTTTTTTTATTCATGGTGTTTTAATTTTTGCAACATGCGTTTTTTGCGGGGGGGGGGGGGGGGGTTTGTTGTTGTTTTTTTTCTTTTTTTCTCATAACGGAAAGCACAGACAAATTAGAAACAAGAGCACTCTAGCCTCGAATGCAAGACAATACAGCATTGCTCATAAATCAATCAAAATACAACTCTGAGAAAGCTAATAATGAGAGAAAACCTTATGGTAAAAAGTCCATAAATGTTGATTTTGCATAATAGGCCTATGTCTATTTTTAAAGCAATTTTTTTTTTTTTTTTTTTTTCCCTGGGTTTGATTCTCGGGTTGCCCGAGACTTTCTA
This sequence comes from Periophthalmus magnuspinnatus, assembly GCF_009829125.3. NCBI lineage: Eukaryota > Metazoa > Chordata > Actinopteri > Gobiiformes > Gobiidae > Periophthalmus > Periophthalmus magnuspinnatus. The sequence goes on along the minus strand of NC_047135.1, from coordinate 21,523,427 downwards.
TGTGGAGTTTGCATGTTCCTCCTGTGCTTGCGTGGGTTTCCTCTGGGCACTCAGGTTTCCCCCATCAATTCAAAACATGCACCATCGGTACAATCCTCCAACTAAGATAGTCCTGACCAAGACTAGCTCAAAATCTGGTCAAATGCTGTGGACAATAATGTGTATCTTACCTTACAATGTGTTACTGCCTTTTGTTTTTTTTTCCTTACATGAAAATCATGCTTATTGCTACATTCAATACTTTACACCTATTTAGCAGGCACAGAGACAGCCAGGCAGGAGAGAGTTTGAGTGAGGGCCATCTGGAGCAGGCGGGCGGGTCACACGGTGCAGGGGGAGCAGGCTGGTGCAGGCTGGTGCAGGCTGGTGCTCAGCTGTGGCCTGGCTCCTGGTCTTAGTGGGACTAGAGAGCTCTGAGCCCCACGGCGCAGCTCCGTGTGAGAGATGAGCCCCACGGCGCAGCTCCATGTGCTCCGACACACTGCGCAGAATTCTGATGCTGCCAACTTTTCACTTTTTTTTTTTCAATATTCCGCACGACTCCGGCAATGTGTCACAGCCAAACTTTCCAACTCTATATGCCTAAGATCAGTGTCATATTCAAACAGCTCATGTGAAAAGTCAAGCCTAGTTTTAATAGGAATTTACCTTGATTTTGGAGTGCATATTTATATTCACATGTTGTTCTTGGACTGGGCTTTGCAAAACTGGAATTTGTGGGACTAATAAAGCTTATATTATCTTATTTTAAAGCCACAATATGCAACATTTTAGCCAAAAATTTGACTGAAATAAAAGCATTTTTCATAAAAGACTGAAATAAAAGATTTTTTAATTTTTTTTTTCTTCATTTTGGTTTTTTTATTGCACTGAAAAACATGCAACCTGACTCTTATTTCTCCTCCTTCTGCTCGTTTTTGGTGTAAATACTTCAAATAAAATAAATTACGTTTGCAGCTAAGATGAAACGATGACAAATCTGTTGTGTTTCACTGGATAGAAAAATAAAATTGTATGATTAATTTAACAACATTTCAACAAATCTTCCAAGTATTTCTTTTTCATTTTCATTAATACCATTTACATGCCATTTTCTTTTTATTGCTACATTCCAACGTTAGATAAATACCTAAATATATTGAATGCACCAGTGTTGTAAATGTACTGCAATTTGTTATTCTGTGCTTGATCAGTAGATGGCGTGTGAGCTCTGCCGTAGCGTTCCTCTGGCGATCCCCCAAACACAGTCCACCTTTTCAATAACACACCGCCCAGAAAATGCATGTCACCATTGTCCAAGGCCATACTACAAATATTAGGCTTGTCAAAAGTACCTGATACAAAAGTACTAGTATCAAAACTAGATACTTGGTACTAGTACAAAACTAGATACTTTGAGCAGGTATCAATACTAAAAAAAAATCACATTCACGGGACAGAAATGAACCTTTCCTGAAAAGCTTTAGAATGATCTGAACAAGTATAAGACCACATAGATTAGTATACTCCCATGGACCACTATGGAACCTACCTGGACCACATGAGAATACATGGGAATAGAAGAGAAAGTACTACCATTTAATGTGAAAATCACATTCTATTGTCTAAAGAAATTATTATTATTTTTTTTCCATTGTGGTATTGGAATCGGTATTGAGTATCAAGTCTCTCTTTAGCATCGAAGTTTGACATTTTAGTATCGTGACAACAGTAATGGTCAAAATTGTAAAAGTGTGAATTTAATAGTGAAATGCAACATTATGGTTATTGTTGTAATTTTCATATGAAGCGATATAAAAGGTATGTATTTTCTTTATTTGATTCTTATGAAATTCTCATAATTTTAAATTAATTCACACAAAAAACATTAACATGAAATGAAATGGCTTAACTTCAGAATGATGTTAGACTATGTGTTCCAGACCCTGGACTTAAAATAGTGTTAATATTTTTGACATTTTCTTACTCAACAAAATATATCTTAAAGAATATTTGTATTTATTTACTGAAGCTAACTCTATGTAAATCAAATAATCTGCACAATTAAAGGGCCTGTATCTAATTTTCCCCCCCAGTGTATTTGAGAACAGATTGTCTTGCCCCAGTACAGAGATAGTGTATAAGTAGCTTTGAGATCAAAATAAGTCTGCTTTGTGCTGACTGTATCTTATTATAAATCTTTTATTGTGTGATAAATCAAGTGTGTGTTAGCATTTTTGTTTTTTGACCACAAGAGCCTTATGTTCCCAGAGCCAGTTTCCATGTCCGGAGATTTGATCGTCCAGGCCCCCGCCCAGATCCCACTCCACCAGACCCTTCCATATCCTCCTGCAGGTGGTGGGTCGATGGAAGGACAGTGCCCGGCCGTGCCCCTTGGGGGAAGGCCCAGCCTCCAGACGCTTATTGACGAGCACCCATCCCAGGCCTGGCTTCAGGCTGGGGCCCCAGTCTGGGCGTAAATGGCCTTGTTTTTACACTTGTCATGTGGGGCTTCTAAAATGGTCTTAGTCTGACCTGTCCCCCAGGACCTGTTTGCCACGGGTGACCCTAGCTGGGACATGACGCTCCTAACAACATACCTCCCAGGATCATTCGGGTGCTCAAAACCCTCCAGCATGTTAAGGTGGCGGTTCAAGGAAGGGCTCAGCGTAGAGTCACTGCTCTTCCAAGTTG